>NW_028248529.1:600000-908731 GCF_964263255.1 Lissotriton vulgaris
GACACCTGGCCCACCTAAGGGTGGTCATCTGCTACCACCACTCCTACACAAGCAGCAACCTTTCACGAGCATTGTCTTTTGCCTTGTGAGCATATTGGGCATTTTCCTCTTGAAGCCCAGCACATAGTCCTCCATAGCATTAGTGGAGGGCTTCTGGTATCCTTCACAGCCCCTCTAGTCCCAGGACTAGAGGAGCAACATTTGGGTGCCACTACAGAAGTTGAAAAGAGAATATTCATGCTCCGTTTTGAATGCATTTCTCCAAAACGAAAAGATGAGACATGGCAGGAGGATGTTACATTTCCCCTCAAGGATGTTTCAAAGTAGTTGACAGCTCATTCACATTTTGATAGGCCTTCCACCCATCATTTGGACTGGGGATGGTAAATTCTGGGAAAAGTTGTTGATTGGTACCAGATACATCCTATATTGCATTCATGTACATAGACAATAATGTCCTTCCTGTGTCAGACATAAGAACCTTCTTCATTCTGACTCAAGTTAAGAATTCCTTGAGGGCATAGCGTTTATATGGACAGTAGTGCGCCTCAAATGCATGGGCTCATGGTACATCGAGCATAATCAACCACGTGAATCACAGATTTTTGTCTGAGCTCATTGGATATTAAGGAGACTTACGATGTCATGGCAAGCCCCACTGGCTGCAAGAAAACTGAATGCCACCTAGGGTACGCCTGTGAATATGTAGGAAGGATACCAGTTCATGTGATATAAATAAATAAACAACCCCCGAAGAAGAATAAATGTAGCCTATGTTGTCAGTGAAATTGTTTAGAAACGGTTCCTTATGCTCTCATTATGGTGCTACATTATTTAGAAACTGCATGCATTTAAGTATTCAAGCATCGCTATGCCCATGGCAAAAGCTTTTGTGAATAAAACACTCATTTATCTGTCTAGGTATTGTAAATTTTATTTTCAAAACATAGGGGCATATTCACAAGCCCCTTTTGCCACCACAACATTATTTTCGTTAACGTTGTGGTGGCGATAGGGGCCTCGCCATTTTCACACGGCAGCGTTAAGACACCTGAAGTGGATTAACGCTGCCTTGTGAATAAGCCCCCTATTACGCTGTGTTTAGAGGGAAAGGGGTGTGCAGTGGGAGTTGTGGTGGGTGCTCCAACCCAACACCCATTGATATTTATGCTGCCCCCTATTCACAAGGGCAGTGTTAAGGTTAATGTTAATGTTAGTGGTATTTGTAAAGTGCAACTGTTACCCAAAGGTGTCCTGGTGCAGTGTAAAATTATTGGAGAACAGCCATGTTTTAATGCCTTCCTGAAGGCCATGAGGTTGGACATTTTTATCATGGATATCGAAAGCGAATTCCAGTATTTAGCCACTTTAACAATGAAGTTTCTGCTGCCCAGGTGGCTTTTTTTCACCCTAGGGACACTCATGAGTTTTGCGTCTGAAGAGGGTAGTGCTCTGTTTGGTGTGTACCAGAGGAGCTGGTGTTTTAGGAACTCAGGTCTGGTTCCCTGTATAGCCTTAAAAACCAGACAAAGAGACTTAAATTGAGTCCATTTCCTAACCAGCAGCCAGTGGAGCTTTTTTTATTTTGGATGAGATTGACTCATACTTTGATGTGTCAATAAGAAGCCTAGCCGCTGCATTCTGCAGAATCTGTAGTATATTCACTGATCCTTTATGGAGGTCAGGGTGAAACCAAAGGATTCAATCAGGGGTGCTAGTGATGATCCATAAATATTAAAAAGTGTTGGCTCAATGATGAACCCTGCGGGACCCCATAGGGTAAGGAGAAGGATTCAGCTTTGAATTTATCGAGGGCCACTTTTTGCATTTTGTCAGCTAGAAACGATTTAAGGAGCTTCCAGGCACTACCCTTGACTCCTATCTCATCCAATGGGTCCATTAACAGAATATGATGGACTGTTTTGAATGCTGCTGATAGGTCTAACATGATCAATACGGCCTTCCCCCCTTTGTCCAGAATGATCCTGATCTCTTCTGTGAATTTCAGGAGTACCGTTACCTTACTATGCCCTCTCTAAACCCATATTATGTTGGGTCAAGGGCCTGGGAGTCCTGCAGAAATTTATTGAATTGGGTATTCATATTTCTTTCAATTATTTTTGCCAGGAGTGGTAATCTAGATATTGGTCTAAAATTATTTGGATCATTGTTGTCCAGGCTGAATTTCTTTAGTAGTGGCAGGATTGATGTATGTTTCCAGTCTTTGGGAAAGTAACCTTCTAAGTGTATTATATTGAGGATGGAAGTCAGTATACAGACAGGGATCATAAGGAAATCCAGACTTCACTTTCTACAGTAGATTATAGGTGTCTTACTCTGTTAAGGTGCCACAGTTATTTAGTAGTGGGGCGTCGAGAGCTGACTTCATCTGAGCTTTAGCCAAATTGGAATTTATTTTGGGAGGAGAGTCCAAGAAGGTGGAAAAAATACAATTGACTTTGTCGAAAAATAATTTGGCAATTTTATTACACAGCTCTTGTGTTGCTAGGATATTCTGTGAGCAAGGTGTGCAAAAGAGTTTACTATTTAAAAAAGCTCTTTAGGCGAGTTTTCGGCCAAGTTGATTTTTTTGTGAAAAGTAGTTTTGTTTTCTGTTTTTCAGAAATCTCTGTAGTATGCCAGTCCAGCTTTGTATTCCTTTTTATCCTCGTCCTTGTATCTCTTCCTTCACTTTCTTTCCAGGAGTTTGCAGGCCAACTTTTGGTCCCACAGCTCTTTAGAATACCTAGGGAGGAGGGTTTTTGTCTGGTATGGCTAAAGCGTTTTGTAGGTGCAAGCTTATTCCCTGAAGCTTCCAACTTCCAACCACATAGTGTGTGATCTGGTTGCCTCATCCAGATTGATAGGTTTTGGAGTAGTAGTGGAGGTTAATAATGTGTTCAGTTCCTCTGCTTCGATTTTATTCAAAGCTCTTTTATCTGAATATTTTGTTGTTGATTTTGGAGCCGTACAGTCTGGCAAAGTGAGCTCCAATATGACTGCTGAGTGGTCAAATGGTTAAAGTTTACTTATACATCAAACAAAAAACAACTAGACTTTCTTGATCTAACTATCTTCATTGAAGGAGGTAGGATGGAGAAAAAAACATACCAAGCCCACGGCGAAAAACAGCCTTTTGTCCTACAAGAGTTATCCCCGAAACCTTTACGGGACAACCTGCCATACAGCCAATTCCTAAGATTAAAGAGAAATTGCAGTAAAGAAAGTGATTATAGACTGCAAGTACAGGAACTGAGTCGTAAACTAGTAGCTAGAGACTATACACCCACGACAATATCCAAGTGTCGTAAGAGAGCAAAACATCATCCAAGAGAGTGTCTCCTTCAATTAAATACAAAAGAGCCCATTCCTGATCTAGTGACATGTGTCACCACATACAGCCTAGCAACTTATGATATACAAAAACTAGTCAACAATAAGTGGCTCATTCTTGCAACGGGCAAATACAACTGGCTTAAACCTAGATTTGCTAACAGACGGACAAAAACCTCAAAGACCTACTAGTACATACAAGGCCAGTGGAGAAGAAGAAACTCACACAAACAAGAAACATGAACATGACACCTGTCACTGGCCATTATCCGTGCGGAACTTGCCTAGTATGCAAATTGACAACAACGTCCAAATCACTACAACTAACAGAGTCTCTAAATTGGACACAACGGCAACATACAAACTGTAGCTCTACACACGTAGTGTATATGATATGTTGCCCATGTGACAAAAAGTATATCGTCATGACCTGTAGGAAAATCAAAACAAGGAACGGAGAACATAAAAGCAATATCAGACTAAAGAAAAACACCACGAAATTATGTTCCCACTTCATTGAAGTCGGTCACAACTGTGAAGAGTTGAGGTGGACAGTTTTGGAAATGCTCACAGACAAGACAATGAATGCTGAGAGGATACTGTTCGAGAAAGAACAGAGATGGGTGAACCGTATACAGACACATGTGACAGGTTTATACGATAATATACCATGGCATAAATTTGCATAGAAATCTGAGAGTCTCAATGCCATTGACCCAGTTCCATGTAGCCACAATCACCTCAATACCAAGTAAAAACTAAGCAATGTACCAGACAAGAAACACTTATAATAGGTGATATCCATAAAGAGGTACTTACATTAATTGATAACCACGAAAATATAACTTAACTATACATAGTGACATGAACACCAGTGTTACTGCACATCATCTTTACAGTAACATGCAGCCATAATACGAGTCAATTTGGGGTTATTAATAGAGTCATTTTTATTTAAACTCTCTAACACCAGAGACGCTATCCTAATTACGAACAGGGATTCCTAATATAGTTTTATACTATAGAGAAACACAATCCGCCTAACTAAACCTCAATAAAGTTTCCTGGATTAAAAAACTACATAGAGTCCTCTCTCTACTCAGACGTTTTTAAATAAGAAGAGGAAACGGTTCTCCGGCGTCCAGGGGCAGAGCCAGCACCAGACGCGGAGACCGTCCCTCATGCGGGTGAGAATGGCATCTTCCACAAATGCTTCAAACGGTCGCTTGTAGCGGTAAGATTAATGCCCTCATAAGTGTGGTCTCTTCACTTTCATCAGCTTGGGACCAGTGAGTCCTTTTGCTCCCTGTTGAAACTGAACGTTTCCTGAAATAAGGTAAAGAATGTTTACATGCCTGCCTTGATTTATTGATTTCGATTAACATGACAACGGGAATTAACAAGCGCAAATCACTGCGCCTCGAATTAAATACAAGCTTTCTACCCACAACCACAGACCACCCATTAACCGGCAGTAACAGTGGGCCGTTAAAAAAAGTTATCCTCAATTAGCGAGCGTAAATTACAATGCCTTTCAGTTAACACATGCTCCTTACATGCGAAGACGTACCATGACTACGAAAATGAGCGAGCGCAAATCACTGCGCCTCGATTTAAATACATGCTTTCTACCCGCAACCGCGGACCACCCATTAACTCCCCGTAACAGTGGGCCGTTATAGAAAGTAATCCTCAAATGAGCTAGCGTAAATCACAATGCATTTCAGTTAATACATGCTCCTTACATGCGAAGACGCACCATTTCGTAACCCCCCCTTTAATAACGGTCTAGGAGGTAATGTTTTCAACACACATTACATCCACCTTACGTGTGGCCACACAATATAGAGGTCACGGTTTTGCTATAATATCTGTGATAACCTGTTAGACCTTCGACTATAAGTGATAGAACCTACTTCACCCAGACCTTTTCAGTGACACTGTGCACATATTTACACCTAACAGATTTCGCCTCAGTTTGTAGCAATGACCATGATGGTCCTTAGTGGGACTACCCTTTGTAGGTAGTGCATAATATTGGCACTCCTTTCTAAATAATCCCAAATAGGAGATTTTATACAGTGCTGAACTTTCACCCCCAGATTTGTATGTTGAGTTTCTTTTGTCTTTTTTGCAGGAAATTAGAACAAGTTAGAAACTCAGTGTTAAGATTAACACTATTGAATACTTCACAAGTTGTGTAAGTAAATGAACGTTTTGTGTGTTTTGTCTGTCCTGACGAATGCTCCGTAGACCCGGCAGGGCACAAAAGGAGCAGAAACATGTCGACGTTGCCAACCATGTAGTATACCGAGATCAAGTAACACAATCCTTGGTTATACCCTATATATTTAATAACAAAATCTCACCTTTTTATATTAAAGTTTTTTGCGGTGGAGTTTTGCCTTTTAAATATTATCTTCACTTACTCCTTTTTTGGGGGTGTTCCCTTCTTTATCTCTGGACACTACTACCTTTACCAGAGGTTGCCTCAGGATGAGGCTGGCATACAGCACAAATTTGGACACCCAATGACAATGCTGTAACGCGTATGTGGGGCAGAGAACCGATATACACCGCATGATTAACATAGCATTTATGAGGGTGATTCAATTTAACCTACGTTCACGTAGTTACAAGTGTCCATTCTCACATTTGATTGTTTGATATGCTGAGTGATCAGACCAGACAAAAGGAAGGATGCTCTTGAAAGAAAGCTGCCTATTGTTTGAAAAAATGCCGTCTAGCGAGTGGCCGGCCTGATGGGTTGCACCGATCACCTTTTGCTCAAGGTTTCCATTTTTCATCAGATCAAGCAGACTAAAAGTGTCCCGATCCGAGGGCAATTCAAGGTGGTACTTATCTCCTAGAATGGTATAGGAGTTAGTGCTAATCCCCCTTTCTAATATGCTACTTGCTTGTATTAAATATCAGGTGGTCTGAAGATAATGGCGCCTCTAAAAGTGTAATGGTGCGAGAGTTTGAGACAAAATTCAAACGCTTCCTCAATTTCTAGTGAATTGAAGGACGCTGTTATACATTTGTGGTAGATGACTGCTAGCACTCCCCCATGCTTCTTTAGTCAAATTTAGCTTGTGATAGAGATAGTCTGGGGGTGTGGCCTTTACTAAGTCTGGTCCGGATGCCTGATCTGTCCATGATTCAGTGATAAACACTGCGTGAAATTTTTCATCTTCAATAACGTGAGCAATTTCAAGGCTATGTTTTACCAAGGATCTTGCATTGAAGAGGTAAAATTTCAGAAAACAGGGGTTGCCAATTTCGGTTGGTAAATGTTTGGGACTTGAGTTATTGGAATATACAAAAACTGTGGTATCTTAGTGTTGCACTCTGTACAGGTCATTTGTGCCTGAGTTTGTAGAACCTCAGGGTGAACCTCACAACAGTTTAGAGTGGAAGTAGTATTTAAGCTTTCTCAATTCTTTGCTGGAGTGCTGAATGTGTTTAACCATACCTGATGGAGTTTTTGCATGGGGTCTGGCACTTAGCGCGGAACGAACATGGATGGGTGCAGACGGGCTTGCCTTTGGCGAGCCGGCGGCACTCCGCTGCGGGTATGCGCAAGCATCTGTTTTAAGTGATGTCAGGGACGTGAGAACTAGCCCGAGGACCTTGCGAGACCCAAAATGTCTGCCGCATCGTTGGAAGTCCTGCGATCAACCTGTGGTGGACTTCTTGCAGAGAACAGAGTGAGTGCAAAGTGTGCAAAGCTTAAAACAATAAAATCTGTTTAAAAATGCAGCAACAAAGAAATATGCAAGGATTCAAGCCTAGGAGTGATTGCAGTGTAGGTCTCTCCCGGCTCAAGCCTCAGGAGTACTTCATGCTGCACGCTCGCACCAGAATCTGTTTTAAGTGATGTCAGGGATGTGAGAATTAGCCCATTGACCTTGCTATCCTGCAAATGTCTGTTCCAGCTTCGGAAGTCCTGCAATCAACCTGCCGTGGACTTCATGCCGAGAACAGAGTGAGTGCAAAGAGCGCAAAGCTTAAAACATTAAAATTTCCTTAAAAATGTGGCAACAAAGAAATATGCAAGGATTAAAACCTAGGAGTGATTGCAGTGTAGGTCTCCCCCGGCTCAAGCCTCAGGAGGGCTTCATGCTGCGCGCTCCTGCCAGCGTCTATTTTAAGTAATGTCAGGGACGTGAGAACTAGCCCGCTGACCTTGATATCCCCAAAATGTTTGCCCCAGCGTCAGAAGTCCCGTGATTCACCTGTGGTGGACTTCTTGCAGATAACAGAGTGAGTGCAAAGTGCGCAAAGTTTAAAACATTAAAATATGTTTAAAAATGCAGCAACAAAGAAATATGCAAGGATTAAAACCTAGGAGTGATTGCAGTGTAGGTCTCTCCTGGCTCAAGCCTCAGGCGGACTTCACACTGCGTGCTTGAGGCAGCATCTGCTTTAAGGGATGTCAGGGATGTGAGAAATAGCCCGCTGACCTTGCTACCCCCAAAATGTCTGCCCCAGCATCGCAAGTCCTCTGTTCAACCTGCAGTGGACTTCCTGCTGAGAACAGAGTGAGTGCAAAGTGCGCAAAACTTAAAACATTAAAATTTGTTTAATAATGCAGAAATAGGAAATGTAAATAGGAGCTAACGCCAAACTTAAGACCAGGAAAACCCTGGTATTAACTTGGCAATACGAGGAGAAATGCTTTATTTCTCCTGGTTTTTGCATTTGCCTTGTGCAGCACACATGGAAAATGCTAAATGCCGTGGTTTGTTTGTGTACCGGAAGGTATCCCTTCCTGTACATAAACAAACCTTTTTTTAAAAATGCCGTTTTGTAACTTACATGTGTGCCGCATGAAGCAGCACACATGTAAGTTACAAACTGGCATTTTAGGTTTGTTTATGTGCAGGAAGGGACACCTTTCTGTACATAAACAAACCTCCCTGCTTGCAGACACCCTTGCACCATTGTGCAAGGGTGTCTGCGTTGGAGCTAAGTTGTGAAATTTAGCGCCATCGTAGGGGGAAATGCAAGGCTGCACCATATCCTTGTGAATAGGTGCAGCCTTGCTTTTCCGAAGTGGTGGTGAGAGGCGTTAAGCCAAGAAGGCTAACACCTCTCTCCACCACTTCCTTGTGAATATCCCCATAGTGTTGTCTATCACCTCAACTGAATGCAAAAGATGTGACCTGTTAGTGAACCTCAGAAATACATGTTAGTCCACTTTTTCGTTAACTCTTCTATTTTCTGGACCCAATCTCCACTGAGGACACCATCCGCCTGATGAACTCCATCCACTCTGGATCCCCAACTGACCCATGCCCTCACCACATCTTCAACAAAGCAGACTCCATCATAGCACCACACCTCCGAGATGTCATCAACTGCTCCCTCAACTCCGCCACCTTCCCGGAAAGCTGGAAACACGCAGAACTCAGCGCCCTTCTGAAAAAACCCACAGCTGACCCCGCCGAACTCAAAAACTACCGCCCCATCTCGCTTCTTCCATTCCCGGCCAAAGTCATCGAAAAAGCTGTCAACAACCAGCTCGCCGCCTTCCTCGAAACCAACAAATCCCTCGACTCCTCACAGTCCGGATTCCGAGCCAAACACAGTACTGAGACCGCACTCATCGCTGCAACAGACGACATTCGAACTCTACTGGACAACGGAGACACAGTCGCCCTCATCCTCCTCGACCTCTCCGCTGCCTTCGACACAGTCTGTCATAGCACCCTTCTACAGCGCCTCAGAAACATCGGAATCCAAGGAAAAGCACTGGAATGGATCACCTCGTTCCTTACCGGAAGAACCCAGAGAGTGCGCCTCCCACCATTCAAGTCAGAGGCTACTGAAGTCATTTGTTGCATGCCACAAGGATCTTCACTCAGCCCCACCCTCTTCAACATATACATGAGCCCCCTTGCGGCCATCGCTCGCCAACACAACCTCAACATCATCTCCTACGCTGACGACACTCCACTGATCCTCTCACTCACCAAAGACCCTAACACCGCCAAAACCAACTTACACGAAGGAATGAAAGAAGTAGCCGAGTGGATGAAGCACAGCCGTCTGAAACTGAACTCAGACAAAACAGAAGTCCTCATCTTAGGCACCTCCTCCTCCACCTGGGATGACTCTTGGTGGCCCGAGGCCCTTGGAAAAGCACCCATCCCGACAGACCACGCACGGAACCTGGGCGTCATCCTGGACTCCTCACTCTCGATGACCAGACAAGTCAACGCCGTTTCATCATCTTGCTTCAACATTCTTCGCATGCTCAAAAAAACATTTCGCTGGATCCCCACGAAACTAGAAAAACGGTCACCCACGCACTGGTCACGAGCCGCCTGGACTACGGAAACACCCTATACGCCGGTACCACCGCAAAACTCCAGAAAAAACTCCAACGCATCCAGAACGCTTCAGCCAGGCTCATACTAGACATCCCGCATAAAGAACACATCTCTGGTCACCTGAAAAACCTCCACTGGCTCCCCATAAATAAGAGGATTACTTTCTGCCTCCTAACCCACGCACACAAAGCACTTTACGAACTTGGACCCGAATGCCTCAACACACGACTATCCTTCTACACCCCCTCCCGTGAGCTACGATCCTCCAACCTAGCCCTTGCCACTGTACCTCGCATCAACAAAACCACCATGGGAGGTAGATCCTTCTCCTACCTGGCAGCTAAAACTTGGAACTCTCTTCCCACTCACCTTCGCCTTACTCAAAACCACCTAGCATTCAGAAAGCAACTTAAAACTTGGATAGTCGACAAGTAATTCCCCACCCTTCCTCAAGCGCCTTGAGACCCTATGGGTATGTAGCGCGCTATATAAATCTATTGACTTGACTTGACTTGACTTGGTCTATATAGCGGAAAAGGAGATCATTTTTATCACGCCAGTAGAGCACCAAAAATCATATTATAACAAAGAATGCATTTGTTACATTATATAATTCACATTATAAACAGAAAATAAAAGAGCCTTTATGTCTACTTAGAAAACTGTATTCATTGAATCATACCTAGAACAGCAAAAATCATTATCATTGACTATTATTCATGTCTCCACTATGCACGGGCAAAGCAATGTCTCTAAAAGCTCATTGTTAATGGCAGCCTTAGTTATTGCATATGTGAGAACTCGAACCAGCCTCAATTTGCCTTTCGGCTTTACTGTTTCTGTATATGCCGATGACGTTGCAGGTGTGTGGAGCCTTAATAGGCAGGCCAGTAGCACTCAACAGTCCTGTATTTTCAACTTTCGTTCTCCTTCTGTGGATAATTCTTTTTCTGAGTTAAAGCTTTTGATCCTCAGATTTCCTAGACTTGTTATCCTCTCAGCTACCCATAACCTTAAGGACGACAGTTGCTGAGGGCCAGGGATTATCAAATTGTAAAAGTAATTTCTAGACCACTGATGCGATGTCCTCTACCAGGGCGCTAGGCTTCCACTGACCCTAGATCAGCATGGTCATTGGTACCTCCCTTTCTTATTTTTGAAATCAAGTGCAAATATATAGTTGACTACGTACTCAGTGCTTCATCTTCTTTGAATAATAGTACTGTTAGACCTGTCTTGTCCAGCAGGTTTATCCCCAGACTTTTTGCTTTTTGGTCTTCTGTTTCTGACCTGTTTTTGTTGATGTTATGACTCTGGGCACTTTACCACTGCTGATCAGTGCTAAAGTGCATATGCTCTCCCTGTAAATTGTTGTGATGGATTGGCCTTGCAATGATTGGCATATTTTATTTACTGGTTAGTCCGTAGTACAGTGCATTGTGTGTGCCCAGGACCTGTGAATCAAATGCTGTTAGTGAACCTGCAGCACTGATTGTGCCACCCACATGAGCAGCCTGTGAATGTAACTAAGACCTGCCACCGCAGGGTCTGTGTACAGTTTGGTACTGGCATGTCGACCTGGCAAGTGCAACCACTTGCCAGGCCCTATCCTTCCCTTTTCTTACATGTGAGTCACCCCTAAGGTAGGGCCAAGGTACCCCTGTGGGCAGTGTATGTAAACAGTAGGACATGCCCTGATGTGTGTGGCATGTCCTGATAGTGAAATACTGTCAATTTTGTTTTTCACGATTGAAAGGCTATCTGTCCCATAGGATAGAATGGGAGTTTATTTATAACATCTTATAAATATAACTTCTCACTGGGACAAGATAGAATAATGGATTTTAGTATGCCTGAACTCAGAATATAAAAATGGATCTTTTAGCAAAGATTATTTTTATATTATGTGTTTGAAAATACCACTTTTAGAAAGTGGGTATTTTCTTGCTTATAGCAAATAAGGGATGTCACACGTTTACAGATCCACAGGACCTGTTGTCTAACGGGACAATTCTGTATATGTATGAAAAACATAAAATCCTTCAAAATACTTCAAAAGTGACTTAAAATCTTCGATTCTTGTTGTTATGTACCCGATTTTTAAAAAAAATCTATTGAATGTATTTGTATACCATTATGTTCACTGATATCTATACCTGTTTTTACTACTGTTTTTAATATCACAATATGTTTTAATTTGTACCGAAAGAATAAAACTTGCACTTTTTTACCAGAATTTAATTTGCATTTGTATTAGTTCTTATTAATTTCACCCCACTTTTGAAGTATTTTGAAGGATTTTATGTTTTTCTGACTGTCTATGTACAAGGTGTATATCAAATACTAACTGCATATTGCTGCCAAGTCTGGACTAGACCGCTCAAGACTCATACATATACAGAATTGACCCGTTGGACAACAGGTCCTGTGGATCTGTAAACATGGGACATCCCTTATTTCCTACATACATTCCCCTGAGTCCCAGACAACTACCTAAAGGGGACCTCCTTAAAAAATGTTCTTTGTTATTTTCTTGCTTAGCCAACCTGTGTGCCTCTGCTAATTGTGGATTGACAGTTAGCTTTTGAATGACAGGGGATGGGAATATGCATTCTCTCAGACGGCCACCTGGGGGTTTGATGTGTGTCCTGCCTTTCCTGGATGAGTCAGGGCTAGGCTAAATAGACATGGGCTGCATTTAGAGTAGGGGGAGGAGATATCTTTCACACCTGAATGGGACTGGTCTGCCTGGGACAATGCTATCTCCTCCTCCTGCCGGGCACCTGCACCAGAGAGGACAGAGCTTGTTTTGGCTGGGCAAACAGTTCTTTGCCACCAGAGTACAAAGGAATTAGTGCTACAAAAAGTGGGTCCAGCCTGCCGAATTTTAGATTACTGCTAAACTAAGGAAGAAGAACTGCAAAAGCTGGAGGAGGAGTTCTGCCACTGTGCTGCATGCTGTTGGGATTGGCTGCAGTTTCTGCTTCTGTCTTGGTCAGGGGAAGGACGGGACTGTGATTTCATCATCCTGCTTTTAGAGTTTTCTCCAAGGCCCTGAAGCAGAGTTTGCCTCCTGTTGGAAGTCTTGGGGATCGAAAAGACTTTAAAGATCACTTCTGGAAATCAAGAGGAACCTTTGCAAAGGAGAAGAGCTGGATAAACTGAGGAATAGTATGCCCCTTTGCTGTTTGCTCTCTGGTGTTGTGGCAGTTTCTGCCAAGGAAAGTACAAGGACTGTGTGATGTGTCACCTCCTTGAGGATGATCTCCAAGGGCTTGGACTAGAGCTTGCCTCCTGTTCTGAAGTCTCATGCACACAAAGACTTCACCACCAGCTCCCCTGAACTTCCTTGCTGGGTGTTCAGACCTGCTAAGAGGTGTCTAATGATGTTTTGGATCTTTGGAGGCTGTTGACCACTGGGAGCTGAAAAAATAACACAACTTCCAGAAGAACAATGCATGTGCATCTGTTTCCGACGCGTTGCCGAAGAAATCAACGCAGCGCCTGCCTGCGGATTCTGAAATCACCGCACGCCACATCGAGTGCACCGATTTATGAAGTCCGAGATCACCACACCATTTCCGACATAGGCTCTGCTGTGCGGCTGCAAGGACCAACGCATCAGGGGACCGCGGCTGGAGAGAACAACACTGTGTTGTTGCCGTTGCCTCAATAACCACCACATCCCCGATCCTCACGCATCACATCTGGGCACCACACCGGCAAGAAAACCCAGTAAGAAACGCATCACCTCCCCGCACAGTAAAAAACTGATGCATCACCTCTCCTGCGTGGCAGTAAGGCACCGACGCATCACCTCCCCTGAAGTAAGGTACCGATGCATCACCTTCCCTGGGTGTAAGAAACCAACACATTACTTTCCCATCGACAGTTTTTGTTTGTGTGCGCGACGCATCCAAGGAACTTTGTGTGAAAAGTGACGCATCTGCAATTTGCTTTGAACAGAACTATTTCTACCTTTTAAAAGTCATATTTTGACTACTGTATTGAGGATTTTTGTCGTTTTGGTCTTGTTTGGCTTAGATGAAGATTACTTCACTTCTAAACTGGTGTGGTGTCCATAGGTAGGGTTTTCATTGTATTGCTGTATGTGTTCACGAAGATTTTACACACTGCCTCTAAGATAAGCCTGTCTAATTGTGCTAAGCTACCAAGGGGGATGAGCAGGGGTTATTTTAGAAGTGTATCCCCCTTAACCGGACTGGGAAGAAGGGTCCCTACTCGGACAAAGGTGCAAACCCTTATTAATTAGAGACCCCCATTTCTAACAAGTACTTGTATAATAGGTATCTTAAAGCATATTTTAAGTATATCTAAAGAGAAAAGGGGAAGGCGCTACCAACCCTGAGCAGACATACAGCAGCACATATTTTTGTAGCGCTTATACAATTTGAGGTACATTTCAAATAGTATTCAGATTCACTGAGGCTAATTTTCAGTCCTAAGGCAGTTTTCAAAAAATTTTTTAATCTCTAGCAATAGACCTAAATCACAATACTATTTACCAAAGTGTATCTAATTTACAAGTATGAATGGCCTTTTTAGGTATGTTGCAGATTTTATCATTTTGTCTGCCTCACATTAATAACAACCATTCATAAATAAAAAACGTCCATATATAAATTCATAGAGGG
Source organism: Lissotriton vulgaris (assembly GCF_964263255.1). NCBI lineage: Eukaryota > Metazoa > Chordata > Amphibia > Caudata > Salamandridae > Lissotriton > Lissotriton vulgaris. The sequence goes on from NW_028248529.1 coordinate 614,327, forward strand.
ACTTTGGGTAGAACTCTTCATCCTTTGGTCTGATAAACTGCCATTCACATTTTACCTCCATTCACATTGGCACTAAGCACAGGGTAAACAGCCCCTCTTCAGCCATTGGCTCTTTTTTCGCTGTAAGTGATACAATGTTCCCTAAAGGCACATGCACAACTCCCTAAAGACAAGCAGACTTACATCTCACGCGGGTAGTCCAAAGCTATACTTTACTAATACTTAATTATTTCCAATCTCTCTATAAGTGCATATATTGTTATATTTTAGTTTATATTAGTCACACTGTGTATTTAAACTATGTCTTCATGTTATAGTATTTAGTTGTCGATTCAAATGTTATTTCTTGTACTTATTGTAATCATATTTTCTTGTGATGTACAGTACAACTAAAAATGATCAATATACTTGTTTTAAGTACATGGGCTTGCATGGACTAACCATAGCATTGGCTTGCCTATACCCGACCTACTGGCTTTCCGCTTGCTTGTACTACAAAGCATTTTTATTGTTATATCTTCCATTTTGCACTATTTGACCAGTTCTGAAACTGAAAAAGTCAAATATTTTACTTGTGTCAAATTAAAAAGAAAATGCATTTTCATTCTATAAAAAGTCAGCTACTACCTGTCAAAATTGCATTGGCTGAGAGGGGTTAGTTTCCGCTGGTGAATAATTTTTTACAAGTCAAGAAAAAAGTTAGTAAATGCATACGCAGAGGCTGATGCCTTTTTTCTCATGACAAAATATATATGTTCAGCTTCTCTAATGCAAAAGAGTAATTCAGAAAACCTTTCCATAATTTTCCTGTGACTCAAAAGCCTGTGGCTAGCGGAATTTTCAAGGCATCACCTCAGAATGTTTGCTAATTCCAGTCATAAATCTGAACGCATTTAACCCCTTCGCTGCTAGGCCTTTCACCCCGTGCTAAGCTTTTTTTTGGCTACTTGGGGTAGTTGGCATCTCGGGCCCTGTAACTTTTGGACCACATAAAGTATCCACGCCACGTTTACGTCATTTTCTACCAACATCATAGGGATTCTAAAGGTATTCCCCTGGAGAGGATCCAGAAATTAGCTAAAATACAGCTAAATTTTGTTTTGGAAAAGTGGGAAAAAAGGGCTACAGATGTAAGCGTCAGTTTTTTTCCCTGCAAATTGTGTAAACAAAGGGATTGTGGTGCTCAAATAATCATTTTCCCACCTTTCAGGGACAAGCAGACTTTTGTCAGAAAAGCAAAACTTTTTACACAGTTTTGGCATTTTTCTTGGACATAGCCTATTTTTGCTATTTTTTGTGCTTTCAACCTCCTTCCAGTTAATGATAACAATGGGTATGAAAGCAATAATGGATCCTGGAAAGCTATACATTTCTGAACATTAGACAGAATTTTGAATTCAGCAAGGGGTGACTTGTGTAGATCCTTCAAGGTTTGTGTATAAAAACTTACAGTTGAAAATAGAAAAAATTGAAAATGAGTTAAAAAAACAAACAGCCATTTGTGCCAACGTTTTCAACCGTACCTATTACTAAGTATGATAGGTGCTTGAAAGCCATATACCATTACATTTGCTGGACCCTTCTGGTTGTGGGGATATATAAGACTTGTAGTTTCACCGAGAACCAGAGGAATCCAGAGCCAATAACTGAGCTGTGTCTTGCGATGGTTTTTTATTGTGTACTGGGTATATAGAAATTCCTTTGGAATAATATAAACAGGGAAAAATCGGTATGAAAGTCGCCAATGTATTTTAGCAATGGAATCAAAATATAGAGTTTAGAAACAGAAGTTATTTGCACATCTCCGAAATTGTGGGTACCCATACCAGCATGAGAATTATAGGTAATTTTTCAAAGGGACTTCTTCGTAACACATTGTCTTACATTTGGGAGGCAGATATGCATTGAATGTCAATAGGAAATAACAGTTGCTCCACAATCTTGTGTTCCCATAACTCTCCTAATGAAAATAATACCTCACTTGTATAGGTAGGTGCAGTGGCTACGACAGGAAACGGCCCAAAATGCAATGTGGACACACCACATTTTCACAGTGAAAACAGACCCATTTGCTACAAATTGCCTAGCTGTTGATCTTGAACCCTAGTTCTGCCGGCACCTAGGAAAACCCAGAAAACCTATACATTTTTTAAAACTAGACAAGCAGGGAAATACAGGATGGGGTGACTTGTCTGGCTATCATCAGGTTCTGTTACCCAGAATGCCTTGCAAACTTCAAACTTTGTAAAAAAAAAACATTTTCCCCAGATTTCTGTGAGGAAAGTTCTGGAATCTGTGTGGATCCACAAAATTCCACCCACCTTGCATTCCCCAAAGTATTCCAAGAAAAATGGTACATCACTTGTGTGGGTAGGCCTAGTGCCCGCAACAGGGAAAAGCCCAAAACTCAACATGGACACACCACAGTTCCACAGTGAAAACTGACCCTTTTTTGGCAAAGAAACTAGTTGTAGATTTTGAACCCTAGCTCTGCCGGCACCTAAGGGAAACCTAGCAAACCTATACATTTTTTAAACCTAGACACCCAGGGGAATCCAGAATGGGGTGACTTGTCTGACTCTCACCAGGTCCTGTTACCCAGAATCCTTTGCAAATCTCAACATTTGTAAACAAAAACACATTTTCCCCACATTTCTGTGGTGGAAAGTTCTGGAATCTGCATGGATCCACAAAATTCCACCCACCCCGCATTTCCCAAAGTCTTCTGAGAAGAATGATACCTCACTTGTGTGGGTAGGCCTAGTGTCAGCAACTGGAAGTTGCCCAAAACAAAATATGGACACACCACATTTTCACAGTGAAAACTGACCCTTTTTTTGCAAAGTGCCTAGCAATAGATTTTTAACCCTAGTTCTGCCGGCACCTAGGGAAACCTGGCAAATGTTAACATTAAACTAGATACCCAGGGAAATCTAGAATGGGGTGACTTTTCTGACTCTCACCAGATTCTGTTGCCTAGAATCTCTTGCAAACCTCAACATTTATAACAAAAAAAAAACACATTTTGCTCACATTTGTGTGGTGGAAAGTTCTGGAATCTGCATGGATCCACAACATTAAACCTGCCCCACATCCCCCAAAGCCTTCTGAGAAGAATGGTACCTCACTTGTGCGGGTAGGCCCAGTACAAGCAACAGGAAACCGCCCAAAACACAACGTGGACACACCACATTTTCACAGTGAAAACTGACCCTTTTTTGGCAAAGTGGATAGCTGTACATTGTGAACTCTAGCTCTGCCGGCACCTAGGGAAACGCAGCAAACCTATGCATTTTTGAAAACTAGACAACCAATGAAATTCATTATGGGGTGACATGTCTGGCTCTCACGAGGTTCTTTTACCCAGAATCCTTTGCAAACCTCAAACTTTATTAAAAAAACTAATTTTTCTCACATTTCTGTGGCGGAAAGTTCTGGATTCCGACTTGATCCACCAATTTCCTACCACCCAGTGTTCCCCCAGGTCTCCCTATAAAAATGGTACCTCACTCATGTGGGTGCCCCAAGTACCCGCGATAGGCAAAGGCGCAAAATATATTGAGGGGACATCAAAATTACCTATTAAACCTGGTTTTGGATAGGAAATCACCTAGGTTTTCGGCCCCAGGCTCGGCGGCCATCTTGGGAAATCTACCAAACCCAGACATTTCTGAAAACTAAACACACCAGGGAGTCCAGCAAGGTATAACTTGCGTGGGTCCCCCAATGTTCACCTATCCAGACTTCCCTGCAAACTTTAAATGTATCTACAACAATCCTTTTTCTAACATTTCTGTGTGAGAAAGTTCTGGAATTTGCGTGGATCCACAAATTTCCTATGCCCCAGCATACCCCCAGGTCTCCAGAAAAAAATGGTACCTTAATCACATGGGTGGATCAAGTACCCACGACAGGCAAGGACCCAAAACTTATTGAGTTGACTTCAAAATGACCTATCACAAAACAACCTGGTTTTCCAAGGAGAGGTCACCTGAGTTTTTGGCCCAGGGCTCGGCAGCCATCTTGGGAACTCTACCAAACTCACACATTTTTGAAAACTAGACACCCACTGGAGGTACTGCGAGGTATGGTTTGAAATGTGTTGTTTGGTAGTATCCTAAGATGGTCGGCGAGCACGGGGCCAAAAACCCAGTTGACCCCCCTTGCAAAACCAGGTTGTGTTGTGATAGGTAATTTTGATGTATCCTCAATATGTTTGCGGCCCTTGCCTGTCGCGGGTACTTGACCCACCCACGCAAGTATGGTACCATTTTTATTATTAGACCTGGGGGAACACTGGGTGGTAGGAAGTGTGTGGATCCACAAAAATTCCAGAACTTTTCCTCACAGAAATTTGAGAAAAAGGTGATTTGTTCAGCCACATTTGAGGTTTGCAGGTGATTCTGGGTAGGAAAACATTAGGGGACCCATGGAAGCCATACCTCGCTGAACTCCCCCGGTTGCCTCGTTTTCAGAAATGTGTGAGTTTGGTAGGTTTCCCAAGATGGCCGCCGATCCCGGGGCCAAAAACCAAGGTGACTCCCTTTCCAAAACCAGTTTGTTTTGTGATAGGTCATTCTGATGTCTCCACAATACGTTTTGGGCCCTTGCCTGTTGTGTGTACTTGACCCATCCATGCAAGTATGGTACTATTTTCATCATTAGACCTGGGGGAACATTGGGTGGTAGGAAATTTGTGGATCCATGCAGATTCCAGAACTTCCCCACCTAGAAATTTGAGAAAAATCAGATTTTTTCAGCTTAATTTAAGGTTTGCAGGTGATTCTGAGTAGAAACACTTTGGGGCCCATGCAAGCCATACCTCGCTGGATTCCCCTGGGTGTCTAGTTTTCAGAAATGTGTGGGTTTTGTAGGTTTCCCAAGATGGCCGTTGAGCCTGAGGCTACAAATCCAGGTGACCACTTTGCAAAACCAGGTTGTTTTGTGATAGGTAATTCTGATGTCTACACAATACATTTTCGACCCTTGCCTGTTGCTGGTACTTGACCCGCCGACAAGAGTAAGGTACCAGTTTTATCGGGAGACCTGGAGGAACGCTGCGTGGTTGGAAATTTGTGTCAGCCTAGTGATCCTACAACTTTTCTACACAGAAATTTGAGAAAAAGTGATTTTTTTCAGCAAAATCCCTCTGGTATCCGCACCAGAGGTATTCCCTGTGCCATGTGCGAAAACGGCTGGGGGCCGTCCTACGCACATGAGTACTGGTGCATCAGATGGCCCCCAGTCATCTGACTCACCAAAGGGGTTAAGGTTGTAATCCTCTGGGTGCAGACTGAGAATGAGGTGCAGAGTTTGTAAACAAAGTTAAATCAATGGGACCACTGTGCCAGAGAAAGAACGGCAGTGTAGGCTCCTTGCTGTAATAGACCTTCAGCGCTTTCAATGTCTATCGGTATTAAAGATGTTAGACCCTGATTCTGATTTTCCCAAAGTATCCATAGGTGCAGTAGCACAGAAATCTTTCACGTACATGGCAAAGGTTTCATACTAAAATAAGGAAAATCATGATTCAGCTCTCCTTTTTCAGTTCACCCGTGTGTAACTCTAGCAGTTGTTGCCCATAAAGTATACCGCTCCAATAGAACACCTTATTGGCCTCGGAGAATGTAGTTATTTCAATATGGAAAAATGTAGCGACAAATCAGCAGCCTCTTTAAAATAACCATGTGGTACCAAACATTAGCGGTGGAGGTGAGATCTGCTCTCTTCCCAGCAGCTCTGCAGTACCTTGCCTCACCACTGACCCCGTTTGCCTCCACCAGCCTGGTGTTCAAGGACAATGCAGGTCTGCTCCTCGCTGTGCACACTCCAGCTGGCCAGCTCACTCCAGCCTCTTCAGTGCCCCTCGCTGTGTCCTGTGCCACTGTCTGCCTCTGGCATCACTGTAAGTGTACTGCTCATTTTTGATGTCACCTTTTTTACAGAAACCTGTGCCAATGCCTCCTCTGCCACCAACATCGACCCTCACTATCCCGGACGGATGCATGATCCAGAGGACGGACCGTCCCAACCACCCGGGAGAAGGACTCGCCATTGCGCACAAATGCACCCTCCACCTCTCCACCTCGAGTGACGCCTACTCTGCCGCTGAACACCTGCACTTCCAGGTCCAGACCAGCCCCAACTCCATACTCTGCGGCACCCTCACCTACAGACCCCTGGGACCCCGTGCCCTTTTCGCCTCCACCATCAGCAACCTCATCGCACCCCACGCCATTGCCTTCATGGACTACAAACTCATCGGAGACCTGAAGCTCCACCTCAATAACCTCAGCGGCCACAACTCCACCACCCTCCTTGACAACCTCGCCAACATCGGAATGAAACAACTTGTCACCACGCCCACCCACAAGGCAGGACACACCCGACCCCATCTTCGCAGGGGGAAACAGAACCCATTTCAGCCACACCACACAACCCCAATGGACCGACCACCACTGCGTACACTTACACCATCCGAACCAGCTCCTTGCCCTCCGTGAAGAAACTGGAACTGAATCACAGAGGAGCAGCTCAACCCCACCCTCAACCACTACACCCCCACCATCCTAACCGATGCCAACCTCGCATCGGTTGGAATTTCACACTTGGATCTGTAGCTGTGCAGACGAGCTCGCCCGCTAGGCAACTCCGACAGACAGCGCCACAGGAAAGCCACCTGGTCCACTGACGACCTCCAAGAAGCCAGACACACCTGCAGATACCTCGAGAAGAGCTGTAGAAACAACAAGATGCCCACAAACCATACCACCCACAAAAATGGCATGGCGGAATACCACCAACACATCAGAACCATCGAAAGAGCCTTCATCCACACCAAAATCCTCACCAACACCAGCAACTCCAAGGAGCTCTTCAGCGTCAGCCAGGAATTCACAAAACCCCGCAGCACAGCCACAGACATCACCCCCCCAGGACCTTTACGACAAACTTGGATCATACTTCCATATAAAAATAAAGAAACTCTATGACAACTTCAATGATGCAACACCTCACTCTGCAACCACTGCGCCCTCTGACAGGGCCACCCATCCAACCAGCACCTCCTGGACACCGGTCACAAATGAAGAGACTGCCTCAATGATGAAAGGCACCACTCAGGTGCCCCTACAAATCCCTGTCCACCGCACTTTTTCCACAGAGCCACAACTCCCATCTCACCAGAATCACAACGCACCATCAATGCCACCTTCATAACCGGCACCTTCCCTAATGACTGGAAACGTGCATAAGTCAGACCCATGCTCAAGAATCTCTCAGCAGATCCCACTGACTTCAAGAACTACCGGCCCATCTGTTTCCTCCCTTTCACAGCAAAAGTCATGGAGAAGACCACCAAAGCACAACTAACAAAGTTCATCGAAGAAAACTCCATCCTCAACCCCTCCCAATCTGGTTTCTGCAGCAACCACAGCACCGAGACTGCCCTACTCGCCACCACAGATGACATCTGCACCCTCCTTGACCACAATGCAGCCCTGATCCTACCCGACCTTCCAACAGCATTTGACACTGTCTCCCACCGCACACTCACTGCCAGACTACACGACGTCAGAATACAAGGAACCGCCCTTAACTGGATCCGATCGCTCCTCACCGGCAGAAGCAAAAGAAACAGATGCCACCCTTCCACGACGAACCCATGGAAATCAACTGCAGAGTTCCCCCAATGAACATCGCTCAGCCCAACCCTCTTTAACATGTACATGGGCCCCCGGGCCTCCATTGTCAGACACCATGGTCTCAGCATAGTGTCCCAGACTGACGACACACAGCTCATCCTCTTCCTCACCAAGGACACCACTAGACTCAATTTCCAAGAAGGAATGCAGAACGTCTCATGCTGGAGGAGCAACAGCTGCCTGAAATTCAACTCTGAGTAAACTGAAGTCCTCATCCTTGGAACCACCCCATCAGCATGGGACAACACTTGGTGGCCTACCGCCCTCAGCAGCCCTCCTACCCCCACAGACCACGCCGGAAACCTCAACATCATACTCAAATCCTGCCTCTCCATGAGCCGACACCCTTCGCAGTTTCCATAAGACCTTCAAATGGATCCCCCCGAGTCAAGGAAGACAGTCACACATGCACTAATAACCAGCAGACTGGACTACGTAAACACCCTCTATGCCGGCATCAACAAAGCCCTATTCCGCAAGCTCCAGATGATAGAAAACACGGCAGCCCAACTCGTCCTCTGCATCCCTCAACACAAGTACATCAGCCAACACCTACGGAAACTCCACTGGCTCTCCGTCGAGAAGAGAGTCACTTTCAAGATACTCACCAACGCATACAAATGCCTCCCCAACAATGGACCCAAATACCTCAATGAGAGAATCACCTTCCATTTACCCAAAAGGAACCTCCAATCCACCAACCTCACCCTCAGTGAAACCCAGCGCATACGCAGATCCAGAACAGGGAGAAGAATCTTCTCCTACATCGCAGCCACAACCTGGAGCGAGCTCCCAATTGACATCAGGCAAGCCCCTCACTGAAAACTTTCAGAAAGGCCCTCAAGACCTGGCTTTTCAACTAAACGGAACTGCTGAACTCCCCTCCCCCTAGCACCTTGAGACTCTCATGGGTGAGTAGTGCACTTACAATTCAATGATTAATTTATTGATTGATTGTTTGATTGATATTACAATGTGGGTCAGTAGCCAGGTGAGGTTAAAATATATATTTCCTGAATAAATAAAAAGTTAAAGGGAAGTTATCTTTAGCTTTGATTATGACACTTATGTGTATTTAAAACAGTAGAAATTCACCTTAAACCACAGTTGAAGTGCATCTATGGTTATGAATTAAAACCAAAAAATCTATTAAATTCACAAATTATTGTAAGAAACACAGTCCATAATTTGCACAAGAAATGCTTTGCTTATGACAAATCACTGACACAGTAGTGTGGTTAATAATATTATTGCAAAAAGACTAATTGATGGACAGAATGCTGAACAATGTCAAACATTCACTCCAGGGTGGAGATCAGGGCCTAAATCCATAATTTCTTTGCTCCCCAGGCCATTCCAGTTTAAACTAAGCCAATGCGCAAATTATCCCAGACCCTGCTCCCCAAGGGAACAGCCCATCCGGAACTGCCAGGCCAGTTCCTCCCTGGACAGGGAACTAGCACCCTCATCAGCCAGGATATTTTGACGCCAATGGAATGGAGAGCATGGTACATACGTCTGGGCATACCCATCCCGCGCGGGTGAGAAATGCAAAAAGAGCAATTGATGGAAGAATACTGAACAATGTCAAACACTCACCCCAGTACCGAGATGTGGGCCTAAATCCAGTGGTTCTTTGGTCCCCATGCATTCTAGTTTAAACCCAGCCATACGCTAATAAATCTAGACCCTGGTCCCCATGGGAACAGTCCAACCCGAACTGCCAGTCCAGTCCGGTAACAACAAGTACCCCAGGACTGGCCCTGGAGCACCACCCTCATCATCCTGGCTAGCTTGACTCCAGTGCCACTGGAATCAAGCTAGTCTGGCTGATGAGGGGTGATACACCAAACGTGGTCATAGTATGCTTGTTTACAATGAAGGGAGAACCTTGACTGGCAGTTCAGCTGGACTGTTCCTATGAGTAGCAGGGTCTAAGCTAATTTGTATATAGCTGGGTCCAAACTGGGGTGGCTTAGTGAGCAGAAGAACGATGATGGATTTAACCCAGATTTGTGACTTGGGGTGAGTGTTGGAAAAGTTTCCACACTGTATCCATCAACGTATTGTGTTTGCTAAATATTATTGTTCACAAAACAATTGTGCCAAAAATATTTAAAACAATATCATGCTCCTATACTTATAATGATAAGTACAAATATATCGGCAAAACACTGTTGTTGACACTCATATCATCCAAAAATAACATTTTTTAATATAAATAGAGCCTAAAGTATTCAAATGTAAAATATTTGAATATTTAGATTCAATGTTATGTCAATTAAATATATTTCACTAATATTTAATGCTACGTATAATTATATACTTATATAAACACACAGACACATATATATAAATAATATCTTTACATTTATATATATGAACATAATTAATATCAATATGTATTTTACATGACACTATTTTTTAAATGTTACATAAATATTAATATATATATATATATATATATATATGTATATATATATATATATATATATATATATATATATATATATATATATATATATATATATATATATATATATATATATATGTTCATAGTAATAAATGTAAAGTATCAATACAATGTAAAATACATATGGTTAATAATTATATTAATTATTATTATTATTATTATTATTATTACTGAGTTTTATATCGTGCCTGGTTACCCTTGGCATCCCCGCGCTCTTCCAGAGAGAAGCACCATAACAAAAGACCGAGGCATTAGGCAGGGAACAGGTGGGTCTTTAAAAGTTTACTGAAACGTAAAGTACTCGTTTCAGAGCGTAGGAATAGCGGAAGGGAGTTCCACAAGGTTGCAACGTTTATGGAAAATCTTCTGCCGCCAGTCCTGGCCTTCCTTACTCTCGCAACTTGCAGCAGATGTTGGTGATCCGAGCGCAATATATTATATATATATATTATGCAGAAAACTTTTTCTGAACTCTTTCTTTACAAATGTACATGTGTCTCTTCATCGCAATTTAAACCCCTACGTTTTGCTATCCAATGATAAAATATATTTTGAGTCCAATATTCTATGTTTTTTCTCTCTATTGCCAACACTCTTCACGTCATCCATCACGCTGTATTTCAGGTCTTTCTCATTCCACCATGAATTTCATTGTAGTTTCTTGAAACAGAGCGGCTGGTATCACATTTTTTTATAGCCCTTTATTGGTGATCCTCATATGTCTCAGCTCTTTTTTTACTACATCTCTAAACTGGTCAAATGTATCATTAATGATTGCTGGCATTACTTAGATGTAGGTTTCAAAGAGGAACCTACCTCCTCCGAAACCCAGACTCCTTCCCTCTCCAGCATGCAACCAAATTCTCTTGTTCAATCTCACTCCAACCATCCTCTTCTAACTTTAGTAATTTCTGCAGGAAGGTTATGTCATCTGTTGCTAAATTACAGATAGTGATCTCAGTGCTGACATCCACATGTCTAGAAAGTCTTTTTTATTTTTATTTTATGCAATTTTATGCAATTTCAAAAGTTGTAATCTTCTGGGAAAATTGAATGGATCTTTTATGCTCCCTACATAATCAAAGTTCTTTATGAGGCAATATGAAAGTCCAAGTGTCGGGTTTCACTGACCTTCTTATAACAACATAATCTCTGTGAAGTTAATTACTGTTTTTTTGTTGTCCAATAGTATTTTCCTGTTGTCCTGGTTACTTTCCTATTGAACTCTCCTATGTTTCCTTTTTCCTTGGCCACCTATTCTTTGCGTCCTCTGCCTCTTCCTCTTTGTCTTGCAACTCTTCTCCATCCGGCTGGGCCGCTCGCTATGGGGTACGTTTACCGAGGACGTCCATATTTGACAGGACACCTCAACATTGGTGAGCAGCTGACAAGACTCTTGGAGAGAGTTTCTCCCTCTAGTTAGGTTACTACTAGGATTGGTCGGACACCGTGCCCGCACCTATGAAGAGTGGTAAGTAGGACCCATTCCACCCACAACCCATGTGTAGATAGTTTTGCACTTAGGTCCTGATGAAATGCTATGGATTAGTATTGGCCATGAAGCATGAAACATGTTGACCACGCTACAAGAGTTAACGTTGCTCCACTGGACCATTAAACCAGTGAGCAGCCACTCCATTTCTTTATTAACAAGGTAGATAACCGCCCCAATAAAAAGTTCAGTTGGATTATCCAACCTTGTTTAATGCCACTCACTTCTTCACACCTACACTTTTGTCTAGGGCCCTCACACCCACAACATCATACGGTAAGGAACAAAAGATCCCTTTATGGGTGCCCATCGTGTATTGCAGCGCCGACCCAATGACGAGCAAGTCCATATGATGAAGCATGACACCTAGCTTGCTGGGTGTGTGAGGACTCTTGTTCCGAAAAAGAGGATTTCCCTCCTTCTGCCTCTATAACATTTTTGTCCATTATTTACCTGGGGAACAGCATACTCTTCTTGTTAGGCATTGCTTGGGCACATGTGTTGGACCCCGTTACCAAGCCCTATTAGTCCCCCCCCCCCTTTTTGTGATGGAACTCTTCTCCAAGGTCTGTGGTTTGATCTTCAGTCCATTTGTAAAAAATAAAATTCATCATGCAATGATGTGTGACCTCCTACTCTCCGTCCTTCTTTGCTGTTTATGTCTGAGCCCGCCCCTGTACCCATTTCACTTGTTGGAGGTTTCTCTCCTATCTTCTTGGTTTCTCCTTGTCTTTGTTTATATACACACACATATATATATATTTATTTATATATCCACAATCCTTCAATGGGTAACCCCAAGCCTTGGAGACTTGGAGACTTGGAGAAGTGTGGCTCAATGGTTAGATCAGCAGACCCTGATGCAGAGGTCTGGCCCGGGACCAGGGTTCAATACCCCGCCTCGGCGGGACTTGGGCTCAATTTCCTCGGACCTGATAATTCTCCCCTCGGTGCCTATTCTAATCATGGGTCCCACTCTGCAACTCTGGGCAATAGCTTGTTTAATCTCCACAACGGCCCCAACAGCGCTCGGATGCCTGGCTTCACCTTGGGGGTGCCCAGGAGTGGACATTTCACAGGGAAAAGCCAGGAAGGGTTCCTAAGCGGTATACGGACAGAGCCGGGACACTTCCGTTGGAGGTAGCTGTGCGTTCTACAAATGCTGGCATTTACATTTATCATGGCGGGCAACATGGTGTAGCATAGTTCCTATATTCCCAATGGCTCTGCGCATTGGAATAACATATCCTATAGATTTGACATAGGACTTATGTCTAATAGGTCTCTATCGAATATATTAGACTTAATTGTGAGTGCCAGCTAGCTCAGAGGTCCCTAGAAACTTTCTCGAATTCTCAAGAAGGGATTAGTCTCTAACAACCACATAAACATGACAACTTTGTTTCCCCAAATATAAAACTGATCTTCAGAGTCGTGGAAACAATAGATGGATATTTTACTCAGTCAATCGTGCATGCTTCGTTTCGTCAGAGGTGCAGAGAAATAGAGAGACAAGCCTTTTAAATAAAGGGTTTATTGAACAGTCTTCGTTCTCAAGCAAGTAAAGTGAACTGCTACAATCGTAATACTGGTTGCAAAGTAAAATGCGTACAGTAAGAAGAGCATTATGAAATAATACTGTAAAATCATTCTATGGATTCTACGGTTACTAAACCATAGATAAATACATACATAAATAACAAAGGCTAAAAGTACTCAACTAGTGCTTCTAAAATACGCCCACCCCAATGTACCTAACCTAAGTGTAGTACGAGGGAAGAAGTAAGTGAGGTGTAGCATAGGTTTAGGTTGTCTTTGCCAAGGATATAACCAAGATTTCTCTTAGGGTCTAATGAGCTCCGTACCTTGGTTTTAGAATGAAGGAGGTCTGGTATCTCTGTTACCCCTCAAGGGGAGCTTGGAGACATTGGAGCTGGATTCTCAGCGAGAGAAAGGACAGCTTCTCTGTCAGTGTGTCAGCTGGAGGGTCGGCTCTCTTCGGCACTTGCTGTAGCGAGCTGCATCGGGCAAGTAGATAGTCGAGCTGCTCCGAATCACAGTGTGTTTGCTAGGGCAAGTGTAGGCATATTTATACCTTGAAGGTGCCTAGTTTGAAGTAAAGTCGAGCATAATAACATCACCAAAGAACCCCAAGGGAATGGTAGTTCTTTGAAAACTCCATGATTTCTAGGACAAATCAATATTTAAGTAAGGGGATGCCCCTGACTGCTGAAGCCGAGTTTTTCAAGAAATCGTAGTGGCTTTTTGGAACTAGTGGAAGTAGCCATTGCTGTATTTGGACTGGATGGGTTATGTCTAAATATGGGTATAATTGCTATGCCTATGCAAGGGCAATGTGAATTATAGCTATATGAATCTGTAAATTTCGCTTGGATTTTAAAATGCTACACAATACCCACTCAACTTTATTATGTTTGATATTACTAAATTCTAATCATTTTTAAACATATCTAAAGCATGATGTGTAAATAATCCCTCCCAAAATACAAACAAATGTATTTGAAATGGCTGAACACGAAAAATGAGCATTTGTGCTCTACGCATTTAAAAAGCAATATTTTCATTCAAAGCATGTAGTGTGAAACTAGAAAAAATGCTTATCAGAACGAGTCATGAAATAACATTTATGAAATGGCTTTTAAATACAGAAGAAAGGTCGAGACCATTCCATGACAGAATATATAAACTGTTTAGGCTGTGGACAAGGTCAAATATTGTTACTTGTAAGTGTTTCAAACAAATTCTTAAAGTTGGAAGTTTTGTTTTGAAAAGTGAAGGTCGAAATACAGAGTCCCATAGAATGCTGTGTGCTAACTTCAAAAGTCATTCTCTTTGTTAGGAGAAAACATTAAATCTTCTGAGCTGGCAAAGAAATCGTCTACCACATCGTCTACCACAGTGAAAGTTGGACCACTTCATTAAGTAAACTGATAGCACAAAAATGTAAAGCATCGCCGTCACCGTAAGCCGTATTAGCAATGTTCGTCAGAGATGGAAAAAAAGATGTTACCTGTGTGCCTGTCGATCCACGTATCTCACCGTCAGCAGATTGCGTCTGTGAGATCTTAATGAATGCCGTCTTCAGGATTGGTAGCCGCTGGGGACAACTCGATGCATGGGCCATTACTGAACCAAGCAACGCATCAACATCCGTTGGCAGTGCTGATGGAAGTGTTAGACAGATGTCCAACGCGCATTTTCCTCCACATAGCAGGCATCGTAGAATAGGTAAGATGCAATCCTGCCCGATTGGTCGGAATGATAGGAACCACGTGGTATTCAGGTCTCTTAAGCGAGCCAGGCCCAGGATCTGTATCATGCGTTCACGACACTTCATTGCCAGGAGAGTGTTCTTGATGGTAATCTGGGTGTCGCTACTGACCGGACTTGCCATATCGGAGCAGAAGGAACAAGAATAGTATTATTGCTACGAGTCCCAAAATGAGAGGCAGGCTGCCGAACACAGAGTGCACGAACTTTGGAAAAATGCAGACGTCTGCTTCAAAAGGTGCTAACACTTCTGAAAAAACTGTCCTAAATACATGTACAATACCACTGGTATTAGACATGTTTAAGATACGACCTAACATTTCTGCAAAATGTATTGGACAGTTTGTTGATAAAAGGGCATGTATCTCTGCAGAGGACCTTGCAACTAGTAGTTCATACGTCTCTTTGGACGAGGTCTGTGGCATAGTTTTTTGTAAAAGAATGGCTTTCATTCTGCTTAAAGTATCAATTCAAATAGAAGAGATGTTCAGTGAAGGCCATAACGGTGACTCCCCGTCTTTCTTAGCTTTAGGAAGCAATACTTGCATACAACAAATGACCCTGGCTGACACAGTTAAGAGATAGGCTATTCCTGGCATCATTCCACAACAGCTGTGATCATTCAACATTATATAGCTCCTGTTAGAAAGCTGCCTAAAAATTGGATCTATCACTGCTGCTGGCGAACCTTGCAAGTGGCAGGATAAGTTGGTCGGAGAACCTTTACCGGCTCCATGTAAATTAATTCCCTGGCATAAAAGTGTACAGCCTAGTGCGCTCTTACATTGTGTACCACTAAGAAATACCTATTTTCCCCCACTCCAACATCTTTGTGTGTATGGTAATTCCCAGGTTGACTTAATGTATTCCTTACCCAACCTTTCATATACTACAACTGGTATATGTCTCAAAAAGTATTAAAAATTGAAAATTGTGACAGGCAGAGTGATTATCCCACGTATTAGCCATTCTATTGCAGGTTTTTCGGAAACAGTTAATGGTAATCTTTCCAGTTTTTCAATGCTCAGCACCGTATAGGTCTGCTCCTCTCTGTGCCAAACTCATTTGTTTATCTGTAAAGTTAAATACAGAAAACAATGACGTGGTGTTGATTAGACGCAATGGAACATATCCAGAATGAGGATTTTGCAATGTCCAGCCTAAAAGCATTATAGAACATAATTGTGACTGTCCATGCTGTAGCATGAGCAAGTCCTGTTCCATTATATCAATGGCAGAGGATACTATGCTGTCCAAAGAATACATTCTGGATGACAGGGTTGTTAACCCATTGTCAACTACACAAAGTGCTTTCCCTAAATTATTACAATCAATTTCTCATATTCTTTCTGCAGTCTCTGCCTGTGTCGCTTTCCAAGCTTCATTATAAATGGCATATATACCTGCGTATATGAAACGTTTATGACGTTGTTTCGCCAGACCTAGTAAGAAGTCCCTTAAATCAACGCCACCTTTAAGTAAATATAAGTGTTGTTTAACCTCTGTAAGTGTAGATTTTTGTAGCCACTCAAGGCACAGTTTTCCTACACTGTATGTTGTTACTGTCCCTGGATGTTGTCTCTGGACATATCTAGGATTGGGCCTAGTTACTGTAAACCCTTGTGTCTTGTTAAGGAATCTATCTTGACAGTTATTCGTGTCTGTGGGTCGGGTTAACCATTTTTTCCAATCAAGATCAGTTCTGCTTTTTAATAAGATAGTTTTTACGTCAACCCCTCCTTCTGAAGTGTTTCTGCTATCAAATATTGGTGTAGGTATAGACGGTTTGTTCAAATCTTTTATCTTGGCCAGGCCAAGGCAAGATGTCTGTTGAACAGTGTCATTGAAAAACATTATTTGTTCAGGGATAATGCAGGGTCGAAATAAAACTTATATTCCTTGCACCTGCCAATCTTTTGAGCCCCAGACAGTTTTTGTTTCTATATTGTCACTCCAAAAGTCGAAGCCTAATAAGGACAGCTGGGCATAAAAGGCTGCAGAATAAATTTGCTTTGTATTTGTTAACATACTTTTCATTCTTGTCTTATTAACATTTTTAAAGTACAATGTTTCTGGATTTCAGACATAAAAACCTGAGAAGTATGGACATTTTTCATAAAATGTTTTTGAGCTACCTATTGGTGGTGTTGGACAATGTTCCCATTCATTGAAAGTATAAGCATTTCTAGGGTTTGCAGATGTGTGCAAATAATGATGACCATAGTGATTATAACAATACATGTGTGCATAATCTGATGAACCTTCTAAGTATTCATGTTTTGTGAATTTTGCACACATCTCTAGATCTGACATCATATAATTAACAGTCTCAAAGTCCCAATCATCAGAAAACGTGCTGGGTGAAACAAAGTCACTAAAGGAATCCTTAAATTGATGTGGAATCTTCAACAGCTCTGCCGGTCCATAAATGTCTTAATCTGTTCTGTCCCATGCTTTACCACAAGGGATATGGATGGGTGTGATGTTTACTGATGTCAAGTCTCTTTGTTCACGATGAGATGATTTGTGTGGCCTTAGGAGCAATTTGATGTTCTTACTTGCTGTGTCCATTTTACTATATTTTCCATGTATTAGCATCCCAAAAGTTAATAGCATGATTAGCCAAAGTAGGAGGAAAAGTACGCCAAGCACAACCCAAAGTTCAACCCATGGTGAAATTAGATAAATTTTTTCAAGTTGTCGAAAAAGTTATGTTACTTGTTCTTTAAATGTTTTATTTGCTGGTGTTGTTTCAGGCTCACTGGGATCCTCAAAAGATGTATGAAAGTTAATGAAATAGCCAGAAGCAGTTCTGTCAATTGTGGGAATTGCATCAGGAGTATTTGAAATCACTGGGGCTACCAGATCCTTTGTCATATTAGTGTATTCCGTTGCTACATCATTGTAGACGGGGGTGTCGTGACGAACTGTAATTTGGGTTTCAAGAGGCACAAGTTCCATAGCTTTATTGCTTAGACCTTTGTTTCGTACTGTAGATTCTTCAAAGGTGATGAGTCTTTCAGTTTCAACCTCTTGGATAGTAGCAAGATTTCGTCTTCTGCTACATCTTTGTAGTCCACTGGGCCTCCTGCTTATTATCGGCCACATGATGTAATTTGACCAGGTCGATAGATACGAACCTGTTTTTTTTTTCCAGCAAGGGGCGGCAGTAACACTGTTCTTGATCCATGGATTGCTAGTACACGTACTGGCTTTCTGTAAGAAGGCCCAAATTCCTTCTTATCCGCGATTTTATCTCTGACTCGATCCCCAATCTTTGGAATCCAGACCGGCCTTGCTGGGACGGTTGGTTCTCCTTCAGTGGTCGTTGGCTTCTGCATTGTGTTGCTTTGACTTCTCCTTTTCTCGTTTAAGTCCTGCAAAACAGCCAAACAGTCTTTGATATCAAAGGGTTTTTGTTCCACCACTGAAGTGCGATGATCGAGATCCTGGACAAGCATTCTAGTACAAAAGAGGATTTCATTTGGACTGATTCCACCCAGAGAATTTCTTGGCAGAATATTTAAACTATGTTGGACACTTATTAGATGTTTGACCCACCCGTCACCCGAGCCTAATACCCCAGCTGTTATAGATTGCTTTATGTCCCGGTTTTTTCTTTCCACTACAGAATTTACCTCAGGATGGAATGGACTTGAATACCGCAATGCGATGCCCAGATTGGCCATGGCCTCCTTGTAAGCGTTGGAGCTAAACGCAGGAACCTGGTCAGAATGTAGCGTGCCAACTGCGTATGTGTCGATAAAGACTTGCAAATCTTTTATAACAGTTTGGGCATCAGCCGAGCGCTGAGTCCACATCCAAATGAATCTTGAGCATGAATACACTGATATATTTATGGTTACCAACCCTCTGTAAGGGACCACAGTGGTCCAGGTAAACACATGCTAATGGTTTATCTGAAATCAAAAGGGGCGTCTTAGCCGCGCGTTTCACTGTCTAAACCTTCATTTTCTGGCAGATTTCACATTCCAAAACATAGTTTCTGGTCCGGTTTCTCATGCGCGGCCACCAGTATCTTTCTTTTAATAATGACACTGTGGGGAGGAGGAGCCAAGATGGCGTCCAGGTCGGACGTGTAGTCCCTCGGCTCCGGGGACCATCTCCTCCTTCGAGACTATCCTGCCGGAGATCCTGCACTGAAGTGGCCGATTGTGATAGCGGACATGCTCCGACGACCTGATGCGAAATCATGGGGCTTTCGCTTCCCTGCAAGTGGGAGAAACGCTCGAGCACAGCTGGCGGCCCGCATCAGCACGGAGACCGGGACCTCGCGTGGACGTTGAGGCCGGCCGCCAGGCTCACAACATCGGGCTTGGCGACTATGGAGTGTCGGTCGGTACTTTACCGAGGGGCAGCTGACCTTGAAACCTACGCCCCACTGCATCGCTGACGCTGAGACAAGCAAGCCTGGAGACCTGATTGTGGGAATTATGCGACCATAGGCACCCGGACTGTTGTCTGCAAAACTTTTGCCTGCACATTTTCCCGCTAACGGCGGGGGGCTCCCAGCTTTGCTGAGCACTCGGAATCGAACAGGACGACATATTGGGCGGACTGTGCTTATGGCTACATCCTGGCTCTGTCATCTGTTCCTCGCGACGCGGCAACCTGATGCCCTATAGTGCGCAGCCCGATCCGACTCGGAGTGTCTCTGCCTGATACTGTGAATGGCACAAAATAATGCATCTTGAGGAGTCGGCTATAACTTGTGTTCATGGACGTGTTGAGCGGAGAGACATGTCTGGAAGGGTGCGTGATAACGCTCATGGCTATGGTGCTTTACTGGCAGCGGTTCTTTCCCTTCACCACGATATGGTACATTCTGGTTGCACCCTGATAGGCAAGATGGACGACATGCTGAGTGTATCGGGCCGCGTCAAAATGGCTGACTCTCAGGGTCGCAGCGTCTCTCCTCGTTCCACGACTGCCTGTGGTAAGATGGCGGCCTTATGCGACAGTGGCGCCTTTGGGATCCCGAGCCTCGTAACGATTCCCGCTGCGGATGGTGATCTCCCGAGACGATATGTGCCTCCAGAGTTTTTATCGCGCCAGGAGTTTTCCCCCCGCGTCGTGCTCGCAGTTCCCCGAGATCCGCCCCAGAAGGAGCTAGACATCGAGATCTTCTTCCCTGACCCGGCTGTGCTCTACAAAGCGAAGATGGTGTACTTTGTACCCTCCCTGGGACCACTGGATTTACTTGTGCTGGACACGTCTGGGCGCTTACACCACAGGGACACTTTTGGACTGCCGAATACGTCTTCCTCGATTGCATTGGTTTGCGGCGGCGGTAAGGAGAAAACGGGACAGGGATAAACATTTCTTCTTACGGACTGGCAGATTCCTCGTTATTGCCCGCGGCAGATGGGTGGCGTGCTGTTATTTCTGATAGTGCGATGGGTTGACTTCGTGCTCTACGCTGTTTTGCTGCGAACTGTTTCATGTCACCGGACTGCCTATTTTGTGTTCGCATTGTACTTGCGGGAGGGTGCAGCCGGGGGACGGCTTTCCTTTGGATTTCCATAGTTCGCAATGGTGGACTAGAGAGAATGGGTCGGGGGCGTACGCTTGTGCTCATGGTTTGGCAATCTCCTTGTTGCTGCCCTAGACATGTGGGTTGGGTGTTGCTACCTTTGACTTCGCTGTGCGCTACTTCTGTGCTTCCAATTTCTTTTTACACGTAATGTATACTATCACCGGGCATCATATTTTGTTACTCTACTGGCCTTACGGGAGGGTGGAGCTGGGGGGCGGGTGGTGGGCTCCTCCCCGCCTTTCTTTATTTAATGAGAGTTTTAGATTAGGACCCTTTTCTTACTCTCTATATTTCTGGACTCCTTTTAATGGGCGACAGGCACACTGCTGGGGGGGTAGGCCATAGCCAGCTGCAGGGGTGCAGGGTGGGGGGTGGATGGGGGGGGGTTTGTTTTTATTTTTTGGTTCTATGGGCCTTCTATTCTTTTTCTTTTTCTTCCTTTCTGGGTTTAGACGTTTATCTTCTGGGTGGTGCGCAGCGATTCCGGCGGTTTATTACATTGTGTGCTTGTCTATCCTGATCGTACAAGACCGGAACCAACTTGTTGTGCTGCGATATCCTGCTCCTGTCTATCCTTCAGAAAAAACTTTTAAAATTAGACCTCAGTATTTCTGTAACCGATCCTTTGCGCTTTATTATGTTGCAATGTACTGTATCTGTGAGCCCTCGGGCTCCTTGCTGAGTTGTATTTGCGTTTTTTCATCAATAAAGGTCTTCCAAAATTTAAAAAAAAAAAAAAAAAATAATGACACTGTGGCGGAAACACCTGCGTGTGCAGAGGCAAGCCCTTCAAGTGCTGCTAAGAATAGTCCTAATCTATGTTCCATGTTTGGAATTACTCTCAATCAATTAATCAAGGCATTTGTATAACGCGCCACTCACCCGGAGGGTCTCAAAGCGCTTGGGGAGGGGGGTACGCTACTGCTCGAACAGCCAGGTCTTGAGTTGCTTCCTGAAGGCGAGGTGGTCTTGGGTCAGGCGGAGGTTGGTGGGGAGGGAGTTCCACGTCTTGGCGGCCAGGTAGGAGAAGGATCTTCCTCCCGTTGAGGCTCTTCGGATGCGGGGGACGGCGACGAGGGCGTGACTGGTTGATCGGAGCTGGCGTGTGGGAGTGTAGAAGTTGAGGTGGTCGTTGAGGTATCTTGGGCCTTGGTTGTGGGGGGCTTTGTGTGCGTGGGTGAGGAGTCGGAATGTGATCCTCTTGTTGACTGGGAGCCAGTGCAGGTTTCTTAGGTGTGCGGATATGTGGCTGTGTCGGGGGATGTCCAGGATGAGTCGAGTTGGAGTCTTTCCTGGAGTTTTGCAGAGGTTCCAGCGTAGAGGGAGTTGCCATAGTCCAATCGGCTGGTGACGAGGGCCTGGGTGACCGCCTTCCTGGTGTCGGTGGGGATCCATCGGAAGATCTTCCGTAGCGTGCGTAGGATGTTGAAGCATGACGAGGAGACGGCGTTGACTTGTCTGGTCATGGAGAGGGAGGAGTCCAGGATCAAGCCCAGGTTGCGTGCGTGGTCCGTCGGTTTGGGTGCGTTGCCCAGGGCAGGGGGCCACCAGGAGTCGTCCCAGGCGGAGGGCGACGATCCCAGGATGAGGACTTCCGTCTTATCTGAGTTAAGTTTCAGGCGGCTGTTTATCATCCACTCGGCTACGTCTTTCATCCCTTCGTGTAGGTTGGCCTTGGCGGTGGCGGGGTCGTTGGTGAGGGATCCCTCACTCCAGGGATTTGAGGAAAAGGAACATTATTTACATCAGTTATATATATATGTACTTGAGTGGGAAGCCATTTGGTAACATTTTACCGCTGTCTTTATTGGAAGCGGTGACCGCCTGCATTATTTTGCTGTCTATTTTTTTTTGAACGAGTGATTACAGCTACGGAAGCCGTTTGTACAGCTGCCTTCGCTGCTTCATCAGCCAATGAATTCCCTTCAATGTGAACGCCATCATGTGAGTCTTTCGTAGTACTTTCTGTAATTGAACTACTTGTTCCCAAAGCAACTTGTGCTTGATTGTGCCACCTGTTGAATCCTTGAAACCGTTTTGAACCCAGTTCTGCAAGTATTTATTGTAAGACTGGACGCAGTAATACGAATCGCACACTATGAGTGTGGGAAATACTCAATCGCTATTTTGAAGCTCCTTCTTGAAAGCCTGTATTTCAGCTCGCTGAGCTGTACAGTCTCCGAGAGATTGTGCTTTTCTGACCATAGGTGGGAATTTACAATTGCGCCAGCGACCTTTAACAATTGCGCACGCAGCACTATAAGCTAGTTTACCCCCAATTGCTGGTTGTGCTGATCCGTCTGAATAAATTATACATTCGCACTGTTCTAGAGGCAGAATTTCAGTTGGCAGAGGACATTCTTGTTCGCATTGTAGAAATTACTGAGTTTTTAAGTAGAGGTCAAAAACGTATTCAACGTCTGTTACAGCAAGAGAGTTAACCCATTGGTTATAAAGCCTTAGCATTCGGAATGCTTGCTTTTGTCACTGCCTCTAAGGCAGGTACAGGAGTAACAACCATTATGCGGTTACACTGTGCGAGAGCTCTCTCTTTTGCTACTGCAGTTTGAACCGCTGTCAGAATTTTTTCTGTTGAAGTGAATTTCATTTCAGCTTGTGTGTACAAGTGTGATTTGTAAGCAATTGGTACTTGTACAGCTTCATTAAAGGTTAAGTACGCAATTCCGCATCTTCCTGCGATTATTCTGATTACAAGGTTGCGTATGTTTACGCGTGTCTGTAATGTGATGTTGCTAACATGTTTGTTTGCACTGAACGCAAAATTTCTGCGTGTTTTTGAGTCCAATTAGTAGTTTTGAAATCAGGTTTGATTAATTCGTAGAGGGGTTTAACCCTTTCTGCGTAGTTTAGAATGTATGTTCTTCCAAAATTCAGGAAACCTAGAATTGACTGTAAATTTTTCAGCGTTTTTAGAGGTTGGAGCAGCGCACACTTTTCTAAAAAGTTGGCTACCAGGCTATTACCTTCACTTGATAACTCGTATCCTAGAAAAAGGACGTTGAGGTGGGCAAATCTTGAATTTTTTAAGTTGAATTTGTACCCTTCAGAGGCGAATCCAAGTATAATGGTATTTACTCTGTTCAAGTGCCTGTCCAAGTCATCGTCTGTTAGATAGATGTTATCGACATAAGACAATGCCTCATCATCATACATTTGTAGTAACTCTGTTACTCTTTCTGAAAATAACCCTGGACTAGTCTTGAATTCCTGGGGGAGACCACAGAAGTGACGCTGTGTCCCCATAATTGAGAAAGCAGTCAAGTTCCTGATTTTAGGTGCAATGTTTTGACAGAAGAAACTGTTAGAAATATCTAATGTGGTTTTATTTTTTTTGTGCACGATGTTATTCATCAGTGCTGCACTGTGTGCATTTTGTACTGCAAAGGTTTTGCAACAAGAGTTTAAATGTCTGTCATTCAAAACTAGACAATACATTGTCTGGTTTGGAGACAGGAAACAAAGGATTGTTTATTAATGAGGTGCATGTTTCAATCACCCCTCGGTATTCAAGTTGAAGTGTAGCTTAGAGTATGTGGGCATGACCACTAGGGCAGTCAAAACACGCACGAACGAGCATTGAAGCAATGTACGTTGCAAAAAGACCACAACAAAGATGGCAACACACAACCTCAATGCTCAACACTGCGTCAATGATTTAAGGTGGACAGTGATTGAACAACTGCCATCAGATGTGGGCCTTTTTCACAAAGAACAGAGATGGGTGTTCAGTCTGGGCACCCACATTACGGGTCTGAACGATGATGTTCCCTGGGGACAGCTGTCCCACTAACTGGTCTCACGATGCCCCTCATCTTACATATAGCCGACACGTAGATTGATTAATAAACGTACGCCCCAACATTAGAAAATACTTTGATAGGGGCTATTCAGTACTGCAATCTCACTCTGCTGGGCATTAGTATCCTGGGCATTATGACATCATTTCTACCCAACAATGTGCCCTAGTGTTTGATACACAAGTACATTTGCACATGAAGACTTTTTCCTCGTTTTTCAGGGGTATGTCTGCCCACATCATTCATTTAATCTCGAGACGAGTCTCCTTTCTCCAGGTTATATTTTCGGAACTACACGCATGCGCGGGTGACAGCATGTACACCTATGCGCATGCGCCATACTGAGAACGCACCAAGAAGCGGTAGAACAGTACGCAGGCGCAGAGCTCTCACACATCAAACGGGGCCGAAATACTTACAGAGTCCGGTCGGACGCCCCATACAAGGGCTTGCAATGATTCAATTAACACCATTTGGGCTCAATTAAAGGCGGAAAACCCTACTTTGGGCATTTACCTACTTCTGTTGTTCCGCTAACAAGGCAAACAATTAACAGAGAACAGGGTATAAATACCGATCGCCCTGAGCTGTCCTCACTTCGGTGGAGCAGCGTGTGGGGTAAGACGGAGGACAACTCATCCCGAGTTCATGAGTATGAAGTGTGCAAACAGGCATTTCTAAGACCTAGAAAGCAAGTAGGCAACCATACTAATACCTGCAATGTTTCTTACTTAGTTTGCAATTTAGCAATCACCCCCCAGACGTTCCGAATACTCATGAAGCAATCAAGCAATACTTGACAAGTATGACAAAAGCTTCCATTACATTACTAGAGTATTTATGTTTCTATGTTGTGTGTTTTGTCAGTGTCCTTCCTTTACAGGGCTTATAAAAGCGCATGGTTTGGTTCCAGGTAATTGCACCTGTCTGAACTACTCGGTACATGGGTAACCATTACATTTTGTTATTTTTCTTTTCTCAGGCATTGCACCTGAGTAATACCGCTGTAGGCACATTGTAGCCTTTATTACTATACACATAGACATTTGTCTTTTTCACTTTTTGTTATTAACATCAATACAATTTTTGTAATAATACTAGTGAAACGTGAGTAAGGTGGCGAAGTTGTGCCCCCATCCTGAAGAAGGAGCTCTGTCTCCGAAACATGTCAACGCACACACGAGGTACTGTCCATTAACACGACAGAATCCACCTCACACTGCACTTCTTTTAACAGTATCAGCCGGGGTTAGGAATACATTTTTTCAGATATATACCCACGAGCCAGGTACTTTTTAATTTTTCACCACGTCCCATCACTCACATAAAATATCCCACATGCATCACATGCACCACACATAGTCAAAACTAAAAAAGTGCTCCCGCACAATCGTAGGTCGTAGCACGCCGCATTCCGTTAGAGGGGTGCGAAGACCCCTATGATGAAACATGAAGCATGACACCAAGGGGCCTTTGGTGTGTCAGGGCTATTTTACAAAACACTAAGTGCTCCCACACCACTGTGGTGAACACTTCCCTTATAGCTTAAGTTGGATTCCTTTTGTTTATACAAGTACATCTGTGGACTAAGAATCTTCCTATTTACTCTACCTCCCCCCTCCTGTTTTTTTTAGCTTCTAAAATACGCCCACCCCAATGTACCTAACCTAAGTCTAGTACGAGGGAAGAAGTAAGTGAGGTGTAGCATAGGTTTAGGTTGTCTTTGCCAAGAATATAACCAAGATTTCTCTTAGGGTCTAATCAGCTCCGTACCTTGGTTTTAGAATGAATGAGGTCTGGTATCTCTGTCTCGGGACTCGATTTCCCAACACCCCATGAGGGGAGCTTTGAAACACTGGAGCTGGATTCTCAGTGAGAGAAAGGACAGCTTCTCTGTCAGTGCACCAGCTGGAGGATCGGTTCCTTCAGCACTTGCTGTAGCGAGCTGCGTCGGGCAAGTAGATAGTAGAGCTGCTCCAAACCACCGGGTGTTTGCTAGGGCAAGTGTAGGCATATTTATACCTTGAAGGTGCCTAGTTTGAGGTAAAGTCAGACATAATAACGTCACCAAAGAACCCCAAGGGAATGGTAGTTCTTTGAAAACTCCATGATTACTAGGACAAATCAATATTCAAGTAAGGGGATGTCTCTGACTGCTGAAGCCGTGTTTTCCAAGAAATCGTTGTAGCTTTTTGGAACTAGTGGAAGTAGCCATGCCTGTATTTGGACTGGATGCGTTATGTCTAAATATGGGTATGATTTCTATGCCTATATAAGGGCAATGTGATTTATAGCTATTTAAGGGCATAAATCTTTAAATTACGCTTGGATTCTGAAATGTTACACAACAATGGCAGGGTAGCCACCCCTAAATATCCACACCAAATCCAGTGAAGACGTTCTTTTTGTACAAGAAAACACCGGAGCCATGGCCACAATATTAAAACATGTTTATTTTGCAACGTCTAGGTCTCGATGTGTTTCAGAGTTGCAACACTGCTTTCTCATGAGCGAGGTTCAGTGCAATTTCGCTTTGTTTTAAAGAAACACATGCTCTACATGCATATTGGATAGACATAAACAACATACTACTGCTGGTTCGTGTGTGTCTATAAAGCTCTATATTTAAAATGAGAAAAAGAGGGAAAACAACTTACAATAAATCCTAAAACAGTTTTGCGGATTCAACCAATAACAAAAGGTTACGTAAGCTGTTCCGCGAATAGCTAATCGCATAATTGACACATTAATACTGAGAGTGATTCGCTTGAAAATTACATCATCTCATGTCCACAGCAGGTGTAACTAATAGTACATTTACCCCTAGAATAATTACACTCATGAGAGAACAATTCTGCCCCAGTGGGCAAGCGTATCAAACAAAGGATAAGTACATAAGATCTGTCAACAATGTAACAGCCAACCAGACTGTAGTTAGATGCTGCTAACGCTGCTTCCCCATGAAGTGTACTATGTTTGGGGTTTTCTTGTACAAAATGAACGTCTTCACTGTTTTTAGTGTGGCATATTAAGGGGTGGCTACCCTGCCACGTTGCCCGCCGTGATAAGAGTTTTGGGGTTAAGCGGTCAAGGATTGTGGATTAAGTCTAAATTTCTCTGGCCCGTCCCCAGCGATTCCAGCCATAACAGAGGAGGCACTCATATCAGAAGCCGCTGGGTTGAGTACGGGGGACCGTGAGATGCAATCAGAGGATGGCTCCTTTTTCCCGACTTTGTCACATAACAGGTGAGCTGACAACATGAGGGTTATGTCCGAATGTAGCTGTGACATATACTGCGTGGGGAGCTAGACGGTCGGACGGTAACAAAGTTACGAATTCTGTTACTGCACTTTAACACATGTTTGCAGTCAACATATACTGTGAGTGTTTAGCCTGGACCGAGCTAAACCATCACCATGGCAACAATTAGAGACATTAAGAGATGTGAGGCAGCCATTGCGCTGTTCACAAAATCGACAGCACCGCTAGGCAATGATGAAGAGCGACCACTTAGTAATAATATTCTCGAAGACAAAAAGAAACTATGGGATAATCTCTGGAAAATGTTAACATTTAAAAAAGAACAGTCTTAATGGTGGGAGGCCAGAGCAATGCAACACTGCAACAGTATGTCAAATGTGGTAGAATGCCACGTGGCCTGCGCATCTTCGTTACCCCAACATTTAAAAAACCAGACCCTGAAATGATCGAGGAATGCATGATAAACAATCACGATTGTTCGATGAATATACTAAATACTAAAAATTCAGATTAAATATGCGGAGAAGGACTGCATCAAACTAACCAATGACAGTGAGGAAATCATTAAAAAACTCAAAGATATATATACTAAAGAAGTATTTGATACAGAAATGGCCAAAATGGATAAAAGAGTGGAAACAATTGAAGACAAAAACAAAGCAAAGAAACAAAGTAAATTTCACTGAGATTAAATTGATTACAGCAAAGGACAGATACTGACATTTAGCAAAACAAATTGACCAATTGAGAAAAACAAATGCAAACCTTGGGGAACATAGCTAATATATATATATTTTTAATTTCTCTTTTATTTTTTAGCTACAAACATAAATACATGACATCAAGAAAAAGAAGATTCAGAAATAACATATCAATATCAACAGTCATTTGCAGAGCTCATATGTGCATAAAAAAAGAAAGAAAACAGCCACATTGTAAATATAAAAAACACACAAAAGAGCATGCAAGGTCTACACATGATGTGTAGCTGCATTAGCGACCGTGAGGGACTGGTAGTGAGCGCATGAGACACAGGGCTGTCAAAACTGAAAACTATGAGTCACAAAAAGGCTGAAATAATTCCCATCAGACCACCCATGTGGTGGAGTTTACGTCATATGGGAATAGTTGATCATCTTATCCCAAAACCGACCAAATAGTGTCAATACGGGAAAAGGTTGTCAAAAAATAGTCCTGTTGTGACATCATGAAATTTTGTGAATGGACAAAGTGTAGTGCTCAAAAGAAAATTGTTTACAATAAAATTGACTACCAGGACACCGAAGAACATTACACTAAAGGGCCAAGTGTCAATGATTAAAAACACGCCAAGTAATAAGACTACTCAAAGGCGCTATGCAGTGTGGTCGACATGTTTCAGCTGAAAAGCAATTAGCTCAGCTTTCTTCAGGACCTTTGACAGAACAACAGCTACTGCAACTACATGTGATGTGTATAAGTGAAGAATAATATAAATGTACTGATACAAAGTTACATATACACCAGGAACTAGTATACTTGAATGTCCACTGGAGGGAAAAAGAAATGTCTTCTTCCTGTCAAGAGAAGAAAAGAACACACAGGATAGTATGTCAGACAACACCAAAGCCCAAACGCTCACCCACCGTACACACGCAGAGACCATGCAGACACACGTGCAGGAAAAATTTATATTCTGCATTCTAACAAACATATTAGCTTAAATCACTCAGAGGCATTTCCTCTCAGTGATACTCACCCAGCTTTGTGTGGGTGATGACCTCACCTCACCCGGCAACCGCTCGGGAGTATGAGGCCCCGCTCTAAAGTATAGAAATAAAAGACACAGTAAGCACACAACTTTACAATGTCCTACCCAATGGTTCTATACATATAACCCAACTAACGTGTGATAGTACACAAAATGTCACACCTAACACTGAACACCACAAAGATCCATATGGGTACAAAGAAAACGCACATCCTGCGATCCTTTAACAACAACCAGTAAACTGGTATCTATGTGTATCTCAAGGAAACTCCTTTCAAAAGTAATGCATACCATAAACCAATATACAAAGTATTGCATATTATGAAATGTCACAACCTATTGGGGACTCCAGCGTTGTTGTATGAGAGAGGGAGGTTTTTTAGGGGGCAGTGCCCCTAAGTGGCTACCTGGGCCACCCCTATTAAAGGGCTTAAAAACTCTCTCCACATATCAAAAGGCAGGGTGCCAGGCCCTGCCAAAGATGTATAAGTAGGGGCCATATTAGGTCAACCTGAAATGACTAGTAAACCGGGGGTACCCTGGCCCTAACAAAGATCAGAAAGTAGGGCCACTGCCGGGTCCTGCTGAACTGACTCGTACACCGGGGAATAGTACCTCACTAACCTCAAAGCGAGCACACTTTGACTCACCTGTCCATCGGTGCTCTCGCTGCAAACGCGAGCGGAAGTGGAGGTGAAAGTGCTCACACCCTTCCTGCTTTTAAATAATCGTTAATGGGGTGATACGTTAATCGTGGAGTCAGGATTGTCTGTAATCATGGTAGATGGCGTCGCGGAAGCCGCTACTTCCTCGCGCATGCGTGGAGACAGGAAACCATTACTCCTGAGCGAATGCGCTGGCCCTCGGACTGGCCAAAAAACGGAAGTGAAAATCACCGATTGGATCTTTAAAGAACGAATGTTTTAATAACGAAGATTCATTATGCTCAGGGGATCATGTATACATAACCCCACGGGAGACATAGTTTTAATAACACCAGATCGGCGAGTGTCAAAAAACAGCGCTCGTGTGATGTTTAAGAAACAGAGATAAGTCGATGGACCCTTCCTAATGTCAGCACCTGACTACCTTTCTCCCCGAAATATTAAGTGGCCCTTGAGTTACTAAAGGGAGTTGTGTGCACACTGGCTGGCACCCATCGTTACTGTGCCTATTCCCTAGGGAATCCAAGTACAAATGAAACAACCGCAAAGGTGAACCACAAGAAACAAGAAATAAGTGCAAATGATATTAGCACAAGAAAGAATTTTTTTCTCAAAAAGATGTTGGTAATCTTGTGTGTTCTTTTCTTCTCTTGACAGGAAGAAGACATTTCTTTTTCCCTCCAGTGGACATTCAAGTATACTAGTTCCTGGTATATATGTAACTTTGTATCAGTACATTTATATTATTCTTCACTTATACACATCACATGTAGTTGCAGTAGCTGTTGTTCTGTCAAAGGTCCTGAAGAAAGCTGAGCTAATTGCTCTTACAGCTGAAACATGTCGACCACACTGCATAGCGCCTTTGAGTAGTCTTACTACTTGGCGTGTTTTTAATCATTGACACTTGGTCCTTTAGTGTAATGTTCTTCGGTGTCCTGGTAGTCAATTTTATTGTAAACAATTTTCTTTTGAGCACTGCACTTTGTCCATTCACAAAATTTCATGGTGTCACAACAGGACTATTTTTTGACAACCTTTTCCCGTATCGACACTATTTGGTCGGTTTTGGGATAAGATGATCAACTATTCCCATATGACGTAAACTCCACCACATGGGTGGTCTGATGGGAATTATTTCAGCCTTTTTGTGACTCATAGTTTTCAGTTTTGACAGCCCTGTGTCTCATGCGCTCACTACCAGTGCCTCACGGTCGCTAATGCAGCTACACATCATGTGTAGACCTTGCCTGCTCTTTTGTGTGTTTTTTACCTAGGCATAGGGGAGCGAGCAGGAAGGTCAGTAAATATTTCCCCCCGACCCTCCACACACCTGTTTTGTTTTAACATTGTAAATATATCCAATTACAAGCACCAAAATAAGAATAAAAAACAGCAGTTAATTATATAGGGAGAATAGCAAAGTAAATGCATTAAATCCTTAATCCCATTGAAGAATATACCATATCCTTTGGAATTTTAACCAAGACTGAGGGCCTCTAACCTTAGCGGTTGTATGTCATGACAACGCGTGGTAATGCCATTACAACGCAGGAATTACAACGAAAGTTGTTACAACGACTTTCGCTGGAAGGCGCTGGATAGTGGAGTAGTTTAATTTTCAATTCCAACTCCAGCCTACCTTGACAGTAGGGAAGAAGTTGGATAGAAAATTAAACTATTCCCTATCCTAAATCGCCCTCCAGCAAAAGTTGTTGTAACGACTTTCGTTGCAATTCCTGCGTTGTAATGGCAGTGCGGGGTAATCCCTGCATTGTCATTGCTGTTCACCAACCTTAGCTAACGCTTTCTCCATTTCATAAATCTCCCTTAGCAAAACCAAACATTAATTAATGCTTGGACTCATACTTTAAATCCAAGAGGGGGCTAGACAAAGCCGAGCACAAGCCGAAATAATAGAATCAAAGGGATTCATAAGACAGCCAAGCTCTGAAAATATTCCCAAAACCAACTCTTTCCCAGAAACCGGGTTGTCATAGCCAACCCAGGTTGCAAGAGCAAGAGTTATATTGGACCAGTGGGGAGTTGGCCTTAGAGTCTGCCCTCCAGCAAGACCATGTGCCAAAACTACTGTGGAAATTCTGCTTCGACATGTACCATGATACTAAGGAGAAAACTTTTCTGGGTTATGATATAGTGTCTGGCAGTACCCTTTTCCCTGCCCAAACTGTTTTTCATGACCTCCTCTACCATTTATCACACATTCTTAATGTTCCTTTTTTGTAAAAATCGCAATCCGACCCATTGATTACACATTATCGGGCCCCAGCTGGAGATTACAGCTGAAGCCGGAGAGTAGGACCCTAGCTGGAGAGTACTGTATGGGTGCGGAGAGTACAGTCCAGGTGCGGAGAGAGGACACTCCGGGTGCAGAGAGTACGGACCAGGTGCGGAAATTCCAGCCTGAGTGCAGACGTAAAGTTGGGACTCATAAATTCATTCTGTAAATACTAAAAATCGTAAGTACCTTCTGTGCATAACAAAAGTAGTAAGTTCAGGATGTTCTCTTAGATTAGTTCTGGGAATTGACCCCCTTGATGGGAATGGAATATATTTAAAGGATGTTGCTCCTACCTGAGATCAGATACAGCATGTTTGGGCCACGGCCAACCAGAAGTAGTCTGCCTCTAGTGGCATGGCCCAATCTCCACTAATCCGGTGTTAGTAGGGTGGGGAACGAATGCACTCGCCATGCCCTGCACTTGGAAGCTAAGCAGGTAAGATGATTGCAATTGTGCAACACAACAACAGATAAAAAAAAAGAGGACCCAGACAACTCCTGCACTGAGTTGCTACAAGTGAAGTAATACTAAATATAAGGGAGCCAGGCCCCTCCCCGCAATAAATGCTGCAAAGAAAGTAAAAAAACACTCAGATGGGAGCGGACTATACCAGAGGTCAGATCCAGGGCGCGTCTACGCTGCAGCCATCAAGAAGTAGTTTTACTCCAGGGGTGGGCCCGATTCCACCAATACAGTGTTAGTAGGGCAGGGAGAGAATGCACTCACCACGCCTTTACCTCAGAATATAAGTAGGTAATATGATCACAATTGTGCGACACAGCAACCGATAAAAAAGAAAAGCGGAGTCAGGCATCTCCTGCACTGAGGTGCTACAAGGAAAGTACTACTAAATAAAAGGGAGACAGGCACCTCCCCGCTTTAACTGCTATAAGGAAATTTAAAATCAAAAAGACTCCTGTCCGAGTGATTTAAATACTCAGATGGGAGTGGAATATATTTAAAAGAAGTCACTCCTACCAGAGGTCAGAACCGGTGCTCCGCTGCTATCAAGAAGTTGTCCGCCTCTAGGGGCATGGTCCAATCCGTACCAATCCGGTGTGAGTAAGTCGGTGAGTGAATGCACTCGCCGCGCCCTGCACTAGGAACCTAAGCAGGTAAGGTGATTACAATTGTGCAACACAGCAACAGATAAAAAAAGATAAGCAGAACCAGTTAAGTCCTGCACTGTGGTGCTATGAAGAAAGTACTACTAAATAAAATAAACTTTCCCTTTTTATACATATAAATCATCCTATAGGTAGGCCCTTACCAGCCCATGGGAAGGGTGCATTATATTTCCAAATGTGTACATTTCCAATTAAGTTTTACATGTCGTGGTAGTGAAAATCTCTTAAAAGAGTTTTCACTACTGCAAAGTCTACCTCTCCCATAGGATAGCGTTTGGTTACCTTATTATATTTAATAAGTTATAACTTTTGCTTGGGAACAGGTAGAAATGTTGTGTTTGGTCGCTAGAGGATTGTGATTTAAAATTCTCTTTAACAGTAAAGTTGGATTTTAAGTCATAATTCAGAAAATTGCTGTTTTAGAAAGTTGGCATTTTCTTGTCCAAACTATTTGGTACCTGCAGCCTGTGTCCTGGGTCACATGATTAGGTATAATTGGAAATTGGTCTTTGTGTTTTCATCCCGGACATTTCACAAAGGAGGACTGGGTGTTTGCAGGATGGGCCACCCTGACAAGATGGTTAAGGGGCAGAACTTTCACCTACCAAACTTACAGATGCCATCTTTAAAGTCAGCAGTCTAGTAGTTAGCTCATTCTAGACCTATCCCATGTGCCAATCTTAGGATCCTTCCCATTTAAAACATGCTATGCTGCACAGCGGAGACAGAGGTTAGCCTCTATCAACCGTTTTTATCCACATTGTTTTTAAAGATAGTTTTTAAAACTGTTAAAAATATTATATTTGAGTGTAAATAGAAACTGCTAGGAACAGAAAGTAGGAACCTATGTTAAGGCTGGAAATCTGTGCAATACTGTATGTGATAACATGTGCACTCAATGTTATCATGGGAATCTGTGCAATAATATACTTGTATTAAGAAATCTATTGTAAACTGGTACATTTGTGAATCAGTCTCCTTGTCAATTCAAAATGCGGCAATATTTGCTCTTCCTTAGGTTTCCCACTGCCGAGATATCCTCTTCAAGGTCAGTGATCTAGTAGTTGACTCATTCTAGACCTCTCCCATGCACCAATCTGGGAATCCTTGCCATGTAAACCCCACTGAGAGCAGCTAGTGCATTGCTGGCACCTCAAAGGTGTAGCAAAGGCAAGCCCATATGCACTCATCCCCACCTGGGTCACACCAAGCAACAGCACCCATGGTTCTCCGCTCCCCTACCACTCTCAGGAAGGTATATTCATGGGATAAACTGCTGACATAAACCCTCAAGGTAGGGATAATAAATGTATTTCCCTATACCTTACTAACTTTACTGATGCCCAGACAATGTTGTTCCACAAATTCATGGCTGTACTAAATTTGGAATTTAATCTTGTGCCAAACAATAGTGACCAGGAGCTGTACCCCAAAAAGGACAGCATCTTCTGCACATTGAAAAGCACACGATCCCAAATGTAAAATAACATTGAATTTGCAGACTTTGTTGACAACCACAATATAGATCTGGCATTTGTCACTGAAACCTGGGCTTGCGCCACACCAGGACCCAATCTGGTCACAGCTATTCCTTCAGAATTTTCCCAACCTAGACTAGATGAGCGAAATAGGAGAGGATAGTGTTTAGCAGGTGTACACCACAAGAGCAAAACTGACTTCTCCTTACTAATCTACACATCAGAATGTGAAACTTTTTCATATAAAATCGAAATTTTTAAAACCTAATCATTAAATGGAATACTTATTAATTGCCCTCCTGGCCAAGAGACCACTTCTGAGCAAATCACCTGCTCATTATTATAGCACTAGCTCCAACAGTCTGGTATTACAGTACTAGGAGATTTCAATTTCCATCTGGAAATAATAGATGATAAAGACACAGTACTTTTAATAGACACCATGGCCAGTATGAGTCTAATGTAAATAGTCTAAGATCTACACACAAAGCCGGCCATACCTTGGAAGGAATTTTTTCTAACAGCCCAGCCCTCCCATTTGCTACCACATATCCTCTGACTTGCTCAGATCGCAAGGCTGTTATGTTTAACCAACAACTCTCTAATGCACCTTCCATTAAAAACATAATGCACAAACAAACCCAAGCCTGGCTCAAACTAGAACTGTCACAGCTCTTATTGACACCCTTCCAGATGTGGCAGAGGATCTAGATGACACCACTACTAATTACATCAATTGGTTACAATCTGCAGCAGACCAACTGGGGCTTCTGAAATCATTTCACTACCACGGAAGTAAACCATCAGCCCTGTGGTTCTACTTGAAAGTCAAGCAACAAAAAAACACTCTGCATGAAACAAGAATGCATCTGGCAGGAAAAGGTATAGTCCTAGAGAAAAAGAAACATATAAACAATGCATCTCAGTTTATAAAATCATGATTCAGGAAGAAAGATCTTCCTATTATTTGGAGAAAATAACATCAATTAAAAACTCTGTCAGAACTGTTTCAAGCAATCAACTCCCTAACTAAACTCAACAATTCCAACCTAGCTATCCTTCTGTGATGAATTGTCAAAATTCTTCCAAAATAAAGCATCGGAAGTCTGTAATGCATTTGTGGCAAATGAAGATTCAAATCATGTCACCACTGAAACTTTCTTGGTCCCTAAAATAAGCAATACATTGCCCATTTCTCCCTTCAACATCTGAACAAGTCAGTAGACTACTTGACCTGGTTAAATCTGGGTCACCATCTCATTCATGTCCCCCAACAACACTACAGATGGCTTCAAAGTCTGTAGTGCCCCACATGTCAAATATCTTCAATAAGATGCTTGAGATGGGATATTTTCTGAAAGCTTGGAAAAAAGCATCCATCCTGCCCCTTATATGAAAAGCCACACTCAACTCCCTCGAAACCAACAGTTGCCATCTGATAGCTTGCCTTACTTTTCTAGCCAAAGAGGTGAAATAGGCAATAAACAAGGAAATTATCACTTTTTGTTTTAGAGAAAAACTATCTCCTAGACTATACCGAGTTTGGTTTTTGAAGCTGGCATAGTATTGAGGTAGAGCCATTAGTTGCCATGGAGAAAATAAGAGCATGTATTGATTAAGGAGGGTAGGCCCCCCTGATCCTTCTTGACTTGTCAGCGGCGTTCGATATGGTGAAGCACAAGGTCCTACTTAACAGCCTTAGCAGCATTGGATTATAAGGGAGTGCACTGGCCTTACTCAGATCATTCCTCTTGACTAGTGAACAATAGTGTCCTGTGAAGGGCCATCTGAGTGAATGGCCATATGACTTAGAATGGCCATATGAGTGAATAAATCTGCTCCAATACTAGGTTTGATAAATACAAGCCAATCAAGTGACACAGAGTCCCCTATCTTTATGACAGTCCAGCACCTCCAACCTTTTACCAGACCTAAACATTCACCCAGAGGACCGCATAAACCACAACTCAATTGCCCTTCTTGAACAGGTACATTGGTCACATCCAGAATGTCACCACCCACCTTGTCATACATCTCTTGGACACAATTCTCTTTTCCAACAATATCACGATCAGAAAACCATCACCTCCCACCTGGGTTGACTACACCTTCGTCAGCTTCAGCATCTCCCCACAAACCACAAAGAGACTACCACCACAGGACCTGCCTGCCACTGATGGAAAAACACCATAAAGAAGCTCACCAGCTGCCTGACAGAAGACATCCTCCCCTCTGGGTGCCAACACTCCATGGGCAACAGCCCGCTTTGTGTCACAGTGCTACACCATGACAATGGCAGTTAATATTTACTGTGGCCCCCATCTAGGATAAGGGGGCAGGAACAACAGCACTGAGGCAGACAGCAAATCAATGCAACAGTCATCAACTCAGATGCAAAAACTCATACTCTGCTTGAAAGATCCACTCAACAGGATCCTCACTAGACCTCACTCCCTCCAGGTGCTTTCTTTCTCATCACAGGGTCCTCTGGTTTCGGCAGTCAGGCAGGAAGATGTTGGTGATTTAGGTTCCAGGGCCAGTGATCTTGATTCTCCTGGGTGATGTCCTCTTACCCAGTAGAGAGATTATAA
Source organism: Lissotriton vulgaris (assembly GCF_964263255.1). Lineage (NCBI taxonomy): Eukaryota > Metazoa > Chordata > Amphibia > Caudata > Salamandridae > Lissotriton > Lissotriton vulgaris. The sequence goes on from NW_028248529.1 coordinate 651,838, forward strand.
GACATTAGTCCTCAATCTTGGTGACTATAGGCAGATATTGTGCTGAAAGAATACAAATGTACAGCTTGACTTTGACATTTTTGGGAGTCTAAAACTCCAATTTTTAGAATCAATTTCCAGACACAGGTGTGAGTTATTGTCTTAGTCTTTAAAGTTTGTTTTGTTGGGTTGCCCCCGTGAAGAGGCCACTCCTTTTTCCTGTTCTTTGTTGAGGAAGCAGGATATCACAATAGGAGCAACTCTAAACTCGATAGCACCACAAAAGACCAATGGGAGTGACTAGTGGATCACACCTGGATGTCACCATCACTGATATATGCCAATCAAAACACCACCAAGCACCCAGCCCTATTCTCTATGACCCCTTTCTTATCCCTATCTCCTCCCTGAGATGTGACCTTTTCAGAATCAAAGCACGCTTTTGAAGTGACAATTTTTTTCTCCCTTCCTCCGGTGTGTCAGACCCACTCAGCTGACAGCTCCTCACCATCAAGTGCCTTTCCAAGGCCTTGGACTTCCAATATGGAACCCACAGGCCTACATGTACTGTACCATACACAGGAACACACGTATTTCAGCATACTCACACAATCCCACGTTCACTGCACAGTGCTACTTATTTCCATGATGTAGGTCAAGTGAGAGTTAGGTACGGAGCACCAAATATATACATGAGTATGCCAGTAGGTCTCACTTTTCTTACACAGGTACAAAGTTCTGCTCACTCTACAGATCACTATAACACACCTTCCACTATAACAAGCCTGCCTAGGTCATGCGACACATGTATGATCCTTGTTCACCCATGATAAAAAATAAGTACCAATGACCTAGAGATCGCTGTAGTTGGGGCACTCAGGGCAAGGTGTATGTCCATTACCATGCAGGGGACTTTTCAATCCCAACAATTTGCGTAGAAGTTAAATCAGTGAAACTGAGATCTTCCTCAACTTCGGCTGCATGGGGCAGGGGGCTGAAACAGCCTGACAAACAGGCTAGAGCCACACCTGCCAAATAGTTGCCTATAGTCCCTAGTTCATCTGGAGGTTGGTGTTAGGAATGTAGGTTAAGGAATTGCATGTGGTTCAGCCCATAAACATGCACATAGTTTCCGAATGGCTTTTCAGGTTTCTAGTTGCACAGGCCACAAGACAGTTAGCTGTTTAGTCATGCAACAATACTGTAGGAATCAGAAAAAGTGCAACCACCATTTTGGTAGAACACAGGAGAGTTCAGAATCTAAAACTGCTCACTGTCTGGAGATGACAGTGAGAACATTGCCTTCCACTCTTAGTCTTATTATGACTAGGGATTTATGCCTAAAGTTATGAAGGACTTACCTTGTCTTTGTGCTACTCAAGTTGATGCAAGGCAACAAAGTCCTTAAATGATTTTTACTAAGCCACTTAAGGGACGATTTGCAAACTCTTCCATGACTTTGTAAAGAAATGTATCGCAATGCTGTGTTGCATTATATTTCGTTGTGGTTGGTGTTCCATGAGTAATGTAATTTGATGCATATATATTTATATATTTGTATTTCTCCTTATTACTTCCTCTTTCTATCTGTGATACAATTGCATCTTAGATTGCTTTTAAGCAGGATGGCATTTCTTCTTCCTTCACAAAAACAATTCTTCCTGTAATGCATATACCCTGGCACCATGGTGCAAGAATGCTTGCGTTGCCAGTAGTCAGCACGCAGTGTGCCACCACAAGGAGTGAGAAGAAGTGTGCCATATCTTAGTAGATATGGTGCATTTCTGCTCTCTCCGTATCACGCAGTGCAGCAGAGCACATTCCCAAGCTTTGGTGCATCAAACTTTAGCATATCTTGCCCTAATAGTTTAGGATAGTTCCCCAAAGTTACCTGAGTATAATAAAATATAGTTTACATTCTTACACGTTTACCCACATCACCTGAGATGGTTTAGCATGATTTGAGAATCATTAAATGGAAGTGATTATTTATTCTCACGCCTTAGTTCCTGATGAAAGCTCTGTGATTTATGAACACAAGAAGATAGGGAAAAAGCATGTCGACCACAGACTATATAAGGCAGATGTACTAGTTCACCACTTTCCTCTCCTGCGTGCTTTTAATCCCATGTAAGTAATTCACCTTGTTTCTTTAATACAATCTTTATGTTAACCCTTCTCAAATACTACAAATCAGCGCCCGCCTTACACTAGTTGCTGGTGATGGAACACCCCCATGATGAGGTATGCCACCAAATGCAACTCAAGGGTTTGATTCTGTTATGTGGATAAATATTCTCTGGGAGCAAACAGACTTGAAGAGCCCTGAGGCACCTGAACTGAGTGGATTACATTTCCTAAATAGGAAACCTAGGCTTTTACGTTGAGTATGGACACACATAATGGCATGGCAAGATGTTGAGAGATGTAGCTCTAGTATTCCATCTTTCTGTCATGACCGAAGCTATGACTGGAATATAGGCAGATGGGCCCAATGAGTGAGGCTACAGTCGGTGGATGTCAATGATACAAGTTATATTTAGCTCAGTTAGCTATAACCAGTGAATTTCAGAAATAACTGTAACTGGTGCATGTCAGTGGCTTATGGATTTTTTTTCTAATTTTATTTCAACATCTAACTATAACATTACTTTAACCTTCGTCTTTTTGTGTGAATTTCTGAATTTTAACCATGTGTTCTCTTAAGGTAACATGGTATTTCCATACTTAACTATCAGCCTGATTCATGTACATGCCGTTTTGCGTGTCCCTAATAGCGAATCATAGCGAATCGCTATTGAGGACACGCAAAACGGCATTCATGTAGGAATTGCTACTTAAATAGCGATTCCTACATGTTCTTTATTTGCGAGTAGCAATTTGCTAATCGCAAATACTCCCCAATCATTCCTATGGGCCAAGAGGCCCATTGGAATGAATGGGGATTTGCGAGTAGCAATTTGCTACTCGTAACTGAGATAGCGATTTTAAGGGTGCCAGGGGTGTCCAAAGGACGCCCTGTAGCACCCCTAAAATGCACTTTTGGACAGGTGTTGCGCACACACATGTCCAAAGGACATGTGTGTGTGCTACATGCAACTTTGAATGATGCTTTTAAAAGCATTTTTCTGAGTTTTTGCTATTTACCGACAGGTCTGAGCTGTCGGTAAATAGCGGCCCCAAAAGTCCAAAATCGCAATTTTGTTGTGTGTCATGAATAGCATTTGAGGAATCTCTATTAGAGATTCCTTAAATGCCATTGCACGCAAATATGCGAATTCTTACATAGCGATTTTTGCATTTGGTATCATGAATACCAAATGCAAAAATCGCACTCGCTAAGGGCCAGATTCTGAGAATCTGGCCCTTTGCGAGTGCAATTTACCTACATGAATCAGGCTGTATAATACCACTTTAACCTTTCTGCAGAACACGAAGGAAATATGCCTGTAAGGATATTTTTTGTGCAGGAGAGTAACCCTTTCTGCATAATATCTATTCTGACTACAATGCAGGCAGCAACAAGTGTCCCAGCGCAGGGAGCGCGCTGAACAGCCAACTTCTTTGTAAACGCGTTGCTGTTCAGCTCTTTACCATACCTTGCTGCTCTGAGTTGTATGAAATGTTACTAGACGTTGTCATGTAAATAAAAAAAAATCGTTCCTGAAGGAAGTTGGTGTAGAAGTTTTTCTTTTATTAAAGGCCCGATTTACGGTTGCATATGGAAAGGGGCGACCATTCGGTCCCCCCGAACGTATGGTGGAGTACCACGATCCCCCCGGGAAGCCATCTTGGGCGGGAGGCGAGTCTCGGCTGGTATGCCCGAAGCGGCGTAGCCGGGGCGCGCCTTTTCCCGCCCTGGAGTGGGCTGGCCTAGACACTGACGCGGCCGGGCCACGCCCTCAGGGCAGGCCGGGGCGGGTTTACGCCCGCCCTGAAGACGGATAAAAGGAGCAACAAGCCAAGGGAGCATCCTCTTGTTCCTGTGCTCTGAAGCTGCACCACCTCGCTGCACGTGAGCTCGAGACGGAACGAAGAGCCAATTTTGAGCGTTATAATCTTCTTGTTTGTTTTGCAGATACTCTGTCGGAGAATGCCTAAGAAGGCGGGAAAACGAATGACTACCGAGCAGATGCTGCGAGTTCTCATGAAAGAGGTAACCGACCTAAAGAAGCGAATGGCGGAGAAAGACGAGGAAGGGGGGCCGAAACGTCCTCTGGCGGGAACAGCTCCAGGGGGAAAAGGCAAGAGGCCCAGGAGGGGAACAGCTGGGGGAGACGTCCCAGTTCCCTGTACTCCGCTCGAAGCACCCACTCCGGTCCCGGAGGAAGGAAATCCGATTCCCGTAGTGGTCACCCCCGTGTCCGGGGAGGATATGCCGCCCGAGCTGGCAGCACAATTAGCAGCGTGGTTGGGTAAAGGTAGCAAGGGCGCCACGGCTGATGACGCGCAGGTGTTGATGAAACAGCTGCGGGAAACAAGGGAAGCGACGAAGGCACCATCGCCGGCTGCGGCAGTTGAGAAACCATCTGGGTCAAGTCCAGTCGCAGATACAGCTTCCGGTTCAGGTAAGCGGCCATTGCCAATTGCGAGGGATGAGTCGGCACCCTCTCGAAGGGAAAGGTTGGGTCAACATGTCCCTCTGGCTATCAAGGAGAAGATATGGGCAGGGGAGTATATAAACATTTTCTCGTTGCTTACCGATCATTATGAGATGGAGCATGTTAAGAGTCAAAAGGAGCTCATGCATCCGAGTGTTTGGCGCGCAAAGATGGCCGCCTTTAAGGTAAATGAAAACATTGGTAATTGGGGCAAAGCATGGGGGGTTTTTACATCCATCTTAGGTGAACGTAGGCCCGAATTGCTGCCCGAATTGCCGATTTATCAGTCACGGATCATGGGGTATTCAAGTGTCTCATGAGGGCAACCATTGGTTTTGTTACGACAATGTTTTCAGAAAAGCAAAAGAGCATGATAAAAACTTAACTTGGGATTGTTATGATTCTGTGTCCTGGTCCAAAATGGAGGATTCTGGTATGTTGAAGGTGCCATTGGTAGGGAGTTACGTGGGTGAATCCTCCCGCCATTATGCGGGGACGCCCTTTCGATCAGGTACGAGTAACGACAATCACTCGAGGCCGACCGGCAACGCAGGTAAAAGGGGGGTTTGTTGGAACTTTAACAGGGGGAAATGTACTAGGCCCCAGGGGTCATGCAAATTTAGGCACGAATGTGGGGGGTGCGGGCAATCATCCCATCCTGAGTCCATGTGCAGAGCCAAAACGGGTGATAACGGGGGTAGAGGAGGCGCCAAACAGGTCTGACATAGTCCGAGGGGCGCCTTTACCTACTCCGATTGATACCATGGCAATGATTCCCTGGCTCAGTGAATACCCGGATCACGCTTCCGCTGGGGTGTTACGGGACGGATTTTCGTATGGTTTCCGCATCCCAGTGAGGGAGTTTCAGGGTATAGCAAAATGTAAAAACCAGATATCGGTCTTACAGCATACGACCGTGGTACAGGAAAAGATCGGGAAAGAGGTGGCTCGAGGTCGAGTCGCCGGGCCATTTAATGTGCCACCAGTTGCTAACTTTGTTTGTTCCCCTTTAGGGGTGGTCCCCAAGAAGGACCCGGGTGAATTTCGGCTGATACATAACTTATCAGCCCCACGTGGTCTTTCCGTAAACGAGGCAATAGACCCGGAAGTGTGTTCGGTGCGGTACGCATCCTTCGATGAGGCCGTAGCCATATTGAATCGCCTAGGGCCCGGAGCGCTGATGGCAAAATGTGATATCGAGTCAGCGTTCCGGTTGCTCCCGGTACATCCAGACGATCAGCGTCTCCTGGGTTTCATGTTTCAGGGTCATTACTACATGGATAGGTGCATGCCGATGGGGTGCTCTATATCGTGTGCCTATTTCGAAAAGTTCAGTTGCTTCCTGCAATGGGTCTTCACAAGGAAGACGGGGTTTAAACATGTTATGCATTATCTCGATGACTTTTTGTTTCTGGGGGCAGCCGGGGATCCAGAATGTGGACAGGCTTTGACTGCATTTTGTGTCTTGATGACTCAATTTGGCGTGCCATTGGCACCAGGTAAGACTGTGGGTCCCTCGACTTGCCTTGAGTTTCTGGGGATCGAGCTCGATTCCAAAGAAGGTTGTTTTCGTTTACCGGATGACAAAGTGTTAAGATTCAGGGCATCCTTGCAGATGTGTATAAGTGAGTCTAAGGTGAAGCTACATCAATTACAGCAATTGGTGGGACAGTTGAATTTTGCCCTGAGAGTTATACCGATGGCCCGCCCCTTTTCTCGCTCGATCGCTCAAGCCATGGTCGGCCTGCGGGAGGGTCATCATCGCACAAGGCTCTCGGCAGAGGTTCGCCAGGACATGCGCATTTGGTTGGCATTTCTGGCGGATTTCAATGGTCGAATTGTCTGGAACAAACCGGCCGTGTCCTCTGAGGAGCTAGGGCTGTGGACAGATTCGGCAGGGAGCATTGGTTTTGGTGCCATATTCGGCACACAGTGGTCGGCACAAAAATGGCCGTCATGGTGGCATGATAGTGGTCTGACGAGCAACATTGCTTTCCTAGAACTTTTTCCCATACTGGTGGCCCTGAGAACTTGGCCTGAGGGGTTCAGAGATCACTCGGTGGTATTCTGGTCTGATAACATGACCGTGGTTGAGTGTATCAATAGCCAGGCAGCACGATGCAAATGGATTCTGAGATTGCTCAAGGAAATTGTGTTATTGTGTATGCAATTGAATGTACTATTTAGGGCACGACATGTCCCGGGGGTGATGAACCAAGCGGCTGATGCGCTTTCTCGTTTTCATATGCAGGCCTTCTGGGGTTTTCTGCCCACAGCGGACCCGGTGGCAGCACCCTTTCCCGAAGCTCTCTGGTCTCTCGGTGCCCAGAACTACAGGACCTCGTGGGAGAGAGTTTAGCACCCAGGACGAGGAAGGCATATGAAGGGGCGTTCCGTTCCTATTGGGCCTTTTTGGGGGCGGCTAGAGGGGAGCTTTGGGGTCAGGAGGAGTTGGTAGTGAAATTCCTGCTGTCGTTACGTCACGCAGGCAAATCAGTGGCTACGGCCCAGAGGCATCGGGCCGCCATTTCCTTTGTGGCTAGGGCTCATGGGATCCAGGACCCGACAGCGTCTTTCGTTGTACAAAAAGCGCTACGTGGGTGGCAACGCCTTGAGGGTCGCAGAGTAGATGAAAGGCGCCCGATAGGTTTGGATAGGTTGGCCCTGTTATTATCTAAACTCCCTGCAACATGTTCATCCCAGTATGAAACGGTGTTATTTCGAGCCGCTTTTACACTGGCATTCCATGGGGCTATGCGAGTAAGCGAACTAGTGGCGAGGAACAAGCAGGATGTGATGGGGGGACTGTGCCGAGAGCACGTTCAGATCAAAGGGGAGACGATGACTCTCTCGTTCATCAGGTCCAAGACCGATCAGGGTGCAAGGGGTGATTGCATAATCATACAAAGGATACCCGGGTCCTCCATGTGCCCGGTGAGTTGTGTAGAGGAATATTTGGCACACAGAGTGGCATCATGGGGGGGGACCTTGTTGAGACACGCTGACACCACCCCACTGACGAGGTTTCAGTTTCAGCGGGTGCTTGCGATGTCGATTACTGCTGCGGGCTTGAACCCGGGCGAGTTTGGGACCCATTCCTTTTGGATAGGGGCTGCTACAGAGGCTACAGCCAGGGGTTTGAATGTCGAACAAGTTAAACGTGTGGGGCGTTGGTCCTCCAATTGTTATAAGAGGTATGTGCGGTTGCACATGTTGTGAAGCTGTAATGATGTACTCACGCTTCTTGTTTTTGTTTGGTTGCAGTTGCGCAAGCCTACGAGGCGGGGCGGACTATGCAGTCGACCCAACACCGGGCCAGCGGTCAGACATCACCGGCTGTGAAAGAGGAGGTGTGGGTCGTGGGCCACTCATACGTGAGGCGTGCCGCGGACGTATTCAAAGCAGGTGATATGATTCACGTGGCTGGGGAATACGGGTACAGGGTGTCCTTCTACGGAAGGGGCGGACTCTGTATTGACCAGTTTCAATCATTTTTCGAGGGTTTGCTAGGGCGGACGAGGTCACCGCCGTCTATAGTCATAGTACATCTGGGGGGCAATGATTTGGTCACCACTGGTAGACGACTTCTTCTTGAGGCGATGCTTTCCACTGTAAGTTGGTTGGCGAGGAGAGTTCCAGGGTGCACGATTGCATGGTCACATATGATCCCACGAAAAGTATGGCGGGGGGCTATTTCTGTTTCGGCTCTGAATCATTCAGTAAGGAAAATTAATAACAAAGTGAGTAGATTGTTCCGTTCCAATACACTGCATGCTATTTCGCATGGTTGTATTACTGGTGACAGTATGTATTTGGGGGATGGTGTTCATTTGTCCCGGGTGGGGAACGAGTTACTCATAGGAGACTGTATAGCTTGGCTAAAGACTTTAAGACATGACCTTTAGGTAGGAGTGTTGTGGGGGGTCCGGATAGCCGGTCAACTATCCGGCCTGTGGCGGTAAGGTCATGATCGGTGAGCACTAATTGGAAGATCCCTATGAGTGGGCGTCACCCATTACGGATGGGAGCGCTCGAGGGAGGTGGCCATTGGCCCCTCAACGGGGTAGGCGGTCCCTTCTAAGGATGGGCCGCCGAAAGGAAAGGAAAGGCGGTCAAGGCCCCTTCCTGGGTAGGAGGGGCTACAGCCCCCTCCTGGAGAATTTCCCGGGGCCAGGTCATCTGCGACGGCAGATGCGGTAAGTTGTGTGGGGTTTGGGGGGGGTCTACGCTACCTTCTAGATACCTCACACGAGTCCTCGGACGACCTTTAAGTGGCGTCGAGTTTATTGGGGCCCCCGTCAAGTCAAGGGAAATTGGTAGTTGCACTCGAGGTACACCTCTGTGCGGTCGCCCCTCACAAGTGAGGGGGATATTTCTGGTTTAGGGATCTTGACACCGGTTACGACCTTGCAGTTGGCCCTTAAACGTTAGGATGTACAATTTCAAAATTTCAAGTTAGATGTTTTGTAGGATGTTAGTTCGGCTAGGAGAACCTTTGTATTAGAGAATATGTTAAGGTTAGCCAAACATCGCAATGTGGTAATGAAATTGTACATAATATGAAACTGTTATTTTAATGTTTTAATTTTGTTTCATATTTTAATAAATACGGCCGGGAGGGTCACTCCCTCCCGTCTTCCAAAAAGTTCAGAACTGTTTCCGGTTTCCCATCCTTGGGGATTGTGTTGAGAGGGGGTGGCGGGTATCTCAGCCATATGGAAAGGGGCGACCATTCGGTCCCCCCGAACGTATGGTGGAGTACCACGATCCCCCCGGGAAGCCATCTTGGGCGGGAGGCGAGTCTCGGCTGGTATGCCCGAAGCGGCGTAGCCGGGGCGCGCCTTTTCCCGCCCTGGAGTGGGCTGGCCTAGACACTGACGCGGCCGGGCCACGCCCTCGGGGCAGGCCGGGGCGGGTTTACGCCCGCACTGAAGACAGATAAAAGGAGCAACAAGCCAAGGGAGCATCCTCTTGTTCCTGTGCTCTGAAGCTGCACCACCTCGCTGCACGTGAGCTCGAGACGGAACGAAGAGCCAATTTTGACCCACCCACCAGCCCCTGAGGACAGCAAGTGGTTTGAATAAAATTTGATGTGGTAACTCTTTTGTTTGCAGGTGCCGGATTATTATCGTGATAACTTTGAATATGCAATAAAGAAATGGTCAATTGTTGGTATGTTTTGCGAATAAAGTAATCCTGCTCTAGTGTTGATCAGTAGCATGCTTTTAATAAAGTGGTTGCTTTAACTGTCTTTTAAGTAATTAGTCATTTAGTTTAGAACTGTCGTATTTATTTTGGTCGGGCGGTAAGGTCATGATCGGTGAGCACTAATTGGAAGATCCCTATGAGTGGGCGTCACCCATTACGGATGGGAGCGCTCGAGGGAGGTGGCCATTGGCCCCTCAACGGGGTAGGCGGTCCCTTCTAAGGATGGGCCGCCGAAAGGAAAGGAAAGGCGGTCAAGGCCCCTTCCTGGGTAGGAGGGGCTACAGCCCCCTCCTGGAGAATTTCCCGGGGCCAGGTCATCTGCGACGGCAGATGCGGTAAGTTGTGTGGGGTTTGGGGGGGGGTCTACGCTACCTTCTAGATACCTCACACGAGTCCTCGGACGACCTTTAAGTGGCGTCGAGTTTATTGGGGCCCCCGTCAAGTCAAGGGAAATTGGTAGTTGCACTCGAGGTACACCTCTGTGCGGTCGCCACTCACAAGTGAGGGGGATATTTCTGGTTTAGGGATCTTGACACCGGTTACGACCTTGCCGTTGGCCCTTAAACGTTAGGATGTACAATTTCAAAATTTCAAGTTAAATGTTTTGTAGGATGTTAGTTCGGCTAGGAGAACCTTTGTATTAGAGAATATGTTAAGGTTAGCCAAACATCGCAATGTGGTAATGAAATTGTACATAATATGAAACTGTTATTTTAATGTTTTAATTTTGTTTCATATTTTAATAAATACGGCCGGGAGGGTCACTCCCTCCCGTCTTCCAAAAAGTTCAGAACTGTTTCCGGTTTCCCATCCTTGGGGATTGTGTTGAGAGGGGGTGGCGGGTATCTCAGCCATACGAAAATAAAGTAGATGAATCAAAGAGGAAGTAATGCAGGCGCAGTAAAAAAAATGGTTCCAGGAACTCCATATTTCTTAAGGCCATTGCCCTTGACGTCCCCAGAGTGATGATTTTCTAGTGACAGTCTCAACAGCAGTTAAAGAACGGATAACCGCAATACTATCAAGTAGAAAGAGCTGTAACTGATGAAAAACTCAAAGCAACAGATCTGACAATTGACAATTTTACACTGATTTTCCATAATCTGTTCCCAAGGAAATACAGACCGGTGTATCTAAAATTGTCTTGCGTATTTGATCCTATCCACGTCCAAAAACAGAATCCATAAACAGTGCAAACAGCACGCTCATGCCAAAGTAAATTGTGGATGTGCTTTTGAACATTTCACTAATTATGAGCTATATGATAGCACACAATGGATTCTTACAAGAAGTGGTGTCTTCTCCAAATACATTAAAGATGCTGCAATAGAAGGCAAAACACGATTGGTCGAGTACCTATCCAGGGTCAGATACCAGCATACAGGAACAGGAAGCATACAACTGGAGTTGCGTATTTACATCAATCCACTCATCTACTTCCTTGCACGTAGGGGCAAATGTACTTTTTTTTCTCGCAGCGTAGCTCAACAATAAAAGTTAGTGTCCTGCTTTGTGTGAAATGGAGAGATCGGGACAACAACATATTTACTAAGATATGAATATGCAGCTGCCCTCTGGTTCACTTTTTGGCAAAAGAGTTTAAAGGTGTTATCAGTAGCTATCTAGTTAGCTTTGGCACAGTATGGCTACCTATGCTTACACTTATACTTGGTTTTATACTTCGACTTAGTTGTACATGTTTCCCACTTTGTATGTGTGCTGTATAATACAGCACACATACAAAGTTAGAAACGTTTGGAGAAAGAAATGTCCTTCTTTGCTGCTGCCTTGAAGAGGCTTCATTTTTGGTGGAAAGCCTTTTCTACTAATATATTACATGGAGTTTGGCGTCAAAAACGATTGATGGTTGCATTCGAATGTCCATGTACCATCCATTGGATGCCCCCTTGATGCAAAGTAAAGCAATGCAATGCAAATTGCAGATTTTCGTTACCTGTAGGCTATAGATATTAACCCAACAACACTTTGACCCATCTTGCATCACTTTATGACTTTGCAACCCAGCAAGGTTTTGCTGATTCTGGCCTATAGTGTTTGTTTTTCTGTTCTTGGTCTGACTTTATGACTTGCCAGCTGAAGCACATGAGGACTTTTTCGTTTCTTGTGTAATCAGAATTCCCTTATGTTTCAATTAAAAACAAAGTCTGCTTGCAAGAAACAGTAACAAATGACCTTTTTATCTGATTTGCTTGTGTCTTTTAAATCAATGGTTGGTTTGAAGAAAAGCCTGCAAATTTAAGTCTAAGAAAGTTTTTACCGTTTCACTAGGAAAGAGCGGACCTCATGGAGTTGCACTCCATGGAATTCTGAGGAGTTACATAAAAGCTCTTCAAGATTCTGTAGAGTTATGCAGGCCTGGTTCCAGGAATTAAACAAACATGATGACAAATAACCGAATTTACCATCTGACAAACATCATTACAAAAAGAGAAGAGAAAGAGAGAAAAAAAGGAGAAAAAAGGGTTAAAGACCATGTACAAATAAAAACAAAAGTATAACAAATGTATTCAGTTATTTAAATATTTAAACATACAGGACAATGGCACTCAAAACAATACACTGGTAACAAAGAAAAAATATGATGAACAATAAAGTGCATAACCAGACAAGTGGCTAACAGAAGGAATTATACAAACAAGGGGAGTTCAGGACAAAACTGAAATAACATGTCCTTCTTCATTTCAGCCACATATGTGCGTCGACAAAATTGCGACCATTGTAAAAATACACGGTCATCATCAGGACAAGAAATTTGTATACAGTGTCTATCCTGGAAGGAATCCGGCCCGAAATAAATTTGCAATTTAGAGGGAATGCCGCAAGAGTTTTGAAGTGAAGTATGTTTGATTAAGAGGCTTAATTTTTGATGCAAAGCCTTTTTTTACTAATATATTAGATAGAGCTTGGAGTCAAAAACGATTGATGGTTGTATTAGAATGTCCATGTGCCATCCATTGGATGCTCCCTTGATGCAAAGTAAAGCAAAGCAATGCAAATTGCAGATTTTCGTTACCTGTAGGCAATAGAAATTAACAACAACACCACTTTAAACCATCTTGCATCACTTTATGACTTTGCAACCCAGCAAGGTTTTGCTGAGTCTGGGCTATAGTGTTTGTTTTTCTGTTCTTGGTCTGACTTTATAAGTCTAAGAATGTTTTTACCGTTTCACTAAGGGAGAGCGTACCTCACGGAGTGGCACTCCATGGAATTCTGAGGAGTTACATAAAAGCTCTTCAAGATTCTGTAGAGTTATGCAGGCCTGGTTCCAGGAATTAAACAAACATAATTACAAACAACCAAATTTACCATCTGAAAAACATCATTACAAAAAGATAAGAGAAAGTGAGAAAAAAGGAGAAAAAAGGGTTAAAAGACCATGTACAAATAAATACAAAAGTATGACAAATGTATTCAGTTCTTTAAATATTTAAACATACAGGACAATGGCACTCAAAACAATACACTGGTAACAAAGAAAAATATGATGAACAATAAAGTGCATAACCAGACAAGTGGCTAACAGAAGGAATTATACAAACAAGGGGAGTTCAGGACAAAACTGAAATAACATGTCCTTCTTCAATTTCAGCCACATATGTGCGTCAACAACATTTCGACCATTGTAAAAATACGCAGTCATCATCAGGACAAGAAATTTGTATACAAACTGTATCCTGGAAGGAATCTAGCCTGAAATCAATTTGCAATTTAGAGGGAATGCCGCAAGAGTTTTGAAGTGAAGTATATTTGATTAAGAATTGATACAAAAATTGTGGCATATAATCCTCTAAGTGATTAAACATCTACCCATGGCTGTATATACTTAATATATTACTCATGGCCAAGGGTATTATAGAATTGTTAGGATTCAGTATGATTTGCCCCTGCTTCAGGTGCTCAGGTCTGTTCCTGTTGTTTGTAGCTAGCTCCAGGAATTGTTAACTGGATGGGCCAAGAGTGCTTTTGGGTGGAAAAATATCTGCATAACTTTTGACAATTCTGGAAGTAGCCTACAAGCACTAGATTTACATTGTATTTTTTTCCAGTCATACAGAACATGTTAGGAGTTGTTGGACATGGATATTTTTGCAGGGTTATCCCAAAACATTTAGCCTTTTTTCTCCTACTTGTTATGACCTGTTTGTCGTGCTTTTAAGACTCTGGGCACTTTACCACTGCTTACCAGTGCTCAAGTGCACATGATTGGTCTAAGTTGTATTGGTAATTGGTTTATTCATGATTGCCATATTTGATTTACTAGTAAGTCCCTAGTAAAGTGTGCCAGGCATGTCCATTGCATGTATATCAAATACTACTAGTTGGCCAGCAGCGCTGGGTGGCCACCCACATGATTAGCCCTGCTGAAATGTCTCATACCTGCCCCTGCAGTGTCTGCAGTGTCTGTGAGTGCAGGTTTAAATTGCCATTTTGACTTGGCAAGTGCCTCCACTTGTCAGGCCCAAACCTTCTCTTTTGCTATATGTAAGTCACACCTAAGGTAGGGCCATAGCAGCGCCATAGTCAAGGTGCAGCGTATTTAACAGGTGTGGCATGTACTGGTGTGTTTTACATGTCCTAATAGTGAAATGTTGCACATTTTGTTTTTCCCTATTGCAAGGACTATCTCTCTCATAGGGTAACATAGGGATTGCCTTGAAATATCTTTTATGTGTAATTTCCCATTGGGATTTTTAATTTGGGTGTTTGAAAATGCACTTTTAGAAAGTAGGTATATACATTTTCAAAAGTCAAGGGAACCCAAAAGGCTGTAAGGGACATGGGGTATAAGTATTTATTCAGGAATAAAGGTAAATGTAAATGCGAGTGTACTTGTAAAGCGCACTGTGACTCCAAGGAGTATCCTGGCGCTGAAGACCGCTGGGGAACCCGTCCTGGTTTTCCCTGTGAGATGGTCCCTTTCTGGGTATCTCCAAGGTGAAACCAGGCATCCCCGGCGTCTGTGGGGGGCCGTAGTAGAGATGAGGCAAGCTTAATGCCCAGAGTTGCTGAGTGTGTTCCCTGGTTAGAGTAGGCACTGAGGCGAGAATTATCGATTCCGGTTGACCCTGGTCCACAACCCTGCCGTGTCGGGGATTGAACCCTGGTCCCGGGCCGTTCTCTGCTTATGGGTCTGCCACCTCTAACCAGTGAGCCACACCACTCCACACAACACAATTTAGACCATGTAATTAATACAGAGAAACAATGTTATCTATGTTTTTATAAATCCCAATGGATTATATGTCATTTATCTATGGAGTAAATAAAACATTAGAGTAGGGCAATATTCAACAATGAAGTGATTTATTGAACTCATGCATTCATACACAGTGGCCGCAGTACAATTGAAAATTAGGCCACAAACATGTAAGTAGCACCATTGCACATATTAATGATATAGAAATAAACAAGTATGTATCAAGTGCTGAGGTCAAAGTCATTTCGATCCCTAACATAATAATGTAATCATCATCTGGACAAGTGATGCCTGAGACAAATGCCTGCTAAGAAGAAACAGAACAAAAAAGAGAATAAGAAGGGAAAGAAAAGGAATTATTATTTCAAGCAGGACAATTTTTGAGAAGCCAGCATCCGGGCAGACAGTATGACCATCAGAGAATATCCTTGCAAACTAGTCTGTAAATCTATCAAAAATTAATTCTCTCATTTATGTGTAAGCATGGCCACATGCAAACAAGGGAATAACCTTTGCCTCTATGCCCAACCCATATCATGGATGCTGCCAAAGGGACAATTAGATCCTCAGGATGTGCACTGACAATACGCCACAAACAGGTAGTGCGCCGTCTGTGTGCCTTCTTAAGGCAGACTTCTGGAGGGTACCAAGAGGCAACCAGGGACCCTCCAGACATCACCCTGCAGGCAGGTGCAGTCACTAACTACACCTGCTGCAAGGTGATCTCTCTCTCCTTATCACATTGCAGGCAGCATGCCACCTGCATTGTGAAACATGATTGCTCTACTTATAAACATCCACTCCATATTTCACTGAAAGCATTACCCCCAGGGCAAGCGCTGGTTCCCGATTGTCCTGAGGTAAGTGCATTAATTGTAACATGGTGCACTGTTTGGACCCAGTACATCTGTTTTAAGGAGAGCTGTGACGCATTCAGAGACAGTGCTCCCAACCTGTAAAACAGGGTCTGATGTTCTTCGAAAACTCTCTTACAAACTCATCCATGCAAAAGTTTGCTAAGAGCTCTATCTCATGCACAAAAATGGACAAATTCTGCCACTCATTGTGCAATGGAAAGGTGTGAGAATGGGAGACAGTGTTGAAAAGGTGCTCTCACTGGCTGCCGTTGCAATTCACATGAAAACTGAAGATCCATACATTTCCTGAATTACTGGAAAAGCTTCAGCATAATCATGCAGTAGTTCATAAATGTGTTGCTCCTTGTGGTAAGGTATGTGTTCTCAGGGTGTGAAAGCACAAGATAGTGACAGTCCTGACTTGGGCTGTCATGTCAAGTTTGCAATCGGTGACAATACCGAGATTCTTGGCATGGGTGACGGGAGTAGGTCCTAGCTCTGAGCTCTGTTTGCCCCCAGTGGAGTTGTACAAAGATGAGCTCTCCCCAAAGATCATAACTTTATTTCTCCCGGTATTTAATTTTAGGCAGTTGGACTTCATCCATTATTCATTGGTGATTTATATATATTCTAGGCAGATTAAGCGAATGAAGAAATAAGCAGTAAGAGCTTTTGAGGCCTGCAGTTTTTGAGGCCCTGTTTGTGAATAGTAAAAGTTTGTGTTTGTGTATCTTGAGTATATGGGATCTGCATATGTACATGTGCAGTTATAGTGAGTATTGTATGTGTCTGCGTGCCTGTGGGGTGTGGCAAAGCCATTCTGGCGTAGGTGGTTCTGTGTGCCCACTTCAATCGAGCCTTGTGTGAGTGTGCTTATGTTATGTTACTGTAGTTTTATATACCGCAAATCACCACTGATGTGTTGTACGTATGGGTAAACAGTGTTTATGCATGTGGTGGATGCTTGCATGTGGTGTGTTTTACATTCATTAAACACTGGATGTGTGTATTGATAAAAAGAAACAATCGTTTATTTGAGGCAAGCCCACCGCATGTTTTTTCTGAATGTGTATGTGATGCAGCTTTGGGTCCTGAAGGTCGAAGGACCACACATCCTCCAGCTTCTGTGCATGACTCATTGTCTGTGGGACCTCTCATTATAGCAGTGAACCTTATCAAACCGAGTGCCATGCAGGGAAATGTAAAAAGTAAACAAGCACTATTTAGGGAATGCGACCAAATAGAATGTACGCAAAGAGTATCCAATTATCTGAAAATCATACTTTGTAGAAAAACTTTAGCAATATCATTTTAAAATATACCTCTGGAATGAATTATTTAGTTCTGAGGTGAGTTTGGATATTGAGCGTTAATGCCACCATGTGTCTTTTATGCCAGGTTGCATAACGTTTAGTAACTTTTTATTTAACTGAATTTTGATCAGTGCCATTGCTAGTACATGCGAAGAGTAAGATCACTATAAATGGGATTGCTGAAATTATGCGGCACGGTTGACTAAATTATGCAGCAAGGAAAGACAAATAATTGCGGGGTAATGAGGTGCATATTCTGATAGTATTACTTTATTACTTTCTCTTTTTTTTACACTTGTTTTCACCAATCTGGGCATACGTTTTACCTTAGTAGTACAAGTTTACTACTCAAATAAGCAACAGAAAAGTGAGCAGTTAGCCTCTCTGTGAAGGGCCTTCAACTGTGCACCAATATGTTTTGCGGTATTTTTAGCACCCTGTAAACCCTTTGGATAGAATCTTTGGTTTAAGTCTGCATATTATGCATCAGATAATGGATTATGTGTCAAATATGTCAAATCCATAATTCTACAGAAAATACCATAGCCAAAAAGTGGCATACTTCCAGTGGCCCCAACTATAACCTAGGACAGTGAAATGTCCTGTAGCAAGAATATTATGATATGAAATGCACACATTTTAACCAAGTCATACTGGTCAGAATAAATTTGTTGTAGCACAATTCCTTACCTAAGATAAAATGGGTATTTACTTTAGTACATCATCTGGCAGAGTACATACAAATGCACATATCCGGAGTAGCGCACTACTCGACGAAAAATGCTTCAACACCCTGTTAAGGGTAGAAGGCGCTATATAAGTATAATTACATATTCTAGTTACTAGAATATGTAATTATACTTATATAGAATCTAGTAGGTACTGTAATTCCACATTATTGCTTCTCACCCAATGAGGCCTGTACTGCTGCTATCTGAAGAGTACATGTGCTTCAGGAAAGCTTTAAAGACCTGCCTTTTCTACATCTAAACACTCCTTCTGACCTTAGCATTATCTTAACATCTTACCAATTGTGCCGGGAAACCCTGTGTGCGTAGCTGATGCGCACAATAAATGCAATAATAATAATGATAATAATGCATGCCACATTCTACAGTATATTACTGTGTGCATTCTATACAGACTAAACTACATAACATTCTCAGAACCCGCCATAATTGAGGTGCAGAAGGACGATCATAGCCCTTGGCCTTGCTGCAAGTGTATAGGAAAGTGCTCCTTTTGACATGGTCCCCTCGCACTTTTGCCTGTATTTGATGTGATTTTGACTGGAAGTGCACTGGGGTCCTGCTAACCAGGTCCCCAGTGTCAGATCTCTTTCCCAAAACTGTGCAATTGTTTTCACCAATTGGTGATACCTTTAGTAACCTCTGTAAGTTCCTAGTAAATGGTACCCCTGGTACCTAGGGCCTGAGGTAATAAAGAGGATCCCCAAGGGCTGCAGCACTAGTTGTGCCACCCTAAGGGACCCCTCATCAAGCTCATGGAAACTGCCAATGCAGGCTGCATGTCTTGGTGCAGACTAAAGTGAACACATAACATGGCACACAGCCTGTGTGACCTGCTTGTCCACACTGCTTGCAGCATAAGTAAGTCACCCCTACAGCAGGCGGTACCTCCCTTAGTCAGGGTGCCCTATACAACATGTGAGGTCATAACTGCTAGAGCAGATATATCTTCGTACTGGTCAGTTCTCCTACTGCCAGGACAAGTAATCAAGGAAGCCATTCTAAAAGCACTGGTGAAAACGAGTTCCCCAACTACATGATGGCTTCACAGAAAATAGGGATATTTGGTATCAATTATCTCATATTAGTAAACCCACACTGATGTCAAGTGTTAGATTTAGAACTACATGTACTCTGAGGGCTACTTAGAGGTGCCCCTTAAAAACAGATCAGTTACTAGTATGCTGGTATGCTTACGGACTGGTTTCCACCACCTGCCACCAGAGATGGGTTTCTGACCCCCAAGCGTAAGGGCCTTTGCTCTCTGGGGGCCATATACCAAACCTGCTCGAGCAGAGGGTGCTTTGTTACCCCCTCCCACAGGAGGACCTGTGAATTAGCATTCCAACCCCTATATAAAGTATCAAAAACCTGTTTTCTTTAAATGTGACATTTTAAAATGTACTTACTTGATTCTGATGCTCTTGGTGCCGAAAGTTATATAGAGTTAAGAGTTATTTTTACAATTTGGTGTGGATCTCCTTATTGAGTTGTGTGTATCATTTGCTGGCTGTGTCTAACACTCCTCTATGATAAGTCTAAGGCTGCCCTACCACACTACCCCCTACAAAAGCACTGTGGGATTGCTTTAGCAAGCCCCCCTTCACTAGTAAGGGAATACATGGACTCTCTGCACAATATACCTTTTTTTGGTATACCAAATAAGGAGCCAGCTTCTCACACACTGCACCGGCTGTATCAGTGGCATATAGACCCTTGTCCCCTCTCCCCAACACACAACACCCTACTGCAGCTTGCCTCAGGCATAAGCTAGGGTTGCCACTGGGTTGTTTTTTGATTTAGTTTAATGTTCCAGGCAGTATGAAAACTAAAACTGGTATTTTTCTCCCTATCCATGCATGTTTAAAATAGCCATTCTTAAACAAAACCCTTTCAAGTGTATTATAGAGGTTCCTTGATGACCCCCGAATGATAATTAAAGTAAACAAAGGGCATAAAACATGTTTGGCTGTCCACATGGAAGAAACAATTATTAGTTGCTTTCCCTACGCCTCTTCTTCCGTGACTGGGACGGCCAAAGGTCATGCTTGGGTGAGCCTGGCCCACCTGCTAGAACCTAGCCGGGAGATCTGAGTGCAGATGAAATTCGGCACATTGCGCTGCTTGTTCTGAATTTTAGCGCCGGGTGCATGATTCACGCTGTAAAATCAGCACAACCGACACCCTGTGGTGCACTAGAGGGTGCTGCTTCTTTCTGCGACTCAAATAGATTTTCTATTCAAGCAGGCACTTTCTCAATGCGAACGGTCGTGACCTAATGAGACCGCCAGCTTTGAAAAATCTTGCCGGGAGGGCCTCTAGCACATGAAATTTGCATCGGAGATACAAATCTTTGCTTACGCTCATCAACTTAACATTAGCGAGCTGCACATGAGAAAAAACTTTGATACATGGTGGAATTTTGCCAGAACTCAGCGTTCCAAGTGGAAAACGGAGTGGAAAAAATTGTGCAGACTTCACCAGCAGAGTTGTGCCCTCCCCTGCTATTCACCACAACAGGCCGGTGAGCAAATAGGAGGGCTCTGCCAAGAACTGTTTTGCTTCAAAGTTACATTTCCAAGTAATTTTGGTGAACCAAAAGAAATATTTTTGCTTAAGGTACATATTCATCCTGTTCTAAAACACTGAAACTACTTCTTAAACATTTTGTTTATTGTGGAGCAGATGCAACTACATGCCCTTTGTGAGGGATAATGCTAGCAAGAGACTTAAATGGCCACTGTTGCAACATTTGTGAATCATGTGATGAACCTTATGCACTATCATTAATACTGAACTCTTCTTCTAAAACTAGGTATTATTATAAAACAACAAGACATAAGTCTGATGCAAGCTTGATACATATAAAATCGTAGTGGATCTAACAGAAGGTTTAAGCCAACTAAGCCTGCTATGTTCACAAGTGCACTTCATAAGTCTATGATGTACACAAGAACACAGAAGAAAAACCGCAAGCTTGACATAATTTATTGACAAAACCTGATAATAAAAAACATGACTGAAATGGGCCATCGGAAAGGAATTCTGGTGCTGATGCACCTTGTGGCGCTGGCCCAAGCAGAAAAATAAATCAAAAAGATAATAACTAACTTAACAATATGTGCAAAAACCAGGGGGCCAGTACCTTTGGTATGTGTGCAAAATTACAAAAAGAGGACCAAAACTTGGGGTTGCCAAGAATTATGCTTCAGATTTCTTCTAGTGGCTAGAGTGACACATAACACTGTGACTGCCATAAGTAGATTACTGCCAACCGGGAAGAATGATAGGCCTTTGGTTGAATCCCCTGGTTGATCTCCAAGCAGTGTAATGTATGAGGCTACTTGCTTGTAAAAGACCTCAATATCAGCGTGGATGCAGAATCGCAAGACTACATTACAGTGCCTTAAGTTATCCTTAATAAATACCGTTCTGAGATGCGTTTTCCTCACTGGCAGTTACTTCGTGCACAATAACATACAAAGGAGCAGGACTTCTCCCCACATTGTTTGCAATCACAAGGGGTTGAGGTTGCCCTGGATCTTTGTCAGTTTTTTGTAAATGTTTTGACCAGTAGTATACCCAATCTAAATATGATAAAAAGTGACCTTTTCACAACTGGGAAAATAGTATGCATGTAGGATTTGAATAATGCAGTAGGTTTAACTGTCTGTAATGTGGATGTCAAAGGGCCTCCCACCCAATACGTGTCCTCAAGTAGCTGCATGATTACACATATCATTGCCTTCACATATTTCCAATAATCTTCATAGCCTAATGTCGGAAGGGTTTTCGAGATGTGTTTGTACCAAGGAATGCTACTCACAGATTGCCAGGTCAGGCTTTGTCTAAATGTGTACCCAATATAAAATTGGTTTGAGAACTAAGAGTGATTTGATTGGCTTCATACACAGTTCCATCCTGAGAGCGTCCATTTGGGGTCTGTAGGAAAATGGACCTCTCTAAAGGGTCACCCCAAACCTTTTGCCTTCCTTCTCCTGTTTTCTGATCTTCTTTTTGATAGCCTTAGGAGTCCGAGAACTTTACCACTGATGTCCATTGCTAAAGTGCATGTGATTCACCCTTAAACATGGTAACATTGGTGTATACACAATTGGCATATTTATTTTACTTGTAAGTCCCTTGTAAAGTGGTATTCCATATACCCAGGGCCTGTACCTAAATGCTGCAAGTGGGCTTGCAATACTGATTGTTTCACCCACACAGGAAGCCTTTGAAATAAGTCTCAGGACTGCCATTGTAGGTCCTGTGTGTGCAGTTTCCACTCGGTATTTAAATCTCCTTGACCAGCCTTACACTATCCTTTTATTACATAGACATCGACCTTAAGTAAGCCCTAGGTAGCCCATGGGGAGGGTGCTGTATATAAGTAAAAGGCAGGACATGTTTTGTTAAGTTTTACATGCCATAGTAGTGAAAAACACCCAAATTTGTTTTTCACTACTGTAAAGCCTACTCCTCTCATAGGCTAGCATTGAGAATCACTTAAAACACTTTAGTGCCGTAATTCACTATTAGAAAGGTGTACCTACATCATGTTTCATATGTTTGGAATGGTAATGATAAATGCTCATTAATGGTAAAGTTGGATTTAACATTACTATTTTAGAAATTATACTTTTAGAAAGTGGGCATTTATCTGCTCTTACTGCTCTGTGTACCAGCAGCCTGTCTCCACTACATGTCTGGGGTGAGTAGTAGCTGCACTTTGTGCATTTCCTCTAGACAGGCACAAACACAGGAAGGGTGGATGTGACAGAAAACTCATCTGCAGCCATATGCATTCTGATAGCTCTTCCTGAGCAGGAAGAGAGAGAGGAAGCTGGCATTTGCTACTGAAGAGGCAGTGTACTGTTTCCCACACAAAAGGCTGAGTATCCCCTACTGATAGTTTGGAACCAGGGCTGGGAAGAAAGGACTTGTGTGTACTTCAAAAAGACCCCTACTTCAAAGGCACATATGGGTATAAGTGTTGTGGCTTTGACCCTACCAACAGTACACTACTGGGCCTGTGAAGAACTCTGCCAGAAATAATTGCTGTGCTACAAAGATTGTCGCTCTGCTTTACTGCTGCTCTGGAAGTCATGCAGAGAGGTGTTGATCTATCATATCCTTCTTGTAGATGCTAGGATCTGGAACCAAGGCAAGGAAAAGGCCTCCATGCTTGCAGCTTTGCTTGATCAAGCATAGATACATCTGATTTGGCGTTAAAGTCCCTGCACACTAAGACAGAGAGCCATACATCATCCTGACACTGATTAGCTGAGGGCAGATTCCCTTGCAAGCATTATTAATATAGGAGCTTTAACTTTGCTGGATATTCACTCGAGTTCTCGGGTGGAGTGTATAAATTGACTAAATCCAAAGTCCATATATCATGGCTAATTTCCAGAGGCTGCATATAGATTCCATTTCTCTGTATGCTTTC
Organism: Lissotriton vulgaris; assembly: GCF_964263255.1. Taxonomy (NCBI): domain Eukaryota; kingdom Metazoa; phylum Chordata; class Amphibia; order Caudata; family Salamandridae; genus Lissotriton; species Lissotriton vulgaris. Next base: position 675,215 of record NW_028248529.1, read on the forward strand.
CTCTCGCTTTGATGCTTTAAGACTCAAAGAGACCCAGATTGTTAAGCCACCTTTCAGCTTGCCCATATTGCCTTCAATTGCGTATAGTGAATAGGTAGAGAACCCCTCAAGGATGATTTCATCAAGCACCCACATCTCTTGAAAGCAACAGATTGTGTGAGAACAAATGTTCTTTGTTCTCAAATTTTTGCTGCAAGCCAGCAATGCTCCAACTTATCAATCTCCCCTGCTCACTTTTCTCACAGCGAGCTGTACGCTTATCCTTATTGGACAAACTTACAATTGACCCAATGGACTCCTTACCGGGCTACTAGTGGCCATGCAAAATTACATGGTTACTGGGGAGGACAGTTGAAACAGAGATGGTGTTTGAGAGGACCATATTGGCAGACTGCATTGTAGCTCCCAGTTGACATCATTTTTATTTGGAATCTTAGACCTAGATGTTGTTGATTAAAGAAGCTGATCATGTTGCAGGCGAAACTGAGGAGAGGCTGTGATTGACATTGCCTCTCACCCAAGGTCCTTTGTCATCTATCTGGGTTTCTGAGAAGCTTAGGTACCCTTCTGTCTGTTGTTAACCGCATCGCTGCTGCAGTTATTTTTGCGCTGTGCGGCTGTTTTCGAATAACCGCGTTACATGACGAGCTCAGCTCGTCATCCGCACACGTCACCCGTGGCTGATGACGAGCTGAGCTCGTCATCAGCATCGAAGGGGTTAAGCAACAAGGATTCCCTCGTCTAACACTGTGCCTTCCGTTGATAAAATTGCTTTGATGGTAGTCCTGTTTGCCCACCAAGATATCTTCGCTTCTCTGGAACTTTCCTTGGTTATTGATGTAATGAAACCTACCCAAAGCAGGTCATAGGATGGCAGTTTGGCAGGGCAGCACCCTGATCACCCTTAACAGGTTAACTATATTCAACACCTCATCAGGGCGCCTTGAGCAATAGGTTGGTGTAAACAGTGCCATATTGTTGCTGTTGGCATCATGTTGGCTGCCAGAAATTTGAACTTCTCCTTAAAATTTTGTTTACCCAAACTGTCCACCCATTATTTTGTGGTTGATTTGATGATGAGCTGATTGCCCTGTGACAGCCAGATTTCAACACATAAGATGGACAGTAGAACTGAGTGCTTGCGGTAAGATCTGTAGGGTCGTAGACAAGCCTGATTTCCATAAGAAGGTTACTGGGGGGCAGGAAGGAGGTGGAACTGTGTCCTTCAATAATTTGAAACAACTTTATGACTAAGGTGAGGTCAAGGCCCCTAGCTTCAAACAGCTCTTTATATCAACAGGACCCATCCTAAAGTTTGCATCTTTTCCATCCAAGTTGGCTTAAAGAGTCTGTAAAATTGATTCTATGGCCATGTTTGAGGTGGCATTTGGAATAAATGAAAATAAATCAGTCTGGGGAATGGCAATTGCTTGAGGACTCAGGGGGTTCTCAGAGATCTTCTCATGGGACACAATGCTCGAAGCGTTTACTAGTTCTTGAAGAAGAATAGACGTAAGTGGCAACTTTCTTGGACCAGTCAGAAATCCCTGAATGTGGGTATGTTCCCTACAATCAGGATTACATTGGAGCTGCTGGGTTGAGTTCTCACTAATTGTAATAGCGATATCTGTTACATGTGTGATTTGAGAGCTTGGAACTGCTAGGTTTATTTCCACTTCATCCCTGATGGTCTCTTGTGGTGCCAGTGATGAACTGTGTTCCACGGCCTGCTTGTTGTTTTTTGCAGCTAAGTTTTAGTTTTTAGTTTTTTGGATGAGATGTTTGAAGATGGGATTAAGGGGAAACGTATCACTTTTTTTCCTTCTCTGATTTTGAATAGTTTGTGGTTCTATACATTAAAATGAAATGAAATAAAAACACATTTTATAAAGCGTTTAAATACCTTAGGGCAGCTTGGCTCTGGTAGCACAGCAGCAGATTTTGATGGCCATAAAAGCAGAGGTTCTAAGGATTAACATGGACGAGCTGGTCTTTAAGTTGCGGGGTAGAGCATTCCATCATTTGAATGAACCATAAATGAAGCTTCTAACCCCCACCACAATCTTCTGACCTTAGAAACTGTACGGTTGACTGCTGAGGATGATCAAAGTGTTTTAGCAGTAGTATGTCTAGTTAGGTTATATTTAAAATATTCAGGGTCATCTCCGTATAGGGCAGAGGTCTTCAAACTTTTGTAGGTTGAGCCCCCCCAGCAGAATTGTTTTCGATGTTGGGCCCCCCCCACCACCTGACAGAAATTTCTGGAATTTAGTACACTACATAATCGACCGCCGTGTACATATCACGGGCCATATCTATTAACTAAACTGTAGTTATCAATTACATATTTTTAAACACTTATCCGCTGCTGTCGTAAATAGATTGCTGTTACAGTTTTTTTAGCTATGTGTCTAGGTTAGTGTAGTACTAGTAGTAGGGCAGAAAAGTACCACGCCACGGAAGATCACTACCACAGCATGGGGGATTTTAGTTTAGGATGGGCTCACCACCTTCTGCTTTGGGAGGCCTACAGTCAGGAGCCACAAGTGATGACAAGAACACCATGCTGGCATGGCTGACCTGCAGGCATGATGTATTTTTTGCTCATGTATGTATGTGTCTGTTTAACAGAAGACAACATCTCTGGTAAATTATTTCAAATGTGCAGGCCTGGCCGCAGGGCTGCTCTGTCTCCTCATCCTTATCATGGCCGCCCTAACTTACTAGATTTATCTTCACAGACTACGGTTGACAGTTTTAGCAGCACACTCTCCCTGCTCTCTTGGCACTGGGGCCCGGCTGGGGGAGGGGGAGAAAAGGAAGGGGGTCCGTTATGGCTCACGTCATCATCATCATTCCTCAGATGCCCACTGTCCGCTCTCATTTGTTGTAACATCATTATTTCACAGCGTGGAGCGCACCACGCATTGCAAATGATTGAGATGGGATGCGATAAGATGATAATTAACTGAGATAAAGAAATCTGCAGGCGCAGGGCCGCTCTTCATCCTTCGGGTTTACATCTGCAAGAGATCTCAGGTTTCATTTAATTCTGCAGACAGTAATCTCGCAAGCCGTGATCCTTCTTGGGTACTTCACTTGAGGCTCGGGTATTTTCTTTAAACTACGGGTGCCGGTGTGTGATTTGCCACTAGTGTCCTTCCATTTCTGGTGCTCTACAGCAGTTTCAAGAAGTTTTTGGAGTTTTTTGTTCAAAGGGCTGCAATTACTGGAATTTGGAAGTTTCCTTCGTGTTCATTGAATGATTTTTGTTCGCGAGAAAGTGTCGCTCATAGAAGTTGGAATGTCACACATAGCAATCTGAAACCTTGACAGCTATGTCAGCGCTACCTATTAACCCCCTCCTGGGATGGGGAACAGTTAGCACTTAGCAAACAAAAGCATGGGCGCGTCGTGCCCAATGATTTCCCCTTCCTTCCCCCTCCAATCCTCTGTCACCGGGAGTTCTTTAATGAAGGAAATTCCCATTTGAAATGGGTGAAGACTTGCGACGAGGAGGACAACAAAGGTAAGATTTTAGTGCCGAGCGCGCGCCCCCCCTGGGATGGTGTCGCGCCCCCCAGGGGGGGCGCGCCCCACAGTTTGAAGAACTCTGGTATAGGGCCTTATAGGTGATGCACAGTGCCTTAAAATATATTTTCTTATTGACAGGCAGCCAGTGAAGCTGCATTAGAGCCATGACCATTGAGCTATGTCTAGGTATTCCTAGTAATAAACAAGCTGCCAAATTCTGTAAAATTTGTATATTTTTAAGGAGTTGTTTCTATAAATTGATGTACAAACCATTACAATAGTCTATTTTGGATACAATGAGGGTAGTTACCACAAGTTTCTTCAGCGCCGAAGGAATAAAAGGTGACCTTCCTTAAAATGTTAAACGTAAAAAAGGCGCTAGAGGTAATGGCATTCACCTGTTTGTCAAATGACAGGTGGTTGTCAAAAACCACCCATAGGTTTTTCACCGTAGTCACCGGGATTAGAATAGAGCCTAGCTCCTCTGGCTACCATTCTGGTGACCAAATAGAAATAATATTTCCCAGCAACAACACCTCAGTTTTTTTTTTAATGCATCTTCAGACAGTTGCATGACATCCAGTTGTTGCATGCAATTTCTGAAGGTGGCCACTGACTCCTTGTGGTTGCCAGCAACAGAGACAATAATTTGTGAGTCATCAGCATAGCAGACAACTGAAAAACCCAAATTTCTTAACAATGTGGCCAATGGAGCCGTGTAAAAATTAAACAGGGTTGGACTCAATGATGACCCGTGCGGAACCCCACACAGGAGAGAAAAGGAGTCTGAATAGTAGCCCTCCAACAATACTGCTTGCAGTCTGTCTGTGAGAAAAGAGGCTAATAATGATAGCGCTGAGCCACAAATACCCAGAGATTCAACAAAATCTCATGATTGACCATGTCGAATGCCTTTGGCAGGTCGAGAAGGATGAGCACTGCTTAATTCCCCCCATCCGGCGAGGCCCTTAATTTCTCTGTGGCATTGATTAGTGCCAGCTCCGTACTGTGTTGGGAACAAAACCCATTTTGAGTGATCCAAAAGATCATTTGATTCCAAGAATGCAGTGGGTTCTTCTTTCATTTCTTTTTCTTCAATTCTGTGTATAAAGGGAAGCCTAGAGCTAGGGCGATTATTTCCAGCATCGAAAGGGTCCAGCTGGGGATTCTTCAACAGTGGGAATACTGAGGCAGCTTTCAAATTTGGCGGAAAAAAAGCCCTGCCTAAACATTTAATTAATAAGTGGAGTCAATACACTGGCTAACGTTCCAGAGTCTGTGTGTAAGATATCTGGAGGGCAGGGATCCGGTGGAGAGACCAAGAGGGTATTGAGAATGAATTCAAACACTTGTTCCGACAGTAGGGAGGAAACAGCTGAGAAAGGTTGAAAAGTAAGTTTGGCAGCACAGAAAGCTGGAGTAGGTATGGATGCCAGCCCCAGTCTCCCCCCCCCCCTTCATGGTTTTCAAGACTGTAGAAACTCTGTATGAGGAGCTTGTGAAGGATTCCAAAAAATGCAATACTTTGTTTTGAAATGCAAGCACAATCTCATCACAGAGTGGCTGACTGCTTGTCACTATCTTTTGATCAGAGTAGTTTGCCTGTTTTTTAACTACAGAATAAGTTATTTACTGGAGTTTTTTGCTGCCTTAATTTCCAGAGGGAAATCAGCAGATTTTTTTCTCATTATATGAGCGTTATATTCTGCAATTTTTGGTTTATATTTATATTTTCCCAGAGGGCCATACTTTAGTCTCCAAAGATGTTCCTGGAGTCTACAGGACTGTTTCAATTCCCTTAGGTTTCAGGAGACCAAGGTTGTGATGGTGATAGTCTATTGTTATTACTGGGCTTTTAAGTGAGGCTAACAGGTGTAAGGCTGATGTAGCCATGCATTATAATTGTCTATATTGTGTTCTAGATTACTATTCAGTTTGTGGGGGATAACATACTTTCTAGCTCAGCTGGGTCAATTTTATGCAAGGGACGCTAGTATTGAGGTATTCTGGGATACTTATGATTAACATCCTTAGCAACAATGGACAAAAGAAAAAACACTGCTAAATGATAAGACCTGGTCAATGGTACAGATTCTAAAAAGGTTAATGCAGGGTTATCCGTAAACATTCCATCCATAGTATCACCAGCTAAATGGGAAGCAACTGTTATCTTTTGACCTAGGCCCATGCTACTCATCATATCTCTCAGTTTGCAGGTATCCCTATCTTCAGAGTATTCCAAATGAACATGAAAATCACCAAGTACGGTAAAATGATCAAAATTAACCTTAGTTTCAAACATCTGTCCTATAGATTCTGAAAATGTTGTTCTCCGTGACGGTACATTAGCAGTCCGTTGAATGAACCGTGGTCATTGTAATGACAGTTGAACAGCAGAGCCTCCAGACCATTGGACGCACAAACCTTTAGAGAGGTTCACTTAAGGTTTTTTTTTTCACTAGGGCTAGCCCCAGCCCTTTTTTCCGATTCTATCTCTGCTCAGAAGAGCAAAGTCATCTGGGATGGCGTACACTAAATCTGGTCCAGAGCTATCATCAGCCCAAGTCTCAGTGATAAAAATCAACTCTAATTTTTGTGACTACATATCACCTCGCTTTAAACCTTTCTCGGTTATTTCTGTCAATTGCGGTTTAATGGAGAAGTCACAGCAGTTGCAAGACCATTCATGCTCCAAGTCCAAGGGGACTTTACAGCATTTCATTGAACCTTACCCACCTGACTCCAGGCCATAAGTGCTTCTCGTGAATACCTACGGAGAGTCTCTAACTCAGGTTGCTGGAGGGCAGCGTGGCTGGCGCTGATCGTGGTCCGATTTAGAACGGGCGCAGATGGGCTTGCCTTTGGCTTGCCTTCAGCGCACTGCGGCGCACCTGCTGCGTGCATCCACTGCACTCCCGCAGCCTCATCTGTTTTAAAGCCCGAGGTGAGATGACGTAGGAGGATTGGAAGACTAGCCTGCTTCCTCCTTACTTCTATGTATGTAACATAATATACCATGTGTATTTGTAACCCACATATTCCCCAGGAGGGTATCTTGGTGCTCAATAACAGATGTTTATTGTTATATATGTTCTGTTTCCTCTGTTCTAGCAATGGCCATGACACCTGCATTACTTAAGAATATGGATACTTTCTCAGATGGACGTCCTGTGCCCTGGTCAGTATGAGAACTAGATTGGAGCCGCCTATAATTCTGATCTGGTAGAAGCAGGTCCTCCCTATTAACTGTCTTCTTGCAATCCATGATGTTCGATGTAACTAGTTCGGGGACTTCTCCTAATTTAGCTAGGATCATTGAACAGTTGCAAGGTTCTCTTGATAAACGTCTTTTCTAGCGAGAATCAGACAATACCCATTCCAATGTGAGCATTCTCCTGTCAACCTCTGGGACGTTAGTTGCTATGCTACTCAGCTTGTTCATACAATTTTAAAGAATGAGCAGTCAAAGCCACTGCAGCAATGTCCAGAGTATGAGACATGGTGCCAGATGTAGGTGGCCGTTTGAGGCCATTTACGGAGCGGTAACGGTGTTTTTTGGCCGTTACCGATCGGTAAATGGGTGACAGGTATGTAGGGGGCATTATTTTACCGTAGCAGTAAAATTACCGATTCGGTAATTTTACCGATTCGATAAAAAAAAATCGGTAAATTTACCGATTCTGAGGCACCCAGATGTAGGTGGGACTCTTCAGAGTCCCAGATGCCTTACTGAATCGGTATTTTACCATCAAATCCAATTTGATGGTAAAATACCGATTCCGGTGTGCATGCACATGTGTGCATGCACACCTATGCCATGTGACAGGCAGACCTGCCCTTAGGGCATGTATGCCTGCCACAAGGCACCCGAGCCTGTTTTTGGGGTGCCAGAGGGTGTCAAAGTGACACCCCCTGCACCCTTGTGAAAATCTGTATTTACAGATTCGCTAAATACCGAATCGGTAATGCCCATTCATTCCTATGGGCTTCAAAGCCCATAGGAATGAATGGGCATTACCGATTCGGTATTTACCGAATCGGTAAATACCGAATTCTTCCGATTCGGTATTCCAGCACATCTGGAATACCTACATATCCACCCCTTAGATTTATCGATTTTTAATTACCGAATCGGTAAAATTCGGTAATTAAAAATCGGTAAATCTATTTTACCTACATCTGGCCCATGGTTCTTATGATAGCGAATATAGGTTGTGTAGGAGGTTTTCCTGAAATATTCAAGCAGGATTTAGGGGCCCGATGTAGGTAAATCCCATTTACCGATTTTGAAATACCGAATACTACCGATTCGGTATTTCAAAATCGGTAAATGGGATGTAGGTCCCAACATCTGGATTCGTTACCGAATCCTTAACAATTCTTTAATTACCGATTCGGTAAATACCGAATCGGAAATGGCCATTCATTCCTATGGGCTTTGAAGCCCATAGGAATGATTAGGCATTACCGATTCGGTAGTTACCGAATCTGTAATTAAAGAATTCACAAGGGTGCAGGGGGTGTCACTTTGACACCCTCTAGCACCCCCAAAACGGGCATGTGTGCAATGTGGCACACAGACATGCCCTAAGGGCACGTCTGTCTGTCACATGGCACATGTGTACATGCACAGATGTGCATGTACACAGGAATCGGTATTTTACCATGGATTTGTATTCCATGGTAAAATACCGATTCTGTAAGCCATGTGCTGATGGTACATTGCCTACCTACATTCCATTTTCGGTAATTTTACCGATTCGTTATCATTACCGAATCGGTAAATATTACCGAATAGGTAAATTTACCGATTCGGTAATGATAGCGAATCGGTAAAATTACCGAAAATGTGCCCCTACATCTCGTTAGCCCTTTACCGATCGGAAACGGCCGAAAATCAGTATTTTCGGCCGATTCGGATCTGTAAAGGGCTACCTACATCGGGCCCTTAGTCTGTTCCTGCAGTAAAGTTGTTAACTCTTCACGTACAAAATTGTGGATGAGGTTTTTTCTAAATCCTTGCAAGTTGGATATTGTTGGGAAGATATGATCTGCAGATGGTATGGGTATAGAAATCCCAAACCATCTTCATCCAATCGAAGGAGTCAGTTGCATCCTTTTTGATTGAACATTGAGATGGACTGAATCCAGGTGGCCAGCTCGATGTTTCTGGAGGTTTTGTCTAGGTTCCACAAATACATAAGAATAAAATGTTGTACTGATAGGAATAAGAGACTCCTCAGATTCTGGGTGCCTGTGTACCACAGCAGGTACAGTAATATATTGGGCCCATGCAGAGGGACAGATTTTCAGCTTGGCATCAAAAAAGGTATGTTGTTGTAGATTGAGTCCTTGACTGGCACGCTTGCTAAATTAAATTCCTGGTTTACTCCGGAGCTAGCCCCTGTCAAAGATGCATGTTGCTGCAGAAGGAGACTAGTCTGGATAGATTCCGTTTCTGGTTCAAAGAAATGGTCCTTACTCCCTGGGAGGCATATAGAGATAGATAAATGACATGAGGTGTTTATGCAAGAGGAGCTTGTCAATCCATTACTGTTCGTTTAAAGTAACTGTTCAGTTGGAGATTAGGGCTAGATGTTGTATGTTGATAGTTTGTGATTCTCGTTGGAGTTGGTGCTCGGCAGATCTTGTTCTGGAGTGATATGCTTGTGCTCCTGCAGCAGGGCTTGACAAATGGGGGAAAGGAAAACCCTCTCATGAATGCTTGGAATACGAGGAAGAGATAGTTAGTTGCACAGAAAAAGGCATAGTCGAAGTTTGCATGTTGTGTGGCAGTTGTCAGAGTCTGGTTTTGACAAATTCTGCCTTCTTCACGTTGTCTCCCACTTGATGTTGAGGTGGAGCTCTGCATGCACAGGGTTACAGTGTGCCCACGGGGAGAAAATGATGGCGACACCGGCTCTATGTCCGTTGGCCTGGCTGATTAGGCTGGACTCTGAAATTAGCTCTTTACCTTGTGTTCCTCATGATTCCTTTGAACTTGAATGCAGAAGGAGATCCAGTAGTCTGTACAAGATCTGACGTGCCTGGAGATGGACTTAGTTGCCCTGGGGTTTGCCTAAAAATGGGCTGGGGTAATAGCCCCACAATGAGTGGGAAAAGCCTAACAAGGCTAGGGTGACTAGAATGACCGAGGGGAGCCGCTTTCCCCCGGACACTAACAGCTTGGCCAGCAGTCTTTCCTGGCAAATTTGACATCTGCATGGTTGCTCTGCTGACCAGCTCTGTTGCTTTTCTTCCTTTGTATTCCCTCCATGGCTGTGGACTGCGAGATAGAACAGGACAAGCAAGTGAGGCTGTCAGCATGAACTCTGGGGGTGCAAGAAATCCCCTTTGGCTCCTTTTCTTTCCTCTTCTTCCTGCTTCTGCTGCATCAATGAGATGTTGTCAGCTCACTCTGTTGAATACTGCGCTGTGAACTGTGCCTTCTTCTGGGGGCTCTCAGAGTCCTTCTGCCCCTCTTATGCTAGGCCTGGTTGAGCAGGTCGACAAATCAGCCACGGGGATGAATCCTGCGGCACAGGGAGAGCAAGAAGCAATGGGCTTCCAAGGGAGGAACTTCCTATCAGAGAAGCTTAGGGGTCCTAAAAAGAACTTAAGCAAGGCAAAAGAGCATGTGCAGTGTTTGGGGACGTCCATGATGCAAGCGGGGGGCTACTGCAATGCAAGGCACACTGGACGCCAGTCTGGCAGCTTCAGCACCTAGCTGGCCTCTACCATGCACTGCCGCGATTAAATTCCTGCAGCTCCTCCCTGGGCACCCTGAAGATGAGCTCCAAACTATGACCTGGCCGCCTCGCCTTGCCTTGCTGAATGACTGCAATAGGCGGGGTGGTTGGCCGCTTTGCTCGCTCAGCCCGTATGGCCCTTGCACCTGGACCCTTGAATGACAGGCACACTCCTAGAGGGAGTGGAGACAGGCCGGCCCTCCGACCATGGATGGTTGATGATCAGGAGGATGGTGGAAGGCTGCTGGAGGGAAGGGAGGCTGTGGGTGATGGGTGACAGCGATGAATAACAGGGAGAGCTCTCAACTCTGCTCTTAGCTTTGACTTCCAGGTCGAACTCGACTAGAGTTACAGCTGCAGGACTCCGGGACACAATATCTCCTTTTATCTCTCTTTTCTGATGGAATATCGTGGCATAATAGTGCAAACAAAAGCCAGAACCCACGTTATCTGAAATCTTCATTTAATATTGCTATACTGAAAAGATGTATTCTCTTACAGAATTTTCCAGTGCCCTTGGGAATGTAGAAAGACCTAGGCTATGGCCAAAAATGGAATTCATATATATCCATATCTTTATAATCTCTTCTTATACACTTGCAGAAAAATACATGAGATAAAAGTTGTACCTACCTCCTCAAATGGGTCTGCTCAACTCTTTCCAATATGATTCAGTATTTAACAATGATTGACAACGCTCATATTTCTTGTCAGGAAAACAGATTGGCTTTGCAAAGAAAGTGCAATATTTATTGGGGTAGAAAGTCACAAACCTGTTAGGTTGAGGCAAATGATTACATAATTTAAAGCTGAGCTCAATGCCTTGCAGCTATTGCAGAGAACAGTGTAAAGCATTTAGAAGTGCCAACACAGTTAGGAATTCAAAGACACAATACAATAAAAAGCATACTTGATTTATAAAAATAAAGGAATACAATATAAACAAGATGACACCAAAACCACAAAACAGAACAATAACGGGAACCAGAGATTATGTGAATTGCTAACGTTTTGAAAGGAAAAGCACCCAGAAAAAGTAATGCACCAAATCAGCAGTAGCTGTTCACATGTGATTGTGACATAGGCACAATTTCAAGCCAACGGCAATGGTGCTTGGGTTGTATATACCATGCAGGTGGACCCCGGTCAACGATTTTACTTTCTGACATGGATGTCGAAATTCTCCCAGCCTACAGGGTATGCCCAAAGAATACTTTGAGGAAGATGAGGGATGCTGAAACAGATTTGGTGTTGAGTAAAATCTCCAAGCAGGAGAAACCTGTTTCTTCAGCTCACTGACATCGCACCTTGGCAGGATCGGCTCGAGTGGCTGGTTCTGCTCCTCCAGTGGCATTAAGTCTATGGTTTTTTTAAACTCCGCCGCTTTCAGAATTTGTAGGAGAAGTTAGACACAGCGGGAGGGGGTCTAACTGGCATATTTCTGGTGAGCCACTGCCCCCGCCGGGCTGAGGTAGGTCCGCGTGCCCCCCCCCCCCATGGGTCTACCTACGGTGTTCCCCCCGCTAGGGCAGCAGCAGCATCGCCTGGTGCACCCCCCGTCCCCTAACTGTGCAACTAAGGGGTTGGAGTAAGGCTGGGACGGGAACTTGCACTCTCAGGCAAAGCATACAGATACCGCTCTGGGGTGGGTTTAGCTTCAGGACACGCCGTCTATAGGTTGATCGGCGGTCAGCTTTTGAAGTGGTTAGTCCGAGCTCTTGGGGCAGTCTGTGCGTTCTCTTGTGACGCTCTCTTGGGGCTGGATGCCTCTGTCCATAGGCATATATAGCCAGAGCTTACCGCTGCAAAGAACCCCCCCCCCCTCCTCCGCTATCCCAAATGAGCTTGTGAGGGGGCGGGCAATGTGCCGATGTAGAATAGCATGGCGAGTGTAGCCACCAGTCCGGGTCAGAGGCGACATTGCCGACGGTTGCAGGGGTAATTGGCCCCGGCTGCAGCAAACCGTCTTGGGAGAAGGACCCACTTGGAGCAGTTACAGACTGCAAGGGGTCGGCTTTCTCTTGGTGACCTGAGGTCTCTGCTGGTTTTCTAGCGTGGATTGGTTATAGCGCATTACTAGCGCAGATTGTGGATAGTGCTTTCGTAGCGCTAGTAGTATAAAGCTCTTCCTTGCGTCGCCGAAGTAACAGCATACTCCCGGATGGTAGAGGAACGGTGGAGTAATACCTAGTACAGTTGGTTTACTAGAGGGGATTTTTATTGGAAAAGCAGCATAGGGATCCTGTTTGTCCTGACGAATGCCGGTTAAAGAATCGGAACCCTGCAGAAACATGTTGACCTCTATGCAGAACGGAGGGGTGGTGAGTACCTAATTCACTCACACCACCACCATCCGAGAGTTTATCAATACCCTTTTTATACCTGACTAGGGAATCGAGGAATAAAATTATTATGGTGATATCTCATAGTCAGTTTTACATCACTGTTTGTCTGCACTTTTGTAGGATCCTTTTCTTTTCCTTCTTCTAAGTGCTTGTATTGTCTACCCCTCCCTATTGCTCCGCCTCTAGTGTTGGGTTGTGCTCAATAGCAGCAATATGATGAAGCATGCCACAACTTGTTGTGGGTGAGGGCAGTTTTAACAAAGTGTTTTATAAGTACACATCATATTCGTAAAATTTTGCGACTGATATTCGCCTTACCTCCTTTTGTGTTTTCTGTCGTGTTTGAGGAGGATGAGGTAGAGCTGAGTCCTTCTCTCCCTTTGTTTGTGTGTACTCTACTCTATTCAGTAGGAAGCCAGATTGAATCCAGAAGTCATCGGAAAAGTTATTAATCGCCTGTAATGCTCTATCAGGGTCAGTAGTGTTTATAGACACATCATCAGCATAAGACAATATCTTAGTGTCCCACCCCTATATGCTTAATGGAATAATATCCTTAGAGTCCTCCAGTCATCTAAGGAGCGAGTCTAGATATAAAGCAAACAGCAAGGGGGAAGAAGGACACCCCTGCCTTGTTCCTCTTTCAATTATAAATGGTTTAGACTCTTCTAACATTATTCGCAATTGGGCGGTAGGTTTAATTTAATATACATAACCTATATCACTTTGATAAAAGGTGTGCCAAGGCAGTTAGCTTCCATGATATCCAAAGGTATTGCCAGGACACCATATCAAAGGCCAAATGCGCGTCTAAAAACGCAACCCCCATTGGTTTGGTAAGAACCTCTGTGGCATCTAGTAATGTAATTACTCGCCTGATATGATCTGGCGTCCCCCTCCCCTGAATGAAGCCATGTTACCAGGCTGAGATAAGAAGTGGCATTACTTTATTCAAGCGGGTGGCGAAGATTTTGGAGTACAGCTTGACATCACTATTAAGAAGGGTAATAGGTCTATAAGATCCCAGTGAAATGTGTAGAAGCAAGCAAACTTGTTAGGAGGTTTAAAGGGCGACCCACACACATCTCCTAAGTGGCCAAATAGCTTTGGAAGTTGACTACTAACCCAGAAAATACCATTGGGCGGGTAACGTAAAATAACTGGGGCATACAGTGCAAAGAGTTGTTAGACTTTAATATGGGTTCTGGGAGATGTCAACGTCCTCCTAAGCCACCAAGAACAACTCATCCCAATCAGCTTTACAATTAGGGCATCATTACGCAGCGGAAGAACCTATGGAGAAGACTCGGCACATGCAAAATCAACCCCACCAGTAAAAATGGAAGGGCTGTTAAAATCTCATGAAAAGATTGTATGGGAAGCATAGAAAGAACTGGAAGAACAAGTGTTGTTAAAAATACACTGAATGCTTAATGAAAATTTTCTTGCTCACTTTGGGAACTGTCTGAACAAACTAAAATCTTCTTATTCAACAAGGGAAAACTGTGTCTCCAAAAGTGGATGGGTGAATCATGTATTGGATCTATTTTCTTGCCTTTCTGATACAACGACCTGCACTGACAACCAAGGCCCACTGACCAGCTCCTAGGGGGCCCACCGGAGCTAATCTTACCAGCCCACATTTCAAAACTGATCCAGGCCATGAAACACAAGAGGACACTAGAACCAATGCTCTTCCAGCTGATATCTTCAAATCTGCTCCGGAGGGTTAGGTAACAGTCTTAACCCCGCTATTTAACCTTGCCTTTAGCTCGGTCAAATCCCAGAGGCCTGGAGAGGTTCCACTCTATGCCCGATATTTAAGAAAGGAGACTCAACAAAGTTGACCACAATCGCTTAATAGCCTGGAGGCCCATAGGAATGAATTGGAATTACCGATCGGTAAATACCGATTTGGTAAAAGGGGGAACACATTGAAAGGTGGCAGGGTGTCACTTTGACACCCTGTTGCACCCCTGAATAGTGTATGGATGCACATGTGGCACACATACATGCCCTAAGGGCATGTATGTCTGCCACATGGCACTGTAATATTTTTTTTTAAGTTGCTAATTTTGGTGTTTTCGATATTTGCCACCAACTTGTAGTTGGTGGTAAATAACGAATTCTAAAATGGGAAAAGCACTCATTTGAGTGCTCCCTACATTTAGGATTCGGTAATTTACTGAATCGGTATTTAAGAATTCGGTAATTTACCGATTCCTTAAATTACTGATTCGATAAATTACTGAATCCTTAATTTAGCCCCCTACATCTGAAAAGCCTAATACTGGTCGGTAACGGCCGAAATTTGGTAATTTTGGCCATTACCGACTGGAATTAGGCTACCTACATCTGGCCCGATGTCACCTCGCGCTCCTGTATCAGTTCAAGATGGAAGTCTCTACCAGCCATGACCTTTTGTTTTTAATAACAAACGCTCCCAGGTTTCTGGGTATTGTAGTATGGGCACCGTTTTTCCCGTATCATGTGACTTTCAGTGTTCACTACCCGATTATCGTGAATACGCCCTTATGTCATCTCGTACTCCCACATCTGTTACACACAGAAGTTGTTAAGATTACTGGCCCTCCGATTTTTATGGCAAATAATCCTAGACTTCTCAGTATTATAATATATGCTCTTTTGCGCATGTCGTGTGACTTCAAGTTTGAGTTTCTTACAATTGTGCTTTATATCCGATTACTCCCGGTTTCCACTATGCTCTTTCCCATGCCTATGGGAGTTGCAGTTTTTTAACTTTAGGTCATGGCAAATTAAGTTATGTAACTTTTCCCCGCGATCACGCATAGCTGCAAGCCACCAAAATTAGACCATCTAATTCAACACTGGACAATTCAAGACATTAGCAGTTATATTTACAGATTATAGACAGTTTTACATACTTTAACACATCATAGAGCTGCCTCCAAACCTTCTGGAGTTTTTCATTACTTTACAATTTGAGACATTATATTCGCGACACTTCTGACATTTCATTCAATCCTGAATGGACACTATTAAATTCCATGATTAAGTATGCCTCTTTAGCAAACAATACATGCTCCACATCTGCCATTCTTTTAGATAAATTCAGTGCTACCAACACGGTCCATTTGAAATCACGTTCTGAATGCACAGCCTTCAATAGCCAGAAGCCCGGGAGTGTTTGTTATTAAAAACGGAAGGTCATGGATGCAAGAGACTTTCGCCTTGAACTGATACGGGAGCGCGAGGTGACATTGTGATTTGTTCACGAAAAAGAGAGCAAGGTGAGCACTAGTAGGATTCCAGGCTAGAAAGGAAAGTGTATTCAGATTTGAACGAGGTATAAATACGATCCGCTATGTTATTTGTTTATTTAGAACACGAACGAAATATTGAGAAGCAAAGGATTAATGAACAGCTTCATGGAAACGCATCACTTCTAAAGAAATGTGAAGGTATGTCAACTTTCTCGCTTGCTCCACATTAGCATGTATATTTAAATAGCATACAAGCGGGTGGTTACACTTTTGTAAAAAAGATGTCGCTTCCTTTGACAGATTCGTATTGGTACCAAACCTGAGGTTAAGCAAGTCTGCTCGAATAGCTGCACCAGTACTATAAGAACAAGAACAATGGTATGTTTTCTACAAAACAGTACCACAGGACTCAAACCATGTAGTTGTTCCTGGTTGTTTCAATGGAACTTTATTGTTCGCATAGGGTCAAGAACAGTCGACCCATTTCCAAATTGAGAGAGTCGCGTGGTCATTCAGAAATTGTTCAAGACACTGGTAGGTATGATCACAATGAAAGTAAAGGGTATAAGAAACAGTAAGAAGGGTCTAGGCTAATGAGTGATTGTTCGTTTTATTTGTATTATAGATTATTCCAATGTGTTGTGAGTAAGAAGCCCTGATGAGAGCCCATTGAGAATCCGTGTGGCTTGAAACGCGTCGGAAATTGCTATTAAGTTGGCAAACATAGATAAAACGCCAAAGGAAATTCAATTGATTCAGAAAATAATTTGGACTGAATTGTAAAACGCCAAAGGAAATTTAATGGTGGCATTTTGGAGTGCATATGGCACATTGTTTTTTTTGTTGTACTTACGTTGATGTAGAATACCGTCAAATTGGTGTTTGTAAAAATTGGTGGTATTGTATATTGTGATAAATGTTATGTAAATTGTCATGTATGTAAATATGTATATGTTACTTTATAGGTGTTCCACTAAAAGGATATGAGGTCCTTTCATAACTTTAAAAAAAAGAGTTGTAGAAAAAAATAGGGTGAATAAATAACCCAATTACTAAAGGAATATAGTGTGGTTGTTGTATAAATCAAGTCATAATTGATTAGGATACCAGGTTTCCCCCTTGTGGCTTTATAGACTATAGCATGGCGTTTGACTAGGTGGACAGACCAACCTTGTGGAGGAATCTGTCACACGTGGGTCTCCCCCAACCTTCTAAGGGCAAAAATCTCACTTTTCTCCTCCAAAACATGGGTCTGTATGGAAACCAGTCCACACACAGTCACTTCCAAAATGTCCACTGATGAGGGCCTGAAGCAAGGCTGTGTGCTTGCTCCCATACTTTTCACAGCAGACCTGGGGAAAGTTCTAGCAAACAGCAGCCTCGCTCTCTCCTGACTAGGTCACAAGCTGCTTCATATACTCTAGTTCCCGGATGATATAGTAATTATGGATCACACAAAAGTGGGCCTACCATGATCTCTGACCAGCCTTCAATTGTATAACAAGAAGAACTTTCTCATGATAGATCCAGAAAAGGCCAAAATTATAATATTTTGCCACTATAAGAATATGACTCCCTTTCATGCACCAAGGGACCAAAGATCATTTCTACAGCTGAAAAATATAACTATCTGGGGGTGTTGCTCAAAGAATAGGCTCAACCTTCTGCTCACAAAAGCTTGCTAAAAATGAAATCAACTGCCATAATTTACGTCTTAGGCAGCCTCAACAAAATATTAAATAGCCCCTCTGCTGCAGCAATATTCAAAATTACTCATGCCTCACTTCCTCCAGTACTACAATATGGCCACCAAACTTTTCCTTGTTCTAGTTCGGGTTGCCTTGAAAATAACCAGGGTGCAGGGTACAAGAGGATCTTCCAACTGCCTGAATACCTCATTAGAGCCAGACTCCAAATGGAACTTGGCCTATCAAACCAAACTCTAACCTGTGAAGCGTACTTTCTGAAATACTACATACCATTATGGAAAGCTCCAGCGAACACCCTCAACGCTTGCCTCAGAGTAATCTTCAAGAACCCTGGAACTCCATGGAACAGACAACTACATAGGGCAGTTGCATCTTCCTAAATTGATCCAGCAGCACTTGCTCTAGATTGTAACACCTTCATGACATGGAAAAACGTAATGAATAGGCAGGTACAGCTAGCTTCATTCCAGCAAGACTTGGCTTCTCTAAGGTCCTCCGAAATGTTATGTCCTTTAAATTCATCATACTTGGTGGGAAGGTCCCAAACATATTTGTCAGTTACCATCAACCGTGGAGTGTGGAGAGACATTATGTACATGGGCCTTCTTAGCCTACCAGTAGTAGATTTTTACCCGGCATGGGCCAATCAAGACAAAGAAGAGTCTACAGACTATGTGAGTACAAACGAGAATTATGGGTGCACCCTCTGTGCTGCTGCCCCGCTTTCGAAGATTCAAGGAGGGCCCTAATAAAACCAACCTTTCTGATAAAGGGGGTACGTACTTGTGCAGAGGCATCCTTCGTATGTCTTTCCCATGCTGATGCCACTACTTTATCACGGTGTGGGAAATGTGTTAAAATACTCAGAGATTCTCTACAACGTCGGCCTGGAGCCTCTCAACCCCTGCACATGTTCAAAAACTCATAACGGATTACTATCCTAAGAAACCTGGAACCACCCAGGTCAGCTCTCTGGGCCCTTTCTATTAGTAAACTGCTCAAACCTACTACAATTTAAATCGTACATTAACTATGATTGCAGCCCCTAGACCCACTTATGTTTACATCTGCTGGCTTCAATGTTTGCATGAATGACAGTCAGATTGATGGGATGTCAGGGCAAGAACGCCTTCTACCTTTACTAAGACCGTGGGGCTCCCTAACCAATCTGTTGCCCTCTAAAAACTTACGGAAAGTCATACCAATTTTAAAGATCTTAAAAGCGTTTTACTTTTAATAATGACACCATGAGAATTAAACAAACAATTTGGGCTCCCTGAGAAGTGATCTCAGCTAGACAATTCTCATCCGCATAGCTGAGCAGAATCAAGGGTTGCGGGGATCAGTTCCGCATTTTTAAACATGTTTAACTTTTATATTTATTGAACTGCTTTAAGCTTATGAAAGCTCTTATCTCTTTAAACAAAGCTTGCAGAATTCTCCTAGTATGTTGTGTTATATCGTGGAATGGTTTTAATTAACTGAATCATGAATAATAAACATGTGACTTGTGTTTCTTTGCAATGACTTGAGTCACTCAGAAACAATGCAAGTCTGCTCTTAAATCCCACAACACTTTCTTTGGGAGAGTTCTACAGTTGTTTTGTTTTTATTGAGAAAAAACCTGCAACCAATGACTTCTTTTTTCCTACACACTGGAATTATTAGAAGATATACTATGATCTAGTGGAATTGTTTTTCATGGGAACTCCTTGGTATAGTCCTTGTATTGTCCTTTGTAAAGTCCTTCTCCTGCCTTTCTGCCAAAGCCTGGAACGCCCTTCCCACGCCACATCCGGCAATCTCCGCCTTTGCCCCAGTTCAGGAAGTACCTCAAGACCTAGCTTTTCGGATGACCACAGCACTCAACTTAGTCACCCCTCCCCCTCATACCCCCCCCCCCTCTCCCCCCACCCCCCCAGCACCTTGAGCCCCTCCCTGGTGAGTAGCTGCACTTTACCAACCCTGATTGATTGATACTATGTTTCTTTTAATCTAGTTTTGTAACCATCTGCATAATGACGCAGCAACTCATGACTGAAGGGAATCGTATGGCTTCCCGTTCGTTATGTTCTTGTTCATGGAACACTCGGGGGTACTGTCCATGTATAAGGGTCTCTGGTCTGTTTGCGGGCTGTGAGAGCATCTCCTGTGGACCCGTTAACGCTATGTCTTGCCGTCCTTCAGCCGTGGACAGCCTTTCAGTGATGAGTTTATGTGCGCTTCTGCTGCGGGCTTCCTGTGCACGCTTGGTTGTTGCGCAAGTTGTCAGCCTGCGCTCTGTCAGGAAGCTGTGTGGGAGGGTACGTGTTTCAGCACCACTGGCAGCGCGTGAAAGAGATCCTTGCCTGTGATCGATGAGTGCAAGCTCCTATGGAAGCTCAAGGTAGTCAAGGTGCAGGCTTGTCGGGCGGCTCGGTGAGAGAACGCTTGATTCAGCACCTTAGACAGCTCTTCTGTGCGCAGATATCTGGTTGTTGAGCGTCTTGAGGTACCTCTGTAATGAGTCTCCGTGGGGTGCGTGTTAGATAACCTCTAACAGCTCGAGAACGAGAACATGTTGTTTTATCAGTGCGCGGCTGTTAGGTGGCCCTCCTTTCTCCAAATGTCTAATTGTTTCACGTGTTGTCTGTATGCGCTTGCTGTCAGATCGCGCGCTGTCAGGCGCCTGTACTTAAAGATGCACGCAGCTCTTGAGAGAGAGAGCCGGCTGAGTGCGCAGTCCCAACGGGGCTGGTTCCCTAGGTAAGCAGGATGAGCGCTGTCAGACGGCTCTGCTAGAGGATGCGTGCTTCGCCCCGTCGGACAGGTCATAAAGGGAAGCCTGTCTGTTATCAGTGGACGCGCGCTCTGAGGAGGCCTCCTCCTGTGCCCAGATCTCCAGCTGTTGCGCGCGTTCTCAGGATGCGCAGTCAGGCGGCTCTATCAGAGGATGCTTGTTTCAGCACCTCGAACAGCTCGTGAAAGAGAGCACTGACTGCATCGCTTGTCAGCCAGGAGACCTGACAGAGCCCGGTAGCCAATGGGCTGCTTCATATGCTTCGCACCTCAATGCTCATCCGCCAATCCCGCGGGCCGTGGGAGGAGCTCGCCCGTTTCAATTTTTCTAGTTAAGGTTGCCGGTGTAAGTCTGAAGCTTGCTTGGAGAGACTGAGGCTGGTGGGGAAAGAATATTTTTCTTGGGAGGCTCCGCTTGTGAGAGCTGGCAGGCGCCGCGCTAGAGTTCATCCCTCCAACCGCATGGGAGCAGGAGGACTACCTATCTAGAAGAGGAACCCCTGCTCGGAACTCGCTGCAAACCACAAGCCCCTTGTTTCCCTTCCCAGACAGACGGACAGTTCAAAGTCTGAGCAGCACCATGGAACAGGGAACATACCTGCCGGAGTTGATGGCAGAGAAGGAGAGCCTGGACCCCTCGTTCGTGCACGCCATGCGCCTCCTGACTGAGGGTAAGCCACGCATGTACCTGCACATTGCAGCCCTCCCCCTTAGTACACAGCAGCAGAAGTCACGGCATCCTCGAGACGGGCAGGGGTGTGCGCTGTCAGTGAAGTGTGCATGTGCAGGCAGCAGTGGCGGTTCGTCCATTGGGGGCGTTGGGGCGTTGCCCCACTAGCCATGGCCCATGGACGACCGTCACGTCACTGACACTGCGCAGGGCATACCAAAAATTTGAACTACGAGCGCAGCGCGGCCAGCGCCGACAGTCATAATGAATTATTTCCGGAGTGTGAGTCACTAACTGTAATGACATCATCGCGTGGCGGAAGGGTGGGGGCGGGCCTGTGGCAGTGAGTGGCAGGCTGGCAGATAGCAGCGTGTCAGGGAGAGCAGCAGTGTGTGCGCATTTAGGACAAGTCATTTTTTTTGACTTGCCCACGCATGCGCACACACGCAGTAGCCCCTTCCCTCCTCCTCCATCTCTAGCAGGAACACAGGCAGAGACCCGGGGGAGCCGGGTCTCATTATGGGCAGTATAAGCCCTGCACGTTAACCAATCCTGGCGCAGTGGTGATGTTATGCTGCGCCAGGATTGGCTGAGTTACCGCCACGCGCGAGCCCTAGAATTTAAACTAGGCCCACCACAGGCACGGGGAGCGCTGCGGCCGCATCTCCAGCGCTGGGTGTCCCACAGCGTCAGCGATGCCCGGAAGATTGCTGCGCCTGCGAGTGTCAGTCAGTGAGCAGCTCATGAAAGCTGCCCTGCAAGACCACCAGAACAGTCTGAGGATGCCACAACCAGGATGAGCGACAGGGCACGGCAAGCCCCGATGTGGCACTGAAGTTAACAAAAAAACAAAAAAACAAAGCCAAACTGTACTCCCGCGGCCCCGCCTAAACTCTCTGAGTAGTACGTACCGGTAGAGCTGCCAGCTGGGTGAGATCCGATTCCGACCTAGTCTCCTGCTTTATAATGCGGGCGGGTCGCATGAGCTGTTAAGGAAAGCTTAGACAATGGATGAGAGAGCGGCGCGCTGTAAGTGTATGCCCCCCTGGGGTCCGCCACCCAGATGTTCCACTCGGGCATGCTGTCGGACTCGGAGAGGAAGGAGGCCGAGATCAGGGAGCAAGTAGCAACAGAGGAGGAGGATAAAGAAGTTGGTGCAGTTCATGCACAATTACAATGACCCAGCCGACCTGCTGCCTTTGGACGGGCTGAAGAAACTGGGGACATCAAAGCCGGTAGCCGGATACTGTGAGTCACTCTGTGAGCATTTACTAATTACATCCCTCCCTCACCCTTACTTTTACGTAGGAACATCTCTCGTAACGTACACCTTTTCCTCCCATCATGGTGTACAGTGGGTAAAAGTAATGTTCAGGTGGGTCTTCTGGGGTGTTTTTTTTTTGCTGGGTTATTTCATCAACGCCTGCCTGCAGGCACTCCAATACCCCATGCGAGCTGTCGGTGTTCCCCCAGTTAAATCGGACTACCTTCGCACTTATCCTCCTGTGCAGGGCCACACGCAGATTGTCTTCACCCCGATGACGTGGTCTTCTGTCTTGCAGATTGTCTTGTTGCCTGAAGTGGTGCAGTGTAACTGAGCTCAAACTCCTGTGTCACCCAGGTCACTTCGCAGTGTTCATTGGGTTCTGCCCATTACTTGTCCCAGAGCTCTGTAGGTGCCTCAGTCATCTCTCACTCTGAGTGCCTTGAAGTATTGTGGTGTAGTCCGCTCGGCACCGAAGACGTGATTTGCTGCAGTGTCGAGGGCATGCAAGTGGAGCGGGTGGAGGGAGAAGGGAGAAAGCCCCCTCATTAGACGGAGACATGCTGCAATGTGTTTGGTGGCCTGCGCGCACTCTCTCACATGGCAGGCCTCTGGTATTCCAGTCTGCGTGCCTGTAGCCATTCTTCAGTCCTCACCATCGTGGGCCTCTAGGCTCCTGACTATTCCACCCCACCCTCCTTCACTTTCTCGGAGAGCTCCCAGCTTGCCCCAGCACTCACAGGTGTAGCAGCAGCACATAATCACCGGTGCTCCAGACAAAACTGTGACCTCCGGCTCCCGACTGCCAATAAATGTTGTGACTGGAGTGGGGAAAGGACGTGTTCAAGGTGAGTATCCATTTGAAAGTAAATACATTAATACAATTGAGTTTTATAAAAATATCCAGAGTCAGTAGGCGCTTAATAAATATAGAGTGTTTTTTTAGAAAGAAAAACTTTGAATCATGGAATGTTTGTATTGTTTTAAGGTGAAGGTGTGTTAGCCTGTGGCAGAAGAAGGTGGAGGGATTTGTAAACAAAAAAAAAGTAGCCCTGCTACTGCATCAGAGATCTAATGGAAGTCCTAATTTTGTTTTCTGTCTTGCGAAACACTCTGTAATCTGCGGCTTCTTCGGCTGTTTCGAATCCAAACTTCACGTAATGTGGCCCTGAAGGCCTGACTTACACAGTTCAGGCAGAAACCTCACTTCCATCAGTTTATTTCTGCATCTGGACTGGAGTGTACAGTTCTACCTTTTTCAGAATTCAGAACTGTTTCAAAAGATGCTCATGTTTAAGCACGAGTAGATATATAAACATGACGGCTCCTCCACGTGAAAACGAAGGCACATTTACAGAGGGGCTGGGGTATATATATGTCCCTTGCTCAAAAGGTGTCTGTCATTGTAGCATGGCTTATTGGAGGTATGCATTGGTGCTCTGATGCCCAGCAGTGGGTACGCCCCCATCCTCAAGCGCCACCTTGCCTGCAAGCGTTTGCTTGCTCGAGAGGTGTGAATAGTGTGCAAATAAAAACAACCCGTATGCCATTTTGCACTCTACTAACAGACACAGTCCTAGATCACATACTCGGGAGTTTCCGATTCATGGTGTAGCACGCAATAATTATTTATACAGAGAGACTGTATGAAATGGGGGAAATGACTCTTTCATTTGTTTTTGTCCCCTCCCCCCGATTCTCTTTAGTGGGATATTTACAACAGCAGCCCTTAACCCTAGAGGGAAGTACGACATGAATATTATATGTTTTAATAATTATAGTATTGCTGTGCCTGTGTCGAAGTTTTATAGATTAAGCTTTTGTTTTTTATAATTTTGTGAAGTGTCACCATCCATCCATGTCGCAGCATAGCACTCAATTACGAATCTTTTACTTGCTTTATGGGACACCGCATTATCGCATCAGTTTATTGAAATGCAGCCTAATCTCAAGCAATTCTAATGTATCCTTACTTACACATGAGTTTAAAGAAACACCACTCGACTAGCAGGTGGCTTGACAGTACAAGGCAGCAAATTTGACATTCCAGTGCTTTGAGTCTTCGCCACAGGGCATATTTTTCCACAGAAATTGTACAAAGTCCATAAGGGAAAACGGAAATGCTAATTTGCGACTATTTATAAACATCTCTAAAATGAGTTCCCACATTTTAGAATTAGCCTGGGTGAGTGATGTCTGTGTGAGTGCAGTTTGAGCAGTGTGCCTGTGTGAGTCTAGGGTGAATGTTGTCTGTGAAAGTGCAGGTTGAGCAGTGTGCCTGTGTGAGTCCAGGGTGAGTGATGTCTGTGAGAGTGCAGGTTGAGCAGTGTGCCTGTGTGAGTCCAGGGTGAGTGATGTCTGTGAGAGTGCAGGTTGAGCAGTGTGCCTGTGTGAGTCCAGGGTGAGTGATGTCTGTGAGAGTGCAGGTTGAGCAGTGTGCCTGTGTGAGTCCAGGGTGAGTGATGTCTGTGAGAGTGCAGGTTGAGCAGTGTGCCTGTGTGAGTCCAGGGTGAGTGATGTCTGTGAGAGTGCAGGTTGAGCAGTGTGCCTGTGTGAGTCCGGGGTGAGTGATGTCTGTGTGAATGCAGGTTGAGCAGTGTGCCTGTGTGAGTCCAGGGTGAGTGTTGTCTGTGAGAGTGCAGGTTGAGCAGTTTGCCTGTGTGAGTCCAGGGTGAGTGATGTCTGTGTGAGTGCAGGTTGAGCAGTGTGCCTGTGTGAGTCCAGGGTGAGTGATGTCTGTGAGAGTGCAGGTTGAGCAGTGTGCCTGTGTGAGTCCAGGGTGAGTGATGTCTGTGAGAGTGCAGGTTGAGCAGTGTGCCTGTGTGAGTCCGGGGTGAGTGATGTCTGTGTGAATGCAGGTTGAGCAGTGTGCCTGTGTGAGTCCAGGGTGAGTGTTGTCTGTGAGAGTGCAGGTTGAGCAGTTTGCCTGTGTGAGTCCAGGGTGAGTGATGTCTGTGTGAGTGCAGGTTGAGCAGTGTGCCTGTGTGAGTCCAGGGTGAGTGTTGTCTGTGAGAGTGCAGGTTGAGCAGTTTGCCTGTGTGAGTCCAGGGTGAGTGATGTCTGTGTGAGTGCAGGTTGAGCAGTGTGCCTGTGTGAGTCCAGGGTGAGTGATGTCTGAGAGTGCAGGTTGAGCAGTTTGCCTGTGTGAGTCCAGGGTGAGTGATGTCTGTGAGAGTGCAGGTTGAGCAGTGTGCCTGTGTGAGTCCAGGGTGAGTGATGTCTGTGTGAGTGCAGGTTGAGCAGTGTGCCTGTGTGAGTCCAGGGTGAGTGATGTCTGTGAGAGTGCAGGTTGAGCTGTTTGCCTGTGTAAGTCCAGGGTGAGTGATGTCTGTGTGAGTCCAGGGTGAGTGATGTCTGTGAGAGTGCAGGGTGAGCAGTGTGCCTGTGTGAGTCCAGGGTGAGTGATGTCTGTATGAGTGCAGGGTGAGCAGTTTGCCTGTGTGAGTCCAGGGGTAGTGATGTCCATGTGAGTGCAGGGTGAGCAGGGTGCCTGTGTGAGGCCAGGGTGAGTGATGTCTGTGTGAGTGCAGGGTGAGCAGTTTGCCTGTGTGAGTCCAGGGTTAGTGATGTCCGTGTGAGTGCAGGGTAAGCAGGGTGCCTGTGTGAGGCCAGGGTGAGTGATGTGGATGGGTGAATGCTGGCTTACTGATGTGTCAGGGAAGGGTGAGTGATGGGTCTATGAGTGCAGGGTGACTGTGCCTATATGAATGCAGGGAGAGAGATGTATCTGTGCAAGTGTAAAGAGACATGTCTGGCTACTCCCAGAGATGTATTCGCCAAGCCACCTCTTTCTCAAATGTGCTTGAGAATGCACCATTTGCCCACTTTTTTCAAAATGTTCTCGTGGGAGAAGCCCCAACCCCCCCCATAGGTGGTTCGGCCTCACTCGCTGCGCTGCGCTCGCCACAGTGCAGTATTTACGCCCCACCACTTTCAAATGTCACCAGCCGCCACTGGCAGGCAGGTCAGGTGCGAAGGCGTCCTCCGCGGCAACACGCAGGGTACTGATTTGCCAGACCAGACGCGTGAAACATGTCCAGCACTTTGTGGTCGAACTCTGACCGCCTCGACAACAATGCTCCGCTCAGCTTCATGCGATGTTAATGACTTCTCGCTCATACATTTAGTTCTCACTCATTTTGAGTGGGGTTCTCAACCAATAGTGTTCTCCACAAACGAATTTGGAATACACAGACCTACCCCCCTCCCATAATCTGATATTTGTGTTCTCCAAGCGAAGGCGATCTGTGACTCACCTGGCTAGGTTTACTCATCAGAATTAGTTGATGCAATATTTTATCCTGGATCCGTATTGTGATAAGTGGCAGGGGTAAATGGGCGGGGCAACTCAAGCTAATAACTTTGTTTGCGTCCTAAGCATCCAAAAAGTCGGTTTCCAATTCCCAGCCATGAATGCTGGTGGTGTAGGTGAATAGTTAGTTAAACTGACATCACTCAACGGGTTTCCGTCAATACCTCATCTAACTGCAGGCGACATCCGTGTCTTGAGAGGGACCAGGGTGTCTTCATCAAGGGTCCCACGTGCATTCCGCTCCTGTCATTGCTGCAATAGGTCATTCCGGTTATGACGCCAGAGCGTTGCGCTTATAAACACCGCTTATCCCGGTGCCTTCTCGGCTTATGCTGCCTGTCAGATGATTGTCTCTGGGCCGTGATCAGGTGTCCCCCACATGTTTACGTAATTGAATACATATTTCTAAATCAAACGCAATCCGGTGCCTGTTTTTCTAATGGAACTCACTAGACAAGAGTGCACGGTTGTTCCTCGGCTCTCTTTGCTTTCTTGGTTCAGGTGAGTCATTTATTTGGCGGGTTGTGTGCGTCAATGAACCGAGGCCTGATTGTTTAGATCATGGAAACACTTGTCCCTACGCAGACATCACCACCCTCGGGCTATCGTGCCCGTTATACGCGCGTGTAGATTTATATCACGCAGGCCTAAGCATGTATGTACAGGTAATCACTTCCCAAATAAACTGTAGGTAGAAAAGAATAGGGCACCGCTAGTAAAGGCGGGAAACGATGACTGCCCATGGGGGCGCCACATTTCCTTACACAGATAAAGCATGGGGCAAAGAGACCATGCCAGCACTAGTAAAAGTGTGAGAAACCAGGTTGAACCATGGTGAATAAGAATACGCCCATATAGTAAAAGTTGAGGCCATTAAACATCTTGGGGCTTATTAACAAACCCCTTAAGCCGCCGGTATATCACTTTTTCCCGGTAATAAAAGTGATGCACCGGCGGCGCAAAGTGCTTGTAAATAAACCGCTCTGAGTCGAAGGTTATCCTAATCTGTGGTGTCGTCAGAGACTACTTTGATCTAAATGTTGCATTCTTTGCTTCGTTGTGAGCGTCTTCAAATAGTAGGTCATGAGCTTGTGGTACTTTACTTACCCTAGGGTTTTGTCGTAACACATTTTGCCGTACAACAAAATATACACTTGCATGCATGCTGTTGCCAGACAGTGAACTTAGTGTCGGTCACCGAACAAGCAAGAAATAGCAAGCTATGTATTTAAATATAATCTTTGACCCGCATGCATCACAAACAGGTACAGAACTTTAAACACTGCCCAGCACCAACCGTTATTAAGTCTCACTATGGTTCGGGCAAGCAGCAGTCTTGCAGGAGGAATTGCGATTTCCTTCCAGCAGAGGGCGATATGTGCTTCGTGTAACTAGTAGGACAAGCAAATTAAATGGTCCCAGGAACAAGACATCACAGACTCCTCATTCTACGAAAACTAATGGAAAGTTTAGGCAACAAAAATAGAGCCGACGGCGAGAACAATAAAGGCCTGCCTTCTTATCCCCTATTATGTAAAACATCACCTGGGTGTGGGTGGTTTTCGAAATATATCAGTTAACTCTGGAGCCATGTTGGAGTTGAAAAGAAACAAAATGCTCCGTGTGCCTTTGCATTTTTTTTCTCCAAATATGAGCCCTTCAGTGGACATCAATTGGGACACCACGGAGGCAAGCAAGCCTAATCTGCAGTACAGAGGCCTATAATGCCATATTTCTATTGATATGTCTATTCTTAGCGAGAGCACTCTTGCGGTGTATACACTTCTAACGCGAAAGCTCCGCATTTCTCCATGACTGTAGCGGGCCTCGGCCCGGTAGTCTGTGCGCCTGCTCGGAAGTACAGGGCACGGTGAGTGATGGTAAAGAGGGAGATGTTGCTCCACATCGTATCTCTTCTCCCATTGGATGACACACAAGGGCGCCCCCCTTAAAGCAAACACCATATTTTAAAAATGAAATGTGGTGCAAAATAAAACATTATATGTGTGAGTTTCCCACCCCTTCATTATGGCCCGGGGTTCGAATATCCGACGCACACCATGTTTTAAGATTCCGGGCTCTCTTAGTTACTTTCATTGAATCCATTTGCACATAGTGACACAACCAACCCCGCACATCTGAGCTCAAATTTAAAATGAATAAATATTCTGCCTTCCTTGAGGAGCACATCTGGTGTCGGTTAGAAAGCAGCTGTGATATTATCTACAGACCAGAAATTACCAAACCCACTCCGATGTGGTTATCACGGACCCGTACAAGCAGAACGTAGGTGAAAGTGTGAAGTTAAAGAACATGAGAAATCACGCGGTCCCGCAATTAAACCTCAAACAGACCCAGCACATACTACTCAGTGTACCGTGCTTCCCAGTGGACTGTGCGTCTCTGTGGGCTCGATCCCGCGCTGTGTTCTGATTTCTCCTTGTGCTTCGTCTCTCTGTGCTCCATCTTGTATGCTGACTGTGCGCCCCTGTCCACCCCAACCGTAGGCTCTGGCTTCCAGGCTCAGCCTCCTTTGGTACTCTGCACCCCTTCCGCTCTTCCTTCTTGTTTACTGTGTCTTGTGTGCAGTGATCCCCTGGCTTCTCTTCAGCCTGTCTGGCGTGCTTTCCCGTGGGCTCCGCTTCCCTGGATTCTCTGCCTCCCTGAGTACTCTCCACTCTGTCTGCTCGTCCTTCCTGTGTGCTCCACTTCCTTGTATTCTCTGCCTCCCATTGTTCTCGCCTCCCTGCCTGCTCTCCCTTCCTGTGTGCTCTACTTCCCTGTGTACTCAGCCTATATAGGTACTCTCCACTCTGCCTGCTCTTCCTTCCTGTATCTCCCACTTCCCTGTATGCTTTGCCTCTCTGCATACTCTCCACTCTGCCTGCTCTTCCTTCCTGTGTGTTCTTCTTCTCAGTGTTATGAGAAAGTCTTGAAAATCTTTCACGAGCTCGCCCCTTCTGAGGAAACAGCCTGCCACAGATATAGCTCTGGCACCCTTACCTCCTATGCCTGTTTTGGCATTATTCCCTTCTATCACAGTCCCGCGCATAAAGGTACTCTTACTTGGCCTCAAATCCAGCGCTCCCACTGATCCTTGCAGGGTGTCCACACTCAGACTTGTTCCCGAACTTATAGCCAATTTCCTGTGCAAGGTTTTTAATAATATTCTTTAATCTGGGCAATATCCGAACAACTGGAAGGAAGCCACTGTCTCACCTCTCCTTAAGAAGCCCAATGCCAACTCTTCAGAATAGAAGAACTATAGACCTATCTCCCTCCTCCCCACCCCGCCAAAATGCTGGAAACATTTATCAACGTCGAGCTTATGATATATATTGAATCTCAAGACAACTTGGACAGCTCTCAGAACGGTTTTCAGGCAGGTCGTAGCACTGAATTTGCCTTGGTAGCAGGCTCGTACTATATCCGCATGCAGGTCAACCAGGGCAGATCAGTGGTACTAATTCTGCTAGACCTCTCTGCAGCATGTGACACCAATTCCCCAGTTCCTATGCTTCAGCGACTGCGGGAAGCAGGAGTCACTGGGAGGGCCTTGCAACTTCTTCACTCTTTCATGCATGGCAGAACCAATGTCCTCAGTTACGGCGGGTTCAAAACCAAGGCCTTCAGCCTTCCGTGTGGGGTCCCCCAGGGCTCTTCGCTCAGCCCCACTCTTTTTAATCTTTATGTGACCTCCCTGGCTTTGTTGGTGAAATCTTTTGGCTTCCAGGTCCTCTTCTATGCGGATGACACGCAAATCATAATCTCTATCTCTAATGATTTGCAGATGGTTGCTCAAAAGTTCAATCAATGTATGACCAGCATAGTACGATGGATGAAGGACAACTCTCCTAAAATCAACACAGATAAAACTGAAGTATTGTTTTTTGGCCCTCAATCCTCGATTTGGTCTGACGCCTGGTGGCCCGAAATCTGCGGTTCTCTTCCTGTCCCAGTGACAATGGCCAAAAATCTGGGAGTCATTTTTGATGAGGGCATGTCTTTTGATGCCCAGGTGAACCGGACAGTTAGTACCTGATTCTATATTCTTGAAAGTATGAAGAAAGTGCTGCTGTATATTCCCTCGGAGCTACATCAGCCCACCATCATTGCTCTAGTTACTTCTACTATTGCAACGCATTACACTTCAATATCAGCATAGGCTCTCTGAATAAGCTTCAGGGGGTGCAAAACGCTGCGGCAAGGCTTATTCTTAACGTCCCTAAACACCAGTCCATTAGGGAAGGAATCCGTGCCTTGCATTGGCTTCCGATCAGGAAGCGAATCACCTTCAAGACTCCCAACTTGGTGTACAAAGCCATGCATTGTACATGCTCATCACATCTTAAAACCTTGTTCCATTGGTACACTCCAGGCAGAACCTTGAGATCCTCTACTCGGAAAAAACTTGTCTCTCCCAGATTTCGGAGGACCAAATGGGATGGCCACTCATTTTCTGTGGTGGCCACTAAACTCTGGAATCCTTTGCCCCCCTCTATCACTGCGGCAAATTCACTCTAGTCCTTTAGGAAGATTTTAAAGACCTGGCTCTTTGCCTCTTGGCTGGTTGGTGCTAGTCTCTCTTTCTTCCCACCAAACCCACTTTGGTTTTAGTGCGCTTTATAAATATTCATCCAATCCTATCCTATCCTATCCTATCCTATCCTATCCTATCCTATCCTATCCTATCCTATCCTATCCTATCCTATCCTATCCTATCCTGTCCTATGTGTCTCCCTAACTCTGCATTCCCTGCACCCTGCATGCACTGCCTTCTTGTGTGCTCCATAGTGCATTCCTCCCTGGGTACTCTCCACCCTGTCCACTCGTCCTTCTTTGTGCTCTGTCGTGTGTGCTGCCTATTCCCTGGCCACCCTCCACGCTGTTTGCTGTGCTTTCCTAAGGGCTCTACTTCCCTGTAGGTTCTGCCTCTCTCGGTACTCTCTACTCTGTCTGTTCTTACTTCCCGTGTACTCACTCTGCTTCCCTTTGTGTTCTTCCTCCGTCTATGTTCCACCTAACTGGGCATTCTGTATGCTCTGCCTTCGTGTGTGATCCATAGTGTATAACTTCTGGGATACTATAACTTCTTATCCGTCCTGTGAGCTCCATAGTGCGTTTATCCCTGGGTACCCTCCACCCTTTCTGCTAATCGTTCCTGCATGCTCGATAGTGTATTGTCTAGAGGTACTCTTTACTGTCTTTTCTTCCTTCCTGTGTACTCTGCTTCCCTGAATGATTTGCTATCCCCGGTGGTCTCCATCCCATCTGCACTTCCTTCCCGTGTGTTCTTCTTGTCTTTCTGTTCTGCCTCCTTGTATGTTCTACCTAATTGGTACTCTGCATTCACTGCCCCCTGTTTGCTCTGCATTCCCATGTGCTCTGCTTCTGTGTGTTAAACCTTCCCGGGTAATTTGATACCTTGTCTGCTTTACTAATTGTTCACTCTGCTTCCTTGAGTTCTCTGCTTCACTTGGGACACTGTTTATTCGCCTTGTCAGTCTTATTATGTGCTTTGCTTCCCTTGATGTGCTGTGTCCCAGTGGGATTTTCTTCCCTGCACGGTCTTCATCTCTGTGCCCCCTGCTTCAGTTTGTTCTGCTACATTGAGAGATCTGCTTCCCAAGTCGCCCAAGTTCACTTTCTGCGTTGCTCTGTGTGAGTTTTATCTTTTGGTGCTATTTTTCCTTAACTGTTTTTTTTTCTTCTGGGTGGTCTGCTTCTACATGTGTCCTGGTTCCATTAAAGGGTATTCCCCCTTTGGTGTTATGGCTCACTCAGTGTCACCTAATGTTTTCTATTCCCCTTGGTATTTTGTTTCCTCGTTTTGTCTATATCTTTTGGTGTTCTTAACTTTGTGGTTTGGCTTATGAAAATCTTTGCTTCCATTGGGGCTGTACTTCTCTCGTTATTTCTAATCCAAGTGTTCTCTGCTTCTACTGGTGTTCTTTTTTCTTGGTGTTCTCTTTACCTTGGTGTTCTGCTTGCTTGTGTTCCCCGCTCCTTTTAGTACTCTGCTTCCCTTGGTGTTTTGTTTACCTTGGTGTTGTGTCTCATAGTAGTGTGAGCTTCTCTTGATGTCGTGCTTTCCTTGATGTTGCCTTCTACTGTTCTTGGCTTCTCTTGGTGCTTTGCTTTGCTTTGCTTACCTTCTTGTTCTGCCTCAAAGTGTTCTTTGCTTCTCTGGGGCTCTACTTCTCTACTTCGCTTGATGCTTCTCTGATGTTAGCTCCTGGAGTTCTCAGCTTCATTGGTGCTCTGCTTAACTTGTTGTCCTGTTCCCTTGGTGTTTTTCCTAGCTTGGAGCTGTATCGCCTCATGCTCCCTGCTTCATTGATACTCTGCTTCTCCTGGTGTTCTGATTGTATTGATGTCCTTCCTCCCTGTATGGCATGCTTCCATTGATGCTCTGCACTCCGTGCTCCGCCTGCCTGCGTGGTCTGATTCCCTTGGTTTTCTGCTTTGCTTGCTGCTCTAAATCACCAGTTTCTGCTGCTTCCCTTGGTGGTCTACCCCAATGCATGCACTGCTCCCTTAACCATTCTGCAACATTTGCTTTGATGTTCTATGTTAGCTATGCTCATGAGTACTCTTTCCATATGTGCCCTGACTGCCTATGCACCATTTCTTCTATGCTTTCCACTGTCCTGCTGCTCTACCTCCTCATATGCTTTGCATGTCTATGTGCTCCACTTCCCCAAATACATTGCTTACCTGCACATTGACTTTGTGTGTAGTTACATTCATACATGTTTGTCTTCCAGTGTCATCTCCCTCCTGGTGTACTTTGCTTCCTGGGTGGCTAGCTTCACTCTTTGCAATGCCACATTGAGTGTTTTCTTTTCCTGGCTTCTCCCCTTCGCTGCATGTGCTATTTCCAAATACACACATGTTTCCTATGTGCCCAGCTTAACTATGATTACTACTTGACTTTGCTGCTTCTGTCTGTCACCCTTGCTGTGTGCCCCTGTGTTATGTTATGTTATGTTATGTTATTTATTATTTATTAAGCGCACATACGCCCTAGGGCTTCTTGGCGCTGGTGAGAGAGTCAAACATAACAATACATAAAAGAAATACAATCACTGTTTACCATAAGCCTGGGAAAAAAGAAAAGTTTTAAATGCCACCCTGAAGGCAAGGAGGTCCTTACTGTGTCGCAGAGTCAAAGGGAGGGAGTTCCACAATGAAGCGGCTAAAAATTGAAAACTGCTGCCTCCCTGACGTTTCTTTTTGAAACGAGGGACCTCAAGTAGATCTTTGTGGATTGATCTCAAGCTGCGCAAGGGTTTATATTTGCGCAGTAGTAATCTAAGGAACATGGGACCCTTACCCTCCAGAGCCTTGAACACAATACAGCCCACCTTGAATGTGGCTCTCTGTTCCACAGGCAGCCAGTGCAAAGTCTCTAGTCCATGTCTAATTGATTCCCACTTAGGGACTTTGCAGATAAGTCTCGCAGCTTGATTTTGCAAGTATTGCAATCTTTTAAGTTGGCCAATAGGCGCCCCCAAATAGAGGCCATTTGAGAAGTCAATGTGAGACAGGACTAGAGCACTAACTGTCTGAATTAGGGCCAGACCTGTAAGGAGATGTGCTATTTTCTTGATCTTCCTCAGTTGAAAGAACCCCGAGGAGACCACAGTTCCGACTTGACTTACCAAGGTAAGATCCTCACTAAGAGTCACTCCCAAACTTTTTACAGTACGAGATTTTTTAGGGGGCGAGCCCATATCCGACGGCCAAAAGCTAGGGCTCCAACTGATCTCACTCTTCCCAGGTAGAATGAGCTCCGTTTTTCCCGGATGTAACTTAAGGTGGTTTAGAGACATCCACCTCTGGATAAAAGACATAGTTGCTCGGAATTCCTCGGCAGCATTGTGAGAATTTAGCACAAAAACCAACTGCAGGTCGTCTGCATAATTATATACATCAACCTTAAACTCTCGTAGAGAGAACAACAGAGGCCGCATATACAAATTAAATAATAAAGGGGACAAGGAGGATCCTTGAGGAACCCCACAAAAGGAAATTTTTTTAGGGGCTGTGAAAGAACCCAGTCGAACCGATTGGGTACGTCCTGAAATAAAGGACTTGAGCCAGGCCAAGGCCAAGTCCCGAAGACCGGCCTGTTCGACACGGTTGACCAAGATGGTATAGTCAACCGTGTCGAACGCAGCAGACAGGTCCAATAACACCAAGGCCTGGTGCAAGTCCCTGTCTGCGTTGGACCTTAAAGTATTCTGAACGGCCAATATCACTGCCTCAGTAGAGTGACCAGGCCGGAAACCTGCCTGGTTAGGTTGTAAATAGCCAGAGGCTTCCACAAAACTTGATAGGCAGTTGGTTACATGCGCCTCCAATATTTTGGATAAATAAGGCAGTAGCGATATTGGTCTGTAATTAGAAAGGTCTGAGGAGTCAATGCCAGGTTTCTTTTTTAAAGGGATCAATAAGGCCTGTTTAAAACTATTAGGAACATTCCCTGACATAAGGGAGTTATTAAGCAGTGGAATCAGGCTACTTGGGAGTGCCCGACCAATTTCTCTCATTACTTGGGGAGGGCAGACATCCTGAGGAGATCCTGATTTAACTCTAGTGAGCAAATCTTGAAGGGTTTGGTCAGTGATTAAGGGAAAGGAATGCAGAGTAAGAGGGTTAAAAAAATTATCATCTATTGGGACACAAACTGGTAGCTTAGATAGAGTATCCTTAATCAACACTATTTTATCATTAAAATAGTCATTCAGCGAGTTGCAGAGCAATTGTGAGGGGACAACCGGGGAAGAAGTTCTCTCATCATTGCACAACTCAGTCACAATCCTGAAAATTTCTTTCGACTTATTGGTCGCATTAAGTATTTTAGAAGAGAAATAAGCAGTTTTGTGAGTGTGCAACGTCTTTTGGTAGGCTTTACGAGCTGAACAATATGCAATCCTTGCTTGGGGACAGTAGTTGGTACGCCATGTTCTCTCTTGCTGCCTCACTTCAAGTTTTAATTTCCTCAACTCCGGCGTGAACCACTTATGCGCGTCCTGTGTACCCTTCTTGTCTGTGCTCTTCTTCTCTTACTGTTCTGTTTCTGTGTGCCATGGAACACTATGTGCTCTACTTCCCTAAATGTTATGTTTCCTGTGTGCCATGTTTCCCTATGTGCTCTGCTTCCCTGAGTGTTCTGTGCCCTGTGTGCCATGGCTCTCTATGTGGTCTTCCTCCATGAGTGTTGTGTTTCCCATGTGTCATGGCTCTCTGTGTAAACTGCTTCCCTAAGTGTTCTGTTTCCTGTGTGCCATAGCTCTCTATGCTGTCTTCATCCCCTAGTATTAAATTTCCCGTGTGCTATGGCTCTCTGTGTGCTCTTCTTTCATTAGTAATCCGTTTCCTGTGTGTCATGGCCCTCTATGTGCGCTTCTTCCCTGAGTGTTCCGTTTCCTGTTTGTCATGGCCCTCTATGTTCTCTTCTTCCCTGAGTGTTATGTTTCCTGTGTGTCATGGCTCTCTATGAGCTCCTTTTCCCTGAGTGTTATGTTTTCTTTGTGTCATGTCTCTCTACATGTTCCTCTTCCCTGAGTATTATGTTTTCTGTGTTTCATGTTTCTATATGTGCGCTCCCTCCCTGAGTGTTGTCTTTTCTGTGTACCATAGCTCTCTGTGTTTTTTCCCTTAGTGTTCTGTTTCCTGTGTATCATGAACCTCTATGTGCTCTTCTTCACCAAGTGTCCTGTTTGATATTGTCATGTCCCCCTATGAACTCTTTTTCCTTCAGTGTTCTGTTGCCTGTGTGTCATGACCCTCTATGTGCTCTTCTTCCCTCAGTGTTTTGTTTCCTGTGTGTTATAGCTCGCTATTTTCTCTTCTTCCCTGAGTGTTAGGTTTTTTGTGTGGCATGACTCTCCATATGCATTTCTTCCTTGAGTGCATTGTTTCATGTGTGTCATTGATCTCTGTGTGCTCTTCTTCCCTGAGTGTTATGTATCCTGTGTGGCATGGCTCTCTGTGTGCTCTTCTTCCCTCATGGTTCTGTTGCCTGTGTGCCATGGCTCTCTGTGTGCTCTTCTTCCCTCATTGGTATGTTTTTTTGTGTGCCATGGCTCTATGTGTGCTCTCATTCCCTGAGTGATATGTTTCCTGTGTGGCACGGCTCTCTATGTTGACTTCTTCCACCAGTGATCTGTTACATGTGTGTCACGGCTCTGGATGCGCTGTGCTTTCCATGAACAATGATTCCCAGAGTAGGCTGCTTCACCATACCTTACAGTCCTGTGTCCCTATGTGCTGTCCCCCCCTGTGAGCTTTTCTTACTGGGTGCCCTTGCTCCCTGTTTGCTTTGCCACCCTGAGAGTTCTAATTTCCTGGTTTCTCCACTTCTCTCTGTGTGCTTCTTCTTTCTCTACAAAGCTCAAGTAAGCACTTTGGGACATATTTACAAGTGCTTATTGCCACTATAATGTCACTTTTTATGGCATTCTGGTGGCAATAAGCCCTTTGCCTTTATTTACAAGGCAGCATTAAGACACTTAATGTGGCTTAAAGCCACCTTGTAAATAACGCCCCTAAAAATGCAGCACTTAGTGTGAAAGGGGCAGGCAAGGAGTGTTGCGATGGGCATTCTGCCGCAACACCCATTGCTTTTGACGCTGCCCCCAATTTATTAGAGAGGCATAAATATGGGGCAGCACCAAAAATAATACCACAGAAAACATGATCTTAACCTGGCAAAACAAGAAGAATTGATTGATTTCTCCTCGTTTTTGTTGTTTCTATGTGCAGCAGACATAGAAACAGCAAATCACTCACAGTCATTGTTCATGTGCAAGAAGGGGCACGTTCCTATACATAAACAATCATTTAAAAATGACAAGGTGCAATTTCTATGTATTCTGCACAAAGCCATTATAGATTGTTTATGTGCAGGAAGGAACAGTCATTCCCTGCAATGCAAACATCATTGCACTATGATTGGCGCTCAACAGCTAGAATTAGCATCAGCCCTAGGGGAAACGCAGGGGTGCACCGCATTCTTGTGAATAAGGTGCACCCTAGAGTGCATGAAAGCAGCGATGCATCACTTCTCAGTGCGCACTCCTTGCGTCATGATTGATGCGTCATATTTATAATATGACGAATCATGTCGCAAGGTGTTACAGATACGTCATTTATTCTCACATATCTGTAGGCGTAAAAGTGACGCATTGCTGGAGTGTGTCACAAAAGTGACGCAACTCCAGCAATGTGTACTTTCACATGGGTAATTCCCATGTTGTTAGTGCCTGCGTCAGTCTTACGCCTGCCATGAAGCAGGCGTAAGATTTTGAAGCATTAGCGGCCAAGAAATGGCACAGTGAAATCTTATAGATTTCACTGCGTCACTTCCATGACCCTTCCTTGCATCAAAACACCCCCTTGCATACATTATACCTGACGTAGGTATAATGTGGTGCAGCGGTATACAAAGTGTCGCATCTTCCTAGATGCGTCACTTTGTAAATATGGCGCAACAAGGCGCATTTTTTAAACCACTGGCGCGTCACAAAAATTGACGCACCAGCGGCGTAAAAGTGGCCCCTACATTTTTAAAATGATGGAGCGCAGAGTTAGCAATTTTGGAGCTACCCCACGCTCCGCCAGTTTATTGTAAATATGCACTTTGGTGTATCTCTGCATGTTCTCCTCTGTGTCCCTGACTGACCTAGTTGCCTATCCGGCTATGGCTAAGGCTCTGTCCATTGCTTACCCTTATCTTCTGATATCTTGTGTGCTCTGCTTCTCTGGTAGATAAACAACCATACACTCATGCTCAGTGGGGCATGCTTCCCTGTCTTTTCCTCTTACCAGAGTGTCCCGTTGGCTGCTTTCAATTTCTGTGTGCTTCCTGCCTCTTAATGTCCTCACTACCTAAGTGCTCTACTTCCTTCTGCCATCTTTCCTTCTCCAAGGGCCAAATCATGATGAGGTTTGCTGGCTAAAGCACAGAGATCCTGTTTTATGCACCTGCTTTCCTGTGTGTTCAGCTTCCCTGTGTGCTCTCCTTCACTTGTGTTCTGCGTCCTTGTGTGCTCTTCTTCGCTGTGTGCTCTGCTTCCTTGTGTGCTCACCTTCGCTGTGTGTTCTGCTTCCTTGTGTGCTCTGCTTCCCTAAGTGCTCTGCCTCCCTGTGTACTCTCCTTCGCTGTGTGCTCTGCTTTCCTGTGTTCTCTTCTACCCTGTGTGCTCTGCTTCACTGTGTGCTCTGCTTCATGGTGTGTTCTGCTTCCCTGTGCTCTACTTCCCTGTGTTTCCTGGTTCCCTGTATGCTGATCCTTAAGTGCTGTGCTTCCCTGTGCTCTACTTCCCCGTGTGTTCTGGTTCCCTGTATGCTGCTTCCTTAAGTGCTCTGCTTCCCTGTGTTCTACTTCCCTGTGTGCTCTGCTTACCTTTGTGCTGTCCTTCACTTGTGCTCTGCCTCCCTGTGTGCTCTGCTTCCTGGCGTGCTCTTCTTCGCTGTGTTCTCTGCTTCCTTGTGCTCACCTTCTCTGTGTGTTCTGCTTCCCTGTGTGCCCTGCTTCCCTGTGTGCTCTACTTCCCTGTGCGTTCGGGTTCCCTGTGCTGCTTCCTTAAGTGCTCTGCTTCCCCTTGCTCTACTTCCCCTTGCTCTACTTCCCTGTGTGGTTGGGTTCCCTGTATTCTGCTTCCTTGTGTGCTCTGCTTCCCTATGTGGTCTACTTCCCTGTGTGTTCGGGTTCCCTATATGCTGCTTCCTTAAGTGCTCTGCTTCCCCTTGCTCTACTTCCCTGTGTGTTCTGGTTCCCTGTATTATGCTTCCTTGTGTGCTCTGCTTCCCTGTGTGCTCTACTTCCCTGTGTGTTCGGGTTCCCTGTATGCTGCTTCCTTAAGTGCTCTGCTTCCCCTTGCTCTACTTCCCTGTGTGTTCTGGTTCCCTGTATTCTGCTTTCTTAAGTGCTCTGCTTCCCCTTGCTTTACTTCCCTGTGTGGTTGGGTTCCCTGTATTCTGCTTCCTTGTGTGCTCTGCTTCCCTGTGTGCTCTACTTCCCTGTGTGTTCGGGTTCCCTATATGCTGCTTCCTTAAGTGCTCTGCTTCCCCTTGCTCTACTTCCCTGTGTGTTCTGGTTCCCTGTATTCTGCTTTCTTAAGTGCTCTGCTTCCCCTTGCTCTACTTCCCTGTGTGTTCTGGTTCCCTGTATTCTGCTTTCTTAAGTGCTCTGCTACCCCGTGCTCTACTTCCCTGTGTTTTCTGGTTCCCTGTATGCTGCTTCCTTAAGTGCTGTCCTTCCTACATGGAGTTTCTTTGTGTGCTCTGCTTACATTTGTGCTCGTCTTTCATTGTGCACTGCTTCCATGTGCTCCGCTTCTCTATGCACTCTGCTTCCCCGTGTGCTCAGCTTCCCTGTGTGCTCTGCTTCCTTGTATGCTCTCCTTTGCTTTGTCCTCTGCTTCCCTCGGTGTTCAGCTCCCCTGTGTGCTCTGCATCTGTGTTTGGTCGGCCTCCTTGTGTGCTCTTCTTCCTTGCTGCGCGGCCTCCCTGTGTGCTCTGCTCCTATGTCTTCTCAGATTTGGTTTCTGCTCTGCTCCCTGGTAATCTCTGCCCCCTGGTAATCTCTGCCGTCTGGTAATCTTTGCCCCCTGGTAATCTCCGCTCCCTGATAGTTTCTGCCCTCTGGTAATCTCTGCCCCCTGGTAATCTCTGCCCTCTGTTAATCTCTGCCCCCTAGTAATCTCTGCTCCCTGGTAATCTCTGCTCCATGGTAATCTCTGCTCCCTGGTAATCTCTGCCCCCTGGTAATATCTGCCCTCTGGTAATCTCTGCCCCTTGGTAAACCCTACCCCCTGGTAATCCCTGCCCCCTGGTAATCTCTGCTCCCTGGTAATCTCTGCCCTCTGGTAATCTCTGCTCCTTGATAATCTCTGCCCCCTGGTAATCCCTGCCCTCTGGTAATCTCTGCCCCCTGGTAATCCCTGCTCCCTGATAATCTCTGCCCCCTAGTAATCTCTGCTCCCTGGTAATCTCTGCTCCCTGGTAATCTCTGCTCCCTGGTAATCTCTGCCCCCTGGTAATATCTGCCCTCTGGTAATCTCTGCCCCTTGGTAATCCCTACCCCCTGGTAATCTCTGCTCCCTGGTAATCTCTTCTCCCTGGTAATCTCTGCTCCCTGGTAATCTCTGCTCCCTGGTAATCTCTGCCCCTTGGTAATCCCTACCCCCTGGTAATCTCTGCTCCCTGGTAATTTCTGCTCCCTGGTAATCTCTAACCCCTAGTAATCTCTGCCCCTTGGTATCCTCTGCTCCCTAGTAATCTCTGCTCCTGGTAATCTCTGCTCCCTGTGCTCTTTACTTCTTTGGTTCAGAGAGTTCTCCTCGCCCTTCACTCCCCTGTGTGCTGTGCCTCTTCTGAGGTGACAGCATCAGTCCAAATCCTATCTGCCGAGTCCCCGTGTGACTCACACCAGGGTTGTCTTCTTCTATGTCAATTACCGAAGATAATTCTGCCACCTGTAGACTTTCACCGGTCTTCACGATGACTCCAAGTCTTTATCATTTGTGAAATAAACTACAGTAAAACATCATAGCACATGTACCTGGCTGAGTCTACTGCCCGAAAAGAAGTAGGGACAGAAAAGCGGCGGTCAGTAGCGGGACAGGAGCGGGGCTGCCACACACCCAGTTTCCCTCGCCCCACACTGCCCCCACAGACTGGTTTCCTTCCTGCCTGGCAGGGCCAGCTGTGGGCATGGGCGCGCGCGCGGGGCCCAGGCTGAGGGCGCCAGTCTACAGAGCATCGAAATGACCTGTCTGCATAAGGTTATGTAAACAGCGTCGTCCCTCTTCCGTGGCTCCAGTGATGCCATTTAAAGCGCCCCGCCCTATCAGCCCCTACTTTGCACTTCCTTCTATCTCCTACCCCCTGCGGACTCACCCTTCCCAACCCAACAAAAACTTGGAACCAGCTTCCACTGTTGCTAAAGGATATGTTTGGGGTGGTGGCTCCAGATGAGACTACGGTGGCCGACAGCATGCCTGCAGTCTGCTTGAGATGCAGCATTTATTAACCCCCCGAGGCAGTTTGTGTGCAGTGGTGTGTGCTACAGCGGGGACGGTGCATCTGTTACCCTGCTCACCTGAGGGTTCATGGTCTGAACAAGAGGTCTTAGTTGACAAACGCCCGAGCGCAGTGGGCTGCAGCTGGGTGAGTAGTGTTGATAGCAGCAGTGCTAGGATGGACCGGTCCCAGTCTGCAGCTGACATGTTCGTTCACGAGAAGTTCAGGGAACGCAGCGAATCTCCAAAGTAAAGCTGTCCTTCCGGCGAAGGAGGAGGGGGGTCACTGCTGTGCCTTGTGAGCCCCTCAGAGCTCTGATATCAGCAGTTACTGAGCCCACCTCAGCAGCATGAAAGGACAAGGGGACAGATGCACAGACTGTGCACAATCCTTCCTGACACCTCAAGGGCAGGCCTGAAATCCGGGGAGCTGCAGGCAAATCACGACCTTCTTATATTGAGCCGTGGACGAAGTTTAATTTAGAAAAAGAGTATCGACATTTTAAATGGTGACATGGCAGGCACGCTCCAAGAGCCACTATCTGAATAGTGCTAAAACCCTCCCAACACAGCCCTTTGTTAGGTACCCGAGCCCTCTTTGAAGCAGGCAACGTGTCAACAAATCAATGAATCATAAATCAGTCAGTACTTGCT
Source organism: Lissotriton vulgaris (assembly GCF_964263255.1). NCBI lineage: Eukaryota > Metazoa > Chordata > Amphibia > Caudata > Salamandridae > Lissotriton > Lissotriton vulgaris. The sequence continues at coordinate 717,510 of NW_028248529.1, forward strand.
AATTTGCTTCAATGCGTTTGCAGACTGTGTTTGGAAACTGATGTTCGAGTAGCCCACGTGGAATTCAAATGGATTATTGTACTGTCACTAAGTGCCTCGATGTAACATGTCTGCTGTCTTCATAGTGTGCTAACCTATTTACGCTTATCTGCACCAGGTCTCACTAGGTGGCAGGTATGAAAGTATGGAGTATTTCAATAGCGTGCAAACCTAGCCATTAGGCATATTATTATGGTCTGACATTTTGTGGCAGTCTAGGTTGTTTTGTTGCATCAAAGTTGAATGCTTTATTTGGACTACATAGAAAATATAGAAACAGCGATTTCTTTTCTTAAACAGCATTTCCAGCTAGAAAATCAGAGGAAAAGTAGCAATCAATTAATCAATTAATCAAAGACATTTATAGAGCGCACTACCTACCCGTAGGGTCTCAAGGCGCTTATGGGGGGGGGGGGGGGGGGGTGCCGTTACTGCTCGAACAGCCAGGTCTTGAGCTTCTTCCTGAAGGAGAGGTGGTCTTGGGTCAGGCGCAGGTCGGCCGGGAGGGAGTTCCAGGTCTTGGCGGCCAGGTAGGAGAAGGACCTTCCTCCTGTTGTCGCTCTACGGATGCGTGGGACGGCGGCGAGGGCGTGGCTGGCTGATCAGAGGTGGCGTTTGGGAGCGTAGAAGTTGATTCGGTTGTTGAGGTAGCTCGGGCCTTGGTCGTGTAGGGCTTTGTGTGCGTGGGTGAGGAGCCGGAAGGTGATTCTGCCCCCTGGTAATCTCTGCTCCCTGATAATCTCTGCCCCCTAGTAATCTCTGCTCCCTGGTAATCTCTGCTCCCTGGTAGTCTCTGCTCCCTGGTAATCTCTGCCCCCTGGTAATATCTGCCCTCTGGTAATCTCTGCCCCTTGGTAATCCCTACCCCCTGGTAATCCCTGCCCCCTGGTAATCTCTGCTCCCTGGTAATCTCTGCCCTCTGGTAATCTCTGCTCCTTGATAATCTCTGCCCCCTGGTAATCCCTGCACCCTTACATTATGTAACATGCTGCTATATGGTGCCTCAATGCAAATTAGCACCGTGAGCAGTTCAAATACAATTGGATAATAGCATGAGGAAACAACAAGAACTTGGGTGGTGAGGCATTAATAATACAAGTTATGATTATTTAAAATTAATATAATTAGCTATAAATCGCACTAGCCCTATTTGCACCACAGCGCAACTTTAAATGGTGCACTGGTCGCAGAATGAAACAGCGCGCCCAATAACAGTTTATGTGCTGGCCCCTGGGAGAGGATGTAGCCTTGTGGTTAGAGCAGTAGCGGTCGGTGGTGGGAGTAGCTGCCGGGTGGTGACGTGGGGAGGGGGAGAAGCAGGGTGGGGAGAATTAATCTATGGATTACAGGTAAGTAAACAATAAATAAATAAAACGAATTTTGTTGCGCACACTGCATCCCCAAGTGCGATGTAGCCCACACAACGAAATTCGTTTTATTTATTTATGTGTTTAATCACCTGTAATCCTCCGTAATCCGTAGATTACTACCCTCACCCTGCCCCTCCCCCTCCCCATGTCACCGCCCGACATCTACTCCCACCACTGACCGCTACTGGGCTAGAGCGGTTGACCTTGAAGTTGGGGAACCGGTTTCGAGTCTCGGCAACAAAGCTCAACATCTTGGGATTCGAAGCAAATCACTTAATCTCCTTGTGCCTAACAAAAATGAATGTGTCCTCATGGAACGAAAGTGGTGCTCATGTAAAGCGCTCTGATACCCTAAGTCTCAGGTCTAATTTGCGCTCTATAAAACCCTACAAGAAAAAAAAAACATAATGGGCCATGCCAGTATCTGGGGCCCCTTCTGTAATACCAAAATGTCCTCTGGGATAAATAAAGCAGATGCACCTGTGGTTGCATCTCCAAGGCACTTGGTGCAACAGGGCCCCAAATGTTAGAACCAGAAGCTTTGATTTCTAGACATGTGGTCAGTTATACCTCCAGCCTTAATCTCCAGAAAAAAACACACCCCCACATGCATCAAAGTATTTTGGATTCGCAAACGGTGCGATTCCTTAAAATCGGCCGTTTGCGATTCCAAAATAGCTTTTTGGAATGCATCATTCAATTTTAGAATTTGCATCATTTTTGCGATTTCTAAAATTGCATTTGCTTTTAAGAAATCGCAAATATGCGATTTCTTAAAAGCAATGCATGAATATTTTTCAAATTGCGAATTCGCAATTAGGGGGTTAAATTTACCGAGTGGTTGAACCACTCGGTAAATTTGGGAAAAGGTTTAAAAATGCTTAAAAATGCTTTTTTTAAGCAGTCATGTTACGGACACACATGTCCTTAAGACATGTGTGTGTAACATGATGCGAAAAATACATTTCAGGGGTGCAGGGGGGGGGTCCTTTGGACCCCCCCCCTGCACCCATGAAATGCATTAACAAATTGCAATTTTCAAAATGAAAATCGCAATTTGTTAAAGCCTTCCCATTGATCCCTATGGGCCTTTTGGCCCATAGGATACAATGGGAAGTGCGAATTCGCACTTTGGAATTCGCATAATATTTGAGAATCGGTAAAAATTGCGATTTTTACCGACTCTCAAATATTTTGCAAAAATGTACATGCATCCCATTTTGCATTTCCTAATTTGCGATTCCCTAAAAATCGCAAATTAGGAAGTGCAAAATGAAACAATGATGCATGTGGGGGACAGTTCTTCTACCTTCCGCATTAGGGAGCAGAGGCTTGTGAGGCAACATCAGGAATTTCTGAGATTGGTGGTTTAAATGCTTCTATGGGATTTACAGTAGCATTGTCACATTTTCTGGTACATTTATTGAGTTACTGCTATTGGTAGGCTGTCTCGGTGGGTCCAGCTACACATGCGTCTTTATTGTTAGTATGCTGTACAGCTCTGGTGGTCTAAATTGGGCCAAGCGCGGGGACATTCAATGCACGAACTTTGTTTAATGTAAGGTTGACATTAATGTAATGTTTTTTCTGGGTTAACAAAAGTCACTTCGGTGTCAAGTGCACGCTCTTGTTTATAGTTCTTTCAAAGACTCATTCGATGTTTTGGTGGTGCATTTTTGCTGCGTTAGATTTACTGGATGTTCATGGTAATCCGTAATGATCTGGGTACCTAAAAAGTACAGCCAAAAATGTACATTTTACTAAATGCTATTTGTTTCTTACAGTTTTTCATCTCTGTGCAGTCACATATTCATACATGTTTGGCGATTTTATTTTTTGACATTAGATTCTGATTTGGAATAAGATTGTTACTAGTTTGTCAGGATTTTCCATTGAAAAATTTGGACCACGTTTATGGTATTTTTGTGTGTAGATAAATGTGTACACGTTATAACAAAGCTAAACAAAACATTTTGTGTGATTGATATAAATAGTTCTTAGAGCATTTAACAACCTTTCTATAAATATAACATAAAGCCTTCAAACGCCATAATTCAACTTAATGTTTAACTTGGAGAATTATATTTCTGTTCTATTTATTTGTAACATTTCTAAACTGCGCACACAATCTGAAGGCAGGTAGGGTGTTACGAAACGCACGAACATACAAAAAGCATATTAGTAGTCTAGTTAAAAAAATTCAAAAAAATCGGAAAAAAAATCACTTAAGAAAAAGAAAATTTAATCAATAGAAAATAGCACACAGGAGAAGTGAGAACAGGTATAATGCCTATTTCAGGAGACTATATTTTATGGTTTAAATCTTTTTATTGAAGTTTTCATCATATACAAAAATCATCATCAGGTTTAGCCCTCATGCCACTAACATTGCTAAATTCACGACCCAGAAAAGACAATCCAGATCCGCTAGTATGACAATGGGTCCGTGCCACGGTGGAAAAAACCTCACATGAAGTAAAATTGGCAAGAAACAACATAACAGTACGTAAACATTCACCACCCGTCTTCTAAGTCCTCCACCTAAGCTATTTAAACTATACTCAGTCTAAAGCTCTATTCCGTCTGTTGCGTATCAGAGAGGCGCAGTAATCGGATATATCGGGGGAGACTACATTTTAGCGAGTTATACGAATCCAGTTTATTTTTTGTCTATGACAGCCTCTCAGCTGTGTACTTGAACATTACAAAATAATTCTGTTCCTGTACAAATTTTCCTCCTAAATCAAAATTTTGCGTGTCGTTCTAAGCCTATTTTTATACTAGAACCCAGGAAGCTAAAAGTCCACAAAGGTATATTTTTGGGGTCGTTCAGTGGTTTTACTTCTTTTCAAAAGGATGAGTTAGTATCTCCTCTTCTCTGAAACTTTGTAGCCCTCTGCCTTCATTTGTTATAGCTATCCAAATGTCATTTAATTCAGAAAGGAATAAAATACCTAATTTCTCGGAGGCTTCTTTTACTCCTAATGTCTCTCTCCTTCATGTCTTTACCACAGTTGGGATTCCTACTGGCCACATTCCTAGTTCCTTTATGTAAACTATAACTCACCCACTCTGCACATTTTTTGATTATGTCCTTTATTCAGTGTTATGGATCTCTGCATGTTCAAGGAAGTAATAATAGTACCACTGCATAGAAAATAACTTTATCCCTCTTAAAAAGCACATGCTCATCTGGTCTTCCTGTTGCTGATGGCCTTCACAATACATACTATCGGCCATAGCTGCTTACCCGTATCCATTTGAGGAGGGTAAATTGTTCAGGATTTAGGACTGATTCTAATTCCCCCCCCCCCCGTTGTGCGAGCAACTCACAGCTCACAGGCCCACTGGCATTCGTTCTTACCCTTCAATTATGTACACCAAGCCCTTTTGTGGTGTTACAACATACAACAACCTCAGTTTATTCACATCATAAGTTGGTACGCACTTGGTGTCAACATGCTCGTTTCTGGCTTATCTTGGACTACAACATAAGGCATTTTAACAGGTTATACAGTGTCCATCATATAAATTATTGCATACTAATAAACATAACTTCAAACCGTTGTGACATCTCTACTTCTGTTACTTACTTGGTACAGCAGGTCGCAGCTTTGAGGCTTCAACTTGCTACCGAATATCTGGAATTCATAGCCCCATGACCATGCCTGGCCTGCAAGGGCCATGTCCACCCATCAATGACCATTTCTTACCCTTTGTCTGCCTTCAAGTATCCCTTCGTAAGGAATCCTAAGGGCCTTGTAAGGGCTCTTATCTCAAGAGTCCCTCCCATAAGGCATCCCAAGGACATTGTTCGGGAAATTGCACTTGTCTCAAGAGTCCCTGCCGTAAGGAATCCCAAGAACATTTTTCAGGCAATTGCCCTTTTACATCCTTACGTGAAGATTTTTCTTGTTAAACCTTGTGCCTCTGCGTCTCTTCATCACACTACAGCTGTGATGCCTGCCTTCTGTGGTGTGGGTGGGTGGGATAAATTTCTTCTGGCGATAAAGCTGGGATTGCTTGACCCAGCCGCCTTTTAGGCCTTGCTTTTGACGCCACCCTTCCTTCTTGATTGGGCCCTTTATACTCAAACTTCCCTGTCACACACTAGCCTTTTATGTTGGCACGAGAGTGCACCCTATTGCTGCTGTGCCCTTAAGTCTGCCGCCTAGGGGGGGTTAGCTGCCCTCTCTCTAAGGTCAGCTGCGCCTTCCAGTCAGCAGTAAATCTTGACACGTGGGTCCAAATCAGTACAACCATTACAGCATGCAATTTACAAACAACTTAAATCTATATTGTCTCTCACACTGGAATGGAGGAAAGCAGTGGTTTCAGCTATCATTAAATCTAGATTTACCATAGGCTGCCAAATTCCCATCCAAACCTCTCCAATCAATGCAAAACATGGTTAACGAAATAGCCTGTGGTCCCCAACATTGTGCTTACTTCCCACCCTGCATTTGCCTCCTGGTGAAGTAAATGTATATTTTAGGATCTTTTGTGCAACATAACATTGACTTGTTGCTACCTGGGTTCCCCCCCCAAAAAATTGAAATTATTATCAAATGCTGTCTTTTGTGAGCTGAATGTACTGCCTGTCCACTGATTCCGGCACCTCATATTTGTAGGCTCTATGGGTGGCTTCCCGAGGGAGTGCTGCGGGGCGCTGGAGCGGGGAAGGGGCAGGGTGGGGGGCTAGTGAAGTCCCACATATGATGGACAGGAGTAAGGAGTAAGGTAAGTAATTAAATAAATAAAACTATTTACCTTGCGCTCACTGCATCGCCAACTCGGCGATACAGCATGCGCAAAGCAAATATTTTTATTTATTTCATTAGTTACCTTTCTCCTGTCCGTCGTACGTCGGACTCCACTAACCCCAACCCTGCCCCTCCCCCACCCCACCCCACTGCCCCACAGTACTCCCTCGGCAAGCTGCCACTGGGAGGCTCTCTTATAATATTGGTATTCACTCTTTGGCTCTCATCCTATCCTTCTTAGCGGAAAATTCTGAATTCCCTACCTTCCCTATATGTATTAAAAGTTGTCTCTCTCTAAATACTTGTGTTAATAATGATCTACAGCACCTATCCCCCACCTCGCTTACCAATTGAATTAATGCCGTGGGGTAGGCATGCACTTAATACAACCCTGGTTATAAAAAACAACACAATCAGTCATTATTAGGGGTAGCAGTTGCAGTCAGTCACTAATTCTATAAGCTATAGAGTGTGAAATGAAGTGCTTTCGAACAATGCACACATTTCGAACTCATTCAATATAGAATATCTTTGGGAATAAGCTGGAATTTGTGTAAAAGGCAGGAATGAGTGTACTAGATTCATTAGATTCCTAACCCATCAAAATAAGGCAATATCTTAGTTTCCAAACTTTGCTTCTTATAACATTTTCTACTAGTGACAGACTCAATTCTACAACAGCAAACAAAACCATGAATCCCTGGCTTGATAGAAGAAACAGTTAAACCTGTCACATGGACATTGTTCTGTGACACCAGTCCACATTTACATAACTAAAAAGAGAGATTTTGATATGCAATCAATGAAAGCCAAGTTTACAAAATGTAAGTTATAAAAGTTTGAAACAAGTTCCTTTATGACTGCTCCTATTTATGGAGGAAATTTCTGACTTTTATGAAATTATCATGTAAATCTTAGAATACACTTAAACTACTAGGACAGCTTTTTTTCCACAAAAAACTTACAGTCAGGACATTTTTGCATGCAGATTTTCCATCTGTGAACCATTTTGCATACTTAAACTAAACATAAACGTGCAGTGACACATTTTACTTTCTTTTTTGTTTCTCTATAGAAAACACACGACCCTGTGTAGAAACCCCTTCACTTAGCCCATTATTATTTTAGTGTGTTCAATTTTAATTTTCTTGCTGGAAATTGTGTTCACCCTCCCTTAAACAGGTGGCATTCCCAAAGCTGGGAAATACCTGAAATGGACTGTAACTATCTATGACTGTCGAATTTGGGATATTTTCACCTATGTTGAATTTAAGATTTATATAACTTTAAGAATTTGGACCTCAGTTCCTTAACACGTTTTAGGCAATACTATACTTCTTTATAAATGACGCCACCTGTTAGAAAATATGCATAAAAGGTTGTAGCATGAATATTTTATTATATTCCTCATTGACCCCACATTATTCCTATTTTTCATATTTGTTCGCTCCTTCCTTCCTCTTTATCCCCTCACCCCCATTACCCATGCCCTTCATACCTCTCACCGATTTTTTTTTTTAGCATATTATGTTTGAGAAGTGCTTTCCCAATTGTATTTAATCAATTAATATAGGTCTAGACCAGGTAGAGTGACTTAGGTGTACACATATAGTCATTTTAAACCTATTTTTTTTTAACATATCAGTGATAAAGTTCTTGTTGACTATTGTTAACATGAAAGCCGTGATTGATATTCGTTAGTTTGTCACAGTGTTTTATAAGCAGCACTGCCGAAATACTAAATACATATAATGCTTTTCATATCAAGGTCCCAGATTACTTGATTTAAAAAGGCGGTGTCTATGTGTAGTCTTCCAATGATACCAAGGAACAAAGTGCTTAGGGGGGGGGGGGGGGGGGTTATATCTTTGAAAGCCCGCATTTCCAGGGACAGCAAATAAAGAACTAGAACAGTAAGGACGAGCAGTGCCTCAAATCATACTGAGGAGAACTGTCCTTAACTACATATGTTTTTAAGACGCTCACTGTGAGAGCTGAAGGACTAGAGCCTCATATAGAAGCTCACCCACAGATTTTTGTATTTGGTTGCTTTTGACTGTGCAAGGTATTACCGTCAGAAACTGTTATTCAATGCATGCTATTTGTACGATTACACTTTTATGCTGATGCCCAGAAATTTACTCCTATTAGTTTCTTTCAAAGTGGCAGACTATTGAGCCTAACAATAACAGGAATGGAAAGCATTTGACAGCGAGCAACTGTACAATTGGTTGAACAATCGAAAAATTACATTTACTCTCGCTATTGACGTATTTATCGGTGCTTTCTGGTGCTTTTGTGCATTTTTTTGCAATTTAGTTTGAGATGCAGTCGCTTAAATATATTTCCATAGGTATCCAAAATTCCACAGTGGAAAAGTTAATGTTAATTGATGACCCACATTGTACATAAAAATAATCTCATTGCGTCAATATTTGTGGAGTTCATTGGCTGTTTTACAATAGTTCTTTAGAGAATTTATGTAGCTTGTGTACCACATTTTGCGAACCTACATTTCTTCTGGACATTGAGGCAAAGAGGAATTTATTGAGACTGTAGAAATATTATCAAGGGGGTTTATCTCCGCTTTTTGGGCTTTAAAAGCCAAGAAAGCGGAGATAAAATAATCTCCCTATTACCTAGCTGTCGCTAACACCAGTTAGCGACAGCTAGTAGGAGATAGCGACCATCTTGGGCCCCACTTTGCATGTCAGTGATATTTATCACTAATGACATGCAAAGTGGGCGTGCCAAGATGTTAGCAACTGAAAACAGTCGCTAACATCGCTATCTCCTATTACCAACTTTTGGAGATATTCGCGCTAAGCGCGAATATCTCCAAAAGCTAACACCTGCCCTGAGCAGTTCTTAACGTAATAAAGTTGGGTTGATGCACTGCTGGTTATAGTAAATTGGTTCAAGTTAAATGTGCTTTATTCAAGTTTGGTGATGCTCAATTAGGAGGCGTCGAGAGCCCCACGACGTCAAGGAAATTGCGAGATACGTGAGACCAGATGGTATCTGGTGTCATCCCTAGTTGGCACACACTTAGGTTGTGTTTCTCTTGAGTCAGGAAAACACTTTCATTCAATGTTCTCTTAGATCTTATTTTATTTGCAGTTATTCATGATTTGCGTTGCATATTGTATTGTTTCATATCAAAGTTCATCAAATAATTTCAAGTTTCAACATCAGGCAAATATCAAGGCGTGTCCAATGCATTTCGGGCACTAACATAATGTGCCCTTCATCAGGGAAATGACACTACAAATGAAAAATAAAACGGAACATCAATCATGTTGATCTTGTCTCAATAATATTATATTACGTTACAGTTCACATAATAAAGCATGCAAAAAAACATGTTTCTCCTTAACGTGTCTAACATGCAGTTCAAAACCGTTGGTGGTGCTGTGAAAAAATAGTTGGGGTTTGTACTGGGGGTTGTGAAAAAGTGGGTTTTGTTCGTACTCACATGCCTGTCATGTCGGTGTGGCAGTTAATCTGTGGAGGTACAGGCGTTTGTTAGATATTTGTCGAGTTTTACAAAAGAGCTTAAAAAACAAATACGTGCGCGCTGCAAAACAACGCTATGGGCTTATACACTAACCTGTAGGATGTTAAAACGCGATTAGTATCTCAGTCTGCCACTTTTCGATGTGCCGATGAAAGGAGTTAGCTTTCGGCTTTCGTTAGTTTAAGGTGGTTCTCTCGATCACGTGGGATAGAGAGAAAGAAAAGACTATCATGTGTAACCCGATATGCGGGTTGTGACGGAAAAACTCATTTCAGGCTGTGATTGATCCTAATGTGTGATGAAGTGCAGGAATTAAAAACGGAGTCTTTAGAATAGAGGTGTACGTTTATAGTGGAGAATTCCGGGTGGAAAAATTAATTAATCGGTCGTGGCGAGGATTCGAACTCAGCTTAAGGGGGGTGTGGTGCGTGGAAGGTAAAACATTTAGCCAATGGAGCTACTCGGTGACAGTTAGCAGTGTGGTCAAAATTATATTGGTCAAGTTAGTGTCAAGATGTCGGGAACATAAAACACAATAACAATACAGACGATTTATAGAGCTATGTATTTACAGGTAACAAGAAAATTCTATCCTTTCGTTTAACCCAGCGGGTTTCTGGGTAGATAATTTCTGGATCCAATAGTTCTCTCTACGTAATAGTTGCTTGTTGTTATTTACACCCTCATATTTTGGAGCAGTCTCTAGTACAATGAACTTAACTTGAGAAACATTGTGTTGAGCTTCAACGAAATGGGCCGAAAGAGCTGATTTCATGTTCTTGAGTCTGATGTTTGACTTGTGTTCGGTCAAACGTACTTTTATGCGTCTCTCAGTTTTCCCAACATACATCTTCCCGCATGGGCATTTGATCCCGTATATTAGGTTGGTGGAGTCGCAGGTGGCATTAACATGTAGTTTTATTGCGTGGCCTTGTGTTGGGTGATTGATGGTGTGTCCTCTAATTATATTGTTGCAGTTGCCACAATTTAAGCAAGGTTTAGTGCCATGATGTTTGGTGGTATCCATAGGTGTGCTTTGTAAAATTTCCCCTATGTTCTTGGCTCTCGTATAGGCAAATATCGGAGGTTGCTCAAATGCTCTGTTGAAGTCCGGTTCTATGTTCAGTATAGACCAGTGTTTCATTATTATTTGTTTAAATTTTTTGCTGTTTGTAGAGTATTTGGAAACTACTACCATACGGGTTTGTTCTTTTTTAACTGTTGGTGTCAGTAATTTGGATCTTTCTATTTTGGCTATTCTTTCTTTCGTTTCATCCATTAAGGGTTTGGGGTAACCTCTTTTCACAAATTTAGTTGTCATCTCATTTAGTCTTAAGTTTAGGGTAGTTTGGTTCGATGTGATCCGTTTAACTCTTGCCATCTGTGAATATGGGAGATTTCTGATCAAATTAGGTTCGTGAAAACTGGAATACAGTAGCATGTTGTTCCTGTCAGTGGGTTTGACGTAGAGGTCTGTTTCAAACCCATTAGGTGTTATGGTAACATTCACATCCAAAAAGTTAACTGATGTGTCAGAAATGTTCCACGTTAATTGAATCCTTTGGTCGATGTTGTTGAACTTACTTAATTGATTTTTTAGTTTCTCCTCTGTTTCCGTCCATATGATGAAGTAATCATCGATGTACCTTGATATCATTTTCAGATGATCTGTCCAATTTTTGTCGTTCAGGATGTGTTGGGTCTCATACCAATGCATGAACATGTTTGCGTATACCGGTGCGGCCGAATTGCCCATGGCCATTCCTGTCAGTTGTTGGTACCACTTATTTTTAACTCTGAAGTAGCTATGGTACAGCGTGAATTGCATTAATTCCATTAAAAACAGTTGAAAGTCTTGGTCTATATCCATGTTTAGGATGGCTGCTTCTATGGCTTCTATACCCATGTTGTGTGGTATGCTTGTATACAAGCTGCAAACGTCTGCTGTGCATAACAGTATTTTGTCATTTGGCTGAAATTCAATTTGTTGGAGTTTTAACAAGAATTGTGAGGTGTCTTTAATGTATGTGAAAGTTGACTGTACAGCTGGTTGCAAATACTTGTCAATTAGTTGACCAATCGGTTGGTGTATACTTCCTCTCGTCGAGACAATTGGTCTCATGGGGGGATTTCTCAGGTTTTTGTGAATCTTGGGTGTCATTCTTAATGTTGGGCTTTTTGGATCGCTGGTTGTGAGGAAATTCTTGGTTCTCTCTGTGATAGTTCCTTGTTGGTGTGCATGATCAATGATCAATTTTAAAGTTTTAGTGTATTCCATAGTAGGGTTGGAGTCCAATTCTAACTGCAAATAAAATAAGATCTAAGAGAACATTGAATGAAAGTGTTTTCCTGACTCAAGAGAAACACAACCTAAGTGTGTGCCAACTAGGGATGACACCAGATACCATCTGGTCTCACGTATCTGAGCAGTTCTTAGCCATGTTATCCAAAGGGAGGTGGATAACATGGCTAAGAGCATTAGCTCGGTAATGCATGAATATCGCTGACTTTACAGCGATAATCATGCATTGCGGCGATTTTTATCGCATTTGCAATAAACCTTGGTATTTGCGGTAAAAATCGCTGCAGCTCAGCTGTAAATTTTTGTCTCTAACCAAGCAATAGCGATAATTATCACTATTGCTTGGTAATATGCCCCATAATTTTCGAAATTAGGTAGACAAAAAAAGAACTGGGTTGACACATATTGGTTGCAAAGAATGTGGTTGGTGAAGTCGAGGTAAGAGATAGGTGGTACCTTTCATGTTGCAAGTTTTGAGCTCTGTCTGAGTGAAACTACTGAATGGCTGGAAGGCTCATTGTGTTCTCTTTAGAATAAAGCCAACGCTTGTTGATGATATTGCTTTTGCTGTTCTTCCGTTCATGCATGACCTGGAATCTTGCACTAAGAAACCCTGAGAATTGCCATTCTGTTACATTAGCCCGGTTACTTACTGGTAGTATTCATTACTCCGAGTCCATGTCTTCCTCGTCACTGTCCTTAAGTATAAGTTTATCTCCATTCATGCAGAACCTAATCACGAAAGTTGGCTTTTCCTTCCCAATCCAAGAAGGCTTCCTCACTAAAAGGTATAAGTTCTAAGCATGGGCGGAATTTTTGAATTTGCGATATTCGAATTCACGCAAATTCGTAATTGCAATTCGCAAAACTCTGCCAAATTCCACGAGCTTGTGATTTTTTTTTTGCGAGTTTGTGAGAATTTTTTACCAGTTCGGGAATGAGAACGTGCGCATGAAATGAAATGAAATTAAATGAAAAGATTCTTATATTGCGCGACTTAGCCCGAAGGCGTCAAGGAGCCTAGCAAAAAAATAAATAAACAAATGAAAAGTATCTACGGGTACGCCTCTGCGAACAACCAGGTTTTCAATGCTTTACGAAAAGCGGGGACAGAAGCCTGAGCTTTGATGTCATATGGAAGAGTATTCCATAGCTTGGGAGCAATTAAAGAGAAAGCCCTCCCACCCCATCGACTCTTTCGGAAACGAGGGACCACCAGCAGGTTTTAGAGGAGGAACGTAGCGATCTGCTTGAAGCATAAGGCAGCAACAGTTTCCTGACCCCACCCGCACCCTTCCCAGAGAGGGCACTGTGGGTTAGGCAGAGCGTCTTGAAAGTGATCCTCGCCTCAATCGGAAGCCAGTGTAAGGTTTTCCTGGCTGCCGTTGATGATGCCAATCTGGGGGCGTCAAGAATGAATTTGGCTGCCGCATTTTGAGCAGTCTGAAGACGTTGGATTAAGCTCTTATTCATGCCGATGTAAAGGGTGTTACAATAATCAAGACGAGAAGCGACAAGTGCTACTACCACCTGCTTCCGCGCCTGGAAGGACAAGTAATGTTTTATTTTACGGAGAATGTTGATGATTCCCCAGCAGGTAGCAACAGTTCTATTAACCTGCAGGGTCATGGAAAGGGAAGGTTCAATCATTACCCCTAGGTTCCGTGCTGATCCCGAGGGAGTGGGACAAGACTCCAACTCAAGCGGCCACCATTCAGGTGACCAGATGTTATTGTCGGAGCCAAACACCAAGATCTCAGTCTTTTCCCCGTTCAACTTTAGCGAATTGTAAATCATCCACTGGGACACTGCCTGCATGTAGTTCCTAAAGTTGACCGGGGACGGGTCCCCAGGGTGGGAGAGGGACACCAAGATCTGTGTGTCGTCCGCGTAGGAGACTACCTCCATCCCGTAAGATCTAAATAACCTGGCAAGCGGCGTCACGTAGAAGTTGAACAGGGTCGGACTTAATGCCAACCCCTGTGGGACCCCACATTGCACAGGTAGGGATGGAGATAGAAACTGTCCCAGCTTGACCCTCTGTACCCTCTGGTCTAAGAAGGAGGTCAACAGATTCAGAGCCGCCCCTTCCACCCCTATTTCCCTCAGACGGGATGTTAAAACCGAGGGAGACAGGGTATTGAAGGCTGCTGTGAGGTCCAAAAGGACCAGGATGGTGGAATGTCCCTGGTCTACCTCCATACGGATGTTATTCAGTACGACTGTGAGGGCTGACTCGGTGCTATGGTGTCTCCTGATGCCATGCTGGGATTGGTCTAGGAGATCCGCGGAGTCGAGAAAAGCCGCCAGATGTTGATTCAGATGCGTCTCTAGCATCTTTGCCGGCGCAGGAAGCAAAGAAATAGGGCGGTAATTCTTGAACACCTCGGGGTCTAGAGTATGCTTTTTTAAAAGAGGCTTAACCACCGCACTCTTCCATTGAGATGGAAAAATGCCCTCTCTCATGACCCTGTTCATGATATCCAGCAGGGGGGGGAAGGAGGGGGTCTCTGCACTCCTTCAGAACTTTGAGGGAGCAAGGGTCCAGTGGAGATCCCGACCTTGTCTTGTTTAAGAGCAGGTCAAGTTCCTGATGGGACAACGGCGGAAACTCTGACAGATTTTTTGGAGTGTTGGAAGAGATCTCCTCCGTGACAGGAAAGGCGGAGGAGGGCTAACGGATCTTTGTAATTCAAGATCCCTATATATGTCTGCAATCTTAGAATGAAAGAATCCTGTGATCTGATCGCAGAATTCCTGAGTACTTACTACAGGGTCCTGCGTCTGTAGCGTACAGAGCGAGTCCACTATTTTAAAGAGATCCCTGGGAGAGGAAAGAGCCGTTGTAAGATTGGCAAAGTGCTCTTGCTTAGCTCTGATAATCTCAAGTTTGTAGTCCTTGAGGAGTTGTTTATGTTTTTCCCTCTCATCAAGGTTCCAACTCGTCCGCCAGAGCCTTTCTTGCTTCCTACATTTTTGTCTCATGAGCCTGAGAGGTTCCGAAAACCAAGGTGAGGAAGGTTTCTTTCTTGCAGAGTAGCAAGAGGAGAGAGGAGCCAGCACATCAACTGCTTTACTAATAGCTTTAGAAAATTCTGAAGCAGCTGAGTTGATGTCATCAAAGAGGGCTGTATTATAGTTTTTCATCAGAAGGGCCAACGAGGTAATGGTAATATTTTTCAAATTCCTCCTAAGAATGGTATGGGTGGAGATGGCCTTCTTAGTAGGGGTAGGAGCAATCGAAAGTTCAAGAGGGACAGCGAAGTGGTCAGACCAGGACAATGGTATGGGAGCATCTGTTTTAAGCATCACATCATTAGAGAAGACCGCATCCAAAATGTGACCCGCTTGATGGGTGGGGTGTTTAACCAGTTGTACAAGATCACATGCAGATAGTGAATCCAAAAGGTCTGAGGAGACTTTAGAGTCAGGGTTATCTAGGTGAAAATTAAAGTCACCAAGAACTGTCAGATTAGGGGCCCCAAAATACGGTTCTAGCAAATTGAGTAAAGACTGACTAAATTCTGTCCTAGATCCGGGTGCTCTATAGACCAGGATGCCCACAAAAGGCTCGGCGTCGGGGGATTTTATAAGAAAGTGCAGGGCTTGAAAAAGGTCGGAGGGCCTGGAAATTTGAGTAGTGTGACATGTATGAGAGATCTTATACAAGATTCCAAGGCCTCCTCCTCTGCGCCCCACTCTATCCAGTCTGGCCAAAGAGTATCCATCTGGTACGGCCTCGACCAAATCAGGTCCCGAAGACTCAGTGGCCAAAGTTTCAGTGAGAAACACCCATGTGAGCTTTCTTGCTGTGATAAAATCGCAAAAAGCGAGATTGTTTTTCACTAAGGATCTAGTGTTAATTAGGAAGCCCGATTACTTCTGGATAGGCGGCCTAGGGGAGATAGCAGACAAGGAGGGGGGCCTATGAAGGCAAGATGCTGATGACATACTGCATGTGCTAAGACAAGAACAGTAGAAGGCTTATTGTAGAATATCCGGTGAGCAGGTAAAATGGCAAGGGCACCATGCTGGTCTCAGCCGAGCGAAGTCCTGATAGGTGTATAAGGGCAATACCCGGAGAGGCATACCTCAGACCCCTAGGGACCAGAGTCTCCCGCCCTTTAGCCCGGTCTTAGCGTGGACGGGCGCAGACGGGCTGGACTCTGGCGTGACTCCGGCGTCACTACAGCGAAAACGCTGCGCGTACAATGGCTACTTTATATGCAGGTCAGCGTGTCCTTGTGACAGCTGGTCTGCTAGCCCAAATGGCGCCGCCAGGCGTCCAAAACTTCCCCCAAGATGGCGGCCAAAGTGAAGGTGAATCCGGGGACCCGCCAAAGCGCGGTGTTTAACAATTAAAGTGCATGTGAGGGGACGGCGCAAGGATTAAAAACAAGGTAAATGCAAGAATAATGAAATAAAATAGCAAAACGGGGATTATTAAAACACTACCGCACTATCGCGGAATAGCTGCAAACTGAACTGCCCTGTAGCGCGCAGATGCTGTAAGGTAAGGCGCACGCATAGTTACTGAAAGGGGAGCGTTCGCAACGGTCGCAAACATGTTGTTTCCACTTAACCAGCCTGCTCGAGATGCCTTTTTCCTGTTTCGGGTCTCAATGACGTGTTCGCGTTTGCAATTTCCTGTTTCGGGTCGCAATGACGTGTTCGCGTTTGCAATTTCCTGTTTTGGTTCAAAATGACGTGTTTGCGATCGCGGCGTCGCTCGGCCAGCTACCAAAATCTCGCAGCGCACGCGAACAAGGAGGAAAACTCTTCAGCGAACGCAGAATCATGGTAAGTCAATGATTGTATTTTTGAAGCGGGAACAAGAAAAAAAAGTCCACCAACTCGCGAATTGCAGATTTTTGGGCAATTTCGCGCGATCCGCGGATCGCAAAATTGCCAAACATTCGCAAATTCCGCGAGCGGAATGAATTTTCGGTCCATACTTAATAAGTTCATCACTGCCGGGGAAGGATTTCCTGTTTTCTTTATTCTGCATGAATGGAGATAAATTCATATGTACAGACTGCAAGAAGAAGATGGACGAGGAGGTAATGGTCCTTTGCTTTATGTTTGAGGTTGTGCATCATCCACAGGTGCAGTAGAAGTGAGCATTGGGCTCACGTAGCTTTGGTTTAGCTGGATTTAGAGATGCAATTAGAGAGCAAAAGCTCATACAATGAGCATGATCTGGACAGTGAATAGCCTGATAAAGAGGAAACTCGATATTTGGATATGCGTGTGTGCAATTTCAACTCCATGAACATTGATTTATTGGTGACAACTTGCTTGCTGTAGTTGGAAATGCACAGCACTATATTTCTTCTAATTTTATTTAAAATTTAGAACCACAAACCAGTTGTTCAGTTCAAAAAAACGTTATTTCGGTCAGTATGACCTAAAAAGTACAAACACATACATCTAATCATTTTTTTAAATAATATCAAAGCATACAAATAACAAATATAGAGGCTGTAGAAAAATCATCATACACATAATTAGCATACATAAGTACCTCCATACATTGTTAAAAAGAAGAACAGTCTTGGGATTGTAACTAGGCGAGAGATACAATTTTGATTTCGGAAAGTGCATAGCGCAAATAAATAAATTAGATAAAAAGAGATTCATAAAAAGGAAGCCCTTAAATATAAAACAGTAAAATAAGCCACGGAGGGAGATTATACCATGTTACGATGATAACATTTTTGATTCCCTATGAAGAGTCCAATACGTCATTAGCTGATTTAAAAAAGAACCTTCTGGTACACCACATAGAGATGATCACATGCCGGGCAATGTACCGCTTGCTGATCTCTTCATTTAGATGTAAAACAGCGGAGCGGAAGAACCCCATGCCTAAACGGTAAATAAAGCTTTCTTGCCGCTGCTGGTTTGATGGGATCTAATGCCATCTCAAAGCAGAAACTATCTTTTATTTCTAAGAAAGCTCTAGTTAATTTGCCTGTTTGGGTACTAGAATGAAGGTGAGCCATTCTGCACTCTTCATAGTGTACCTTCATTTGTTTCCTTGATATTAATGAACAGGCAAACTCAGGTTCAGCCCAGCAATCCCCCCGCCCCATACTGGTTAACACATATTTAATATGAGCAAACCAAGGCAGTTTGGCAGCACCCCGTGCCATCCTTACTTCAGACAATCCCTCCATATAAGGTAGAAGTTCGGGAGTAGTCTTGGCTTTTGTAGTTTGGTTTGCCCTGTTCCCATCATGCACTGGGACAGGAACAGACTAATTTGCATACAGCCAGGTTCTGAAACTGGGATGGTGCAGTGAGCTAAAAAACGGTGTTGGATCTAGCCCTGATCTCTTGACTGGGTGAGAGTATTCTGTTTAATTCAGAGACTCTGTCCCTCACCACCCCTTGTTGTAAATATTTTTGTCCACCCTAAGCGTGGAAGGGTATTCTCAGATGTGAGACCCTTGCTCATTGCACCATCAGGATTCAAGCAAACCGGGCCGAAGACGGCTGTAATGCCAGAAACCGGTCCCCGGGAGCTTGTTTCCTTCCCAGTGTAAGAATTGGCTTTTGTAGTTTGGTTTGCCCTGTTCCCATCATGCACTGGGACAGAAACAGACTAATTTGCATACAGCCAGGTTCTGAAACTGGGATGGTGCAGTGAGCTAAAAAACGGTGTTGGATCTAGCCCTGATCTCTTGACTGGGTGAGAGATTTCTGCTTAATTCAGAGACTCTGTCCCTCACCCCCCCTTGTTGTAAATATTTTTGTCCACCCTAAGCGTGGAAGGGTATTCTCAGATGTGAGACCCTTGCTCATTGCACCATCAGGATTCAAGCAAACCGGGCCGAAGACGGCTGTAATGCCAGAAACCGGTCCCCGGGAGCTTGTTTCCTTCCCAGTGTAAGAATTGGCTTTTGTAGTTTGGTTTGCCCTGTTCCCATCATGCACTGGGACAGGAACAGACTAATTTGCATACAGCCAGGTTCTGAAACTGGGATGGTGCAGTGAGCTAAAAAACGGTGTTGGATCTAGCCCTGATCTCTTGACTGGGTGAGAGATTTCTGCTTAATTCAGAGACTCTGTCCCTCACCACCCCTTGTTGTAAATAAACGGTAAATAAAGCTTTCTTGCCGCTGCTGGTTTGATGAGATCTAATGCCATCTCAAAGCAGAAACTCTCTTTTATTTCTAAGAAAGCTCTAGTTAATTTGCCTGTTTGGGAACTAGAATGAAGGTGAGCCATTCTGTACTCTTCATAGTGTACCTTCATTTGTTTCCTTGATATTAATGAACAGGCAAACTCAGGTTCAGCCCAGCAATCCCCCCGCCCCATACTGGTTAACACATATTTAATATGAGCAAACCAAGGCAGTTTGGCAGCACCCGTGCCATCCTTACTTCAGACAATCCCTCCATATAAGGTAGAAGTTCCGGAGTAGTCCACAGGCGACACCAGTACATTAAGGGTTTGGCGCGCCACCTCGAGCTTGAGCCTTATAGATTTCTATTGCCAGGCTAACTGCTCTCTTGCTAGACTTTCTAAAAACCTTCATGATGCCACCTGACAATTGCGCTTATTTTAGTGTCGACTTCGTAATGTGAGCCCCCAGTCCATGGATTCAGTGATGGTAATGCCTAGATAGATAAAGGAAGAAACTCTTTCAAGGGGTTTACCGATTAGTGAAGGGTTTGGGCGTGTACTTTTTGGACTGTTAAACGCCATGAATTTGGTTATCTGTAGATTTATTTCTAAACCTCTTTCCCTACAGAATGCCTCAAATTTATTGAGGACCCTTTGTATCTCCATAGGTGATTTAGCTACCAAAAGTGTATTATTGACAAACTTCATTGCTGGAATTTTACGGGAGGGTAGCTTAGGGGCATCTAAGTCTTTTTTTGCTGGCAGGGAATCAATCAAGCCATTAATATACAGGCTAAATAAAGTTGGCGCGATCACACAACCCTGGCATATGCCACGTTAAATAGATATGGGTGCAGTAAGTTTTCTATCCTTACCATACCTAATTTGCGCATAATTGTCCTTGTGGAGTCATTTAATAAGTTGGATTAAATATACAGGAACCCCCATCTCACAAAGGACTGACCACAATGTTTCCCTAGGGACCAAATCAAAAGCTGACCTCAGGTATACAAATATTTGTTTTTTTTTTTTTTTTTTTTTTTTTTTTTTTTGCTTTTTAAAATTTTATTTTTTATATTAGCCTTAAAACAGCTATTCATTTTGCTTGCACTTCAGGTGACCAATTAGATGATGATTGATTTTCTGTCTCCTTTTTAAAGCCGCTTTTATAAACGGTTTAAGTGGCATTGTAATTCTTTTTTTGAGTTCAAATCTTTTTTATTGAGCAAAAACAAGGATCATAACGGTCATATTGCATCAGTAGATTTACATTCGTATTGGAGTGACGCCGTGGTCAAGCATGGATCAATGCATATAGAACAATACATACAGGAACAGAAAATAAAGCATAATGAAAACAAGAAGGTAGCATCAGACCGAATCTGTAAGTGAGATGAGATGAATGAATAAACAAATAAATAAGCAAATAAAGAAATAAATGAGCAAGGTAAACAATAAAATATGCCATCATTGCAATCTTCACGGTTGTGCACAGTTCTGTAGAGCTCTCCATCCAAATCTTATCAGATAATACCAGGTATACTTGTCATCCCTGCACATTGTGTCTAAGTCTGGTAAGCCCATATGTACAGGATATAACCAGTACAATTCGTGCGTCAAGCACCCCCACATTTACTGAGTGTTGATCTCATTGATGGTGTATCATGGTGGATCGAAGGTAAAGGAGGCCTGGTCTAAAGAAGACCATAGTTTTTTGTTGGTAACCTGCCATGGTGATGAGTGAAGAGCAGGATTGTCAGTGCCCCTAATGCAGGATAGCCAATCCCTCCAGGCATTAAAAGAGACCTCAGATGTTGATTTCCAATTGCATAGGACTACCTTGCATGCTAGTGTTAGCAGGAGATCCAGGAGCTGACGGTCATGATCACCCTTTAGTAGTGGGTCTAAAGCCCCCAGGATAATGTAGATGAATTCCCTTGTAGGGTGTATGTCAAACGTGTGCCCAATGTAGTCGAAGATTTTAGTCCAGTATGTTTGGAGCATGGGGCAGTTAAATAGCATGTGTGGAAGGTCCCCAATACCCGTGGAGCAGTTCCAGCAACTCGGTGTGTCTCGTAGGCCAACCTTAAATAATCGTTGTGGGGTCCAGAAAGCCCTGTTAAGAATCATATATTTGGTCTGTGATAGTATCGGCGAGACCTTATGTGTGAGTGCTGATGCATGTATCCTGACCCAGTCTATGCTTATGCCAGTGTTATTTGGTTCTGATTCCCATTTTGCTTCGTTACGCCTCATTGATTTGTTGGGTGTTGGTGCAAGAAGTTTATATATTTTTGAGACAAAATGTCCAGAGGATTGAAATTGAGGGAGCATAGATTTCAGCCAAGGCGTCGCTAGTTTGAACGTTCTGCTGGATAAGGCTGACTTTAGCTTCAGGAATGAGTAAAAGTCAATCGGTAATAGGGAGTGTCTAGCCTGCAGAGTCGAGAATGGTAGTGGCATATTATTTTCGTGTAGGTCTGCAATCACATTAACACCTTTATCAGACCAGTGGTCCCATATTATGGGCGATCCGCCAATTTTGATTGACGGGTTACGCCATAAAGAAGCAGATGATGAATTATGGATTTGTAGACCAGTTTTGTGAGCGCGGTCTAACCGCAAGAGAGCTCTCTTGGTATTAAGTATGATGTACTTAGAATTCGTAAGGTGTGAGAGATCCATTGTGAGCACAGCAGAGAGCGGGGCCTTTCCGATAATGGATCTCTCAATGTCAATCCATAAGGGCGTATAAGTAGGGTCTTCAGTAAACCAGGAAGCTCCTTGTCTGCAGAGAAAGGCGGTTTGGTAGTTTCTGAAATTTGGTAGACCTAAGCCCCCTTTAAGCTTTGGCAATTGCAGTTTCTTCATGGCAATTCTTGGTTTCTTCCCCTTCCACAGGAAGTCCGTTAACGACTTCTCAACTTTATGTAGAAAATCCTCTGAGAAGGTCATGGGGAGCATACATGCCATATAATTTACCAAGGGACTGATCATCATTTTTAATGTTTCCGCCCTACCCCACCATGAGAGGAACTTTGGGGACCAGCCATCTAAGAGTTTTTGTATTTTTTTGTAGAGTATCTCCTCATTAATTTTTAGTGTGGTTACCAAATCCCTTTCAAATTCCAGACCTAAGTATTTAAAACTCTTCGGCTGCCAGGTCAGCCCGGAATCGCCCAGGATGTTTTTATCACACAGATTATTTAACGACTTCACCTCAGTTTTATCCTTGTTCAGGGAGTACCCAGATACACTTGAGAATTCTTCGATTGTGGAGAGTAACGCCGGTATAGCCTTATCAGCTCTTTCACTCATGACCAATACGTCATCAGCATAGGCCGTGAGTTTGATTGTACAGTCTGCGAACTGAACTCCTGCAATTTCAGGGTTCTCCCTGATATAGTACAAAAAGGGTTCAATTGCCAGGAGGAATAAGGACGGGGACAATGGGCAGCCCTGCCTAGTGCCTTGTTCTAGACTAAAGGGGGAGGAAAAGGCGCCACCAGCCCGCACTCTAGCAGAGGGACAGGCGTAGAGGGACATGACTAATCTAGTGAATAGGGGACCCAGGTCGAACTTGTGTAGTACAGCATTTAAATAAGTCCAGTCAACTTTGTCAAACGCTTTTTCAGCGTCTAGTGTGATAGCCACGGTGGGCGTTGATAAGAACTTCGCTTTTTCAATAACGTGAGCCAGAATTCTCGTGTTATCGCTCGAAAGCCTGTTCTTCAGGAATCCCGCTTGCGAGGGATGTATTAGGGTCGGCAGAACCTTCTGGATGCGTTTTGCTAAAATCGATGCCAGGAGCTTACAATCTAAATTTATCAGTGAGATAGGCCTGTAATTTTTGGGGAGTTTATGATCTTTGCCTTCCTTGGGTATTACAGCAATTACGGCTTCAGCCATAGTTCCCTTGACCTCTCCTGTGGTGCTAATTTCTTGAAAAACTTCTAATATAGGAGTTGCGAGAATATGGGCAAAAGTCTTATAAAATGGTGCAGTATAGCCATCAGGGCCAGGGGCTTTCCCTTTTTTTAGGCATTTGATCGCGCTAACCACCTCCGATTCAGAGATCGGTTCATTTAAAGCTTCCCTTTCTGCGGTCGTAGGTGTTGGTAGTGTGCAGTTTGAGAGATACTTCTCCATTTTTTCACTGTCAACGTGTACGTTCCTAGCATAGAGTTTTTCATAAAAGTCTTTGAAAATGTTCGCAATCTTAGTGGGATCAGACTTAGGAGTGCCATCGCCATCGATTAAGGAAGTAATGGTGTTCTTCTGAATTTTAAATTTAAGATAAGCCGCTAACCCCTTCCCTGCTTTGTTCGAGTCGCAGATTTTAAAACGCTTCTTCCTGTCCAGCCAAATTCCTGCTTTCTCACTGATAAGTTTATTATAGGTGTATTTTTGATTGGACAGTTCATTTAGGACTGCAGGGTTCCTACTCATCAGGTATTTGTGCTGAAGTTTCGAAATATCCTCTTCTAACTTCAACAAGGCCGCAGTGCGGTTTTTATTAATAGCAGAGGATATTTTTATAATAAGTCCCCTTATAGTGGATTTCAGTGCCTCCCAACGGATGGTGTCTGAAGTGTCCCCTCTCTTATTGGACAATAAAAAGTCTCTAATGGCGGTATCAAGGGTTTCTTTGTGTTTCGTGTCATTAAGAATAGTATCATTAAATCGCCACATAGATTGACGGGTAGATGGTTTAAGATTAGATAGTGTAAGGGAGACGCATGAGTGGTCAGAGACTAATCTAGGAGCAATGTCCGCGTCCTCAACTCTTGCCACTGCGTTTTTAGATATGAGTATATAGTCGATCCTCGAGAACGAGTCATGTGGCGGGGAGTAGAAGGAGTAGTCTCTGCCATCAGGATGCAGTAAGCGCCACGTGTCCACCATATGGAATCTGTTGCATAGTTTCATGAATGCCTTATGGGCTTTGCCTGGGCGAAAGACGCATTTGGAGTCCCTATCCAATACAGGGTCATATGGGAGATTGAAATCGCCTGCCAAAATATGGAGTGCTGTGTCAGGAATGGAGATGATCTGCTTCGAGAGGCCTACCCAGAAGGACGGATCATGTGTATTTGGGGCATAAACAGTTGTGATAAAGAACTCAGTGTCATCTTTGCGTAATTTCGCCGAAATCCATCTCCCTTTCGTGTCTGTAGTAGTAGAGACTACGTCCACATTCGCATTCTTGGCCACTAGCATCACCACCCCATTCTTTTTTGAGATTGCTTCAGAGCCTATCACTTCGGTGTAATATTTGTTACGTAATGTGTGAAATAGCTTCGCCTCTAGTTTTGTCTCCTGCAGCAAGGCTATATCTCCACGCTGCCTACGTAGATAATCAAGTACCTTTTGACGTTTAACTGGCTGATTGAGACCTTTCACATTTAACGATAATATTCGAAGATTAGCTATAGTTGTTGTCCCTATTGGAGTGTCCATTACAGGAGCCATCAATTATACAATAAGTGATACCGTCTCATGACCCATGCGTATGCGTAAAAGTTGGATCGAGAAGAGGGTCTCATACCTTTGTCAAAGCCAGTAGAGTCATATCTCGCCTTGAATACAGGGTTGGCACCCTTTGTAGGGGATCGGCGGACAGAGTTTAAGCTCCGGAACACAATGTAGTGCAATGTACGCAAGTTAGGATGCAAGATGGACAAAACTAAACAAAACAATATACAAAATGCAAAAACAATCCCCCCCCTCATTCCCACCAACCTCCCTCCACCCTCCTCCCTCACCCACAACCCTCCCCTCCCTCCCCAATAGTAGAAACAACAGAACATGGCGACTCGGGAATGACGACCACGAGGCCGCCTCCGAGCAGCTTGCTCATTACTATTAATCTTTTGGGGCTGCAATCCCAAACTAGTGAAGGAATAAGCCAAGTATGTTGGCAACAATAAACGACAAACAACAATGGTGCCATGACCTTGAGCGCAGGAAGGTCAACGCCTTGACTTCAGTATCATAAACCAAGCACAACAGCAACTGTAGAAGAGTCATTGTGGGTGCACCTGACATCAATGGGAGTGCTGTAAAACAACACCACAGCACAATACTTCATACTGCAGTACTTCAGTACTTCATAAACCAAGCACAACAGCAACTGTAGGAGAGTCATTGCGGGTGCACCTGACACCAATGGGAGTGCTATAGAACACCACAGCACATTACTTCTTCGAGGTCCAAGAGGGACACAGGTAGTATCGTGGCAGCACAGATATAATCATTGTGAGACACTTTCAAATCAAGGATACAAGAGATCGCTCTGAAACAGATCCGGGTTCCAAAGGATACGCTGGCAGGGGGCCCAAAAGGTACACAGGACATTAACGTGACGGACAAAATTGGCCAGAACCAGACCCCATGCGAGCGTGCCCTTGTTAGTTTCTTTCAATTACAGACATGGTAATCAACCATTTAGCAATACCAGACAAGAGACCTTCATGTAAGTTCTAGATCCAACAGTCACTTCAATGTGGATTCAGGAACATGAGAATAAAGAATCAGAGGTTCAAGCCTAAACTCATCCTGAGCCAGCTGAAGAGGCTCCTTGTTGAGCTGAAGGGGAGACCTCCATGGTGCCATCGCCGTGGTCGAACAGGAGTTGTCGCAGTTTTCTCGGGTCAGAGAACACATGTGTTACACCTTGTATGGTTACTCTAAATTTCGTCGGACCAATAAATCCATACATGTGACCAAGTGATTTTAATTGGGGTCTCATTGCGAGGAAGGCCTTCCTGATGTCCATAGTCTCCTTACTGAAGTCCTGTGAGATGAAGATTTTGTGGCCCTTCCATAGCACATGGTTATGCTTGCGGGCGAAGGTAAGTATCTGCTCTGTGTGCTGATATCTTAGCGGTTTACACACGATTGCTCTTGGGCCCTTCTGATCCTTAGAAATTCGACCTGGTACCCTATGTGCTCTATCAAACTCAAGTGGCTGAGTGAAGGTTAGATTTGTGGCCTGCGTGAACCACTCCTCGAGGAAGGGTATGCATGAGCCATGTGATTCCTCTGCTTTTTCCGGCATACCAAAAATTCTTAGGTTCCCCCTTCTGTTTCTGTCTTCCAATTCCGCAACTTTTTTCACAAGGTGGTCTGAGCATAAGGAGAGGTTCTTGATAGCTCCACATGTTTTATTTTCAAAGTCTTCCAATTTACTTATCCTGCCCTCGGACTCCGTTAGTCTTGAATTGATGTCTTTGATATCCTGGCGGATAGCAACAACCTCTTCTTTGGTAGATTTGGCCAAGTCTCTAACTTCTTCTAGTCTGCTCAGAATTGTTTCCATAGCCTCCGCCATTCCTTTATTCCCTTTGACTGGTGTCGGTGGGCTAGATTTCAGGCGTTTAGAAGTTACACCATTGTCCTTGTCCCCCATTCTTTAGTCGTGTGCTTTGATTTGTTGTGTTAATACCTTGATGCTCACCAGACACACAGCGTTGAGACTGATTTGTGTTCTGACAGTGCAGGGCAACACATTAGACACTTCTCCCGCCTTAATCCGGTGGTTGTGAGTAGTGAAAGTGATTTGTTTAATGGGGAGTTATGTATGCATTAGCAATCTATAAGCTGCATTCCCTTTCATGAGCGCTCATCTGCAGGCGTCGCCATTTTGTACAATGCTAATGTTACTCCTTGTAAATATCGGGTGCAGAAAGTTGTCGTGTGGGATCAGACAGCATAACACACCAAGTTGCAGTTTTGTCTACATGTAGGTGCTTCCAGTTCACTAATTACTAATATCTTTAACTCTAATGTCTTTAACTCTTTTCCGACAGCACACACCAGGCAGGCTCTGTGGGTACTTGTAGTAGTTGGCAGGCACTTAAATCGTTCTTATGAATGTCTGTAGACTGTAGCGTCTGTAGTGATATGTGTGTCAAAGCTGTTCACACCATAGGCCACACGGCATCAAGGCGCAGGGTGAGTCAATCGTGAAGTCCGATGCGCTGGGGAGCCGCCATTTCAAACAGTTAATTCAGTGCCTTCTAACAAATGCCACTCGCAGCTTTTATATTCACAAATGCGCCCTCATAATCGAAATTGTAGGCACAAACCCAGCTATGGCAACAGAGCAGCAGGGTGATCTAGCAGCAGGGTGACCTAATAGCGATCTCAAACACGCTGGGTAGCCGCCATTTCAAGCCGTCATATCCAAGGGTTAATTCCAGCAAGATCGTTTGCACACGGTGCTTTGGCGTGGAGAAGAGACAGTTCCAAAGTCGACATAATACACCTCACAGACCCTTTCAGTTCTCAAAGTGTGAATATAAACCGTACAGGTATACAAATATTAAGTCGAGACTTCCCCCCCTCCAGGCAGACGGTCTTCCAGTACAACAATTCTAATCTTAGTACTTGGTCCAGGGTTGACAGTTTTTCCCTGAACCCCGCCTGTAGAGAGGACAATACCCCCTTTTCATCCATCCAGGATTGTAGCCTGAGCAGCAAAATATGTGCAAATATTTGTTGGGAAATATCTATTAAACTGATTGGTCTGTAATTGGTTGGTAGGAGCGGAGAACCTTTTTTAAAAATCGGAATTATCTCTGCACCGAGCCAACTAGAAGGGATCTTCATGCCCTGCAGTATCGCATTAAAAAGCAGCCAGAAGTACGGGGACCAGATGGATGGTTCACTCCTAAAAAGATCCCCAGGAATCTTGTCCAGACCTGGTGCTTTACCCGGGGCTATTTTTGCCAAAGCGCCCTTTATTTCATTTAAACTTATACTTGGGCCCATGCTACCATCAGGCTGAAAGGTTGGTTTGAGGGGCAATCCACCTTCAGGTGGCAGCCATCAGGTAGCACATCTTTGAGCGTCTTTTCCTTGGCATAGAGGGATTGGAAATGCTCCCGCCAAACCTCTTCATCCAGATTCGGTTTGACCGCTGATTTGGGGGTAGAAAAAACAGTATTTACAACACCCCAAAAAGTACTCATGTCTTTATCCCCTAATGCAATTTTCAATGTATCCCAATTTCCCATTTCCCACCCTTGTTTAGCTTCTAAGATGACCGCTTCATAGACCTTTCTTGCAATTTTTATTTGTGCGCTGTCATTGACTTTAATAGATGCTACTAGTGCCCTTTTTGCTTTACGGCAAAGAACATTATACCAAGGGTGGGATGGGGGCCTTCCCGGCCTGTTGGTTTTGTTGGGGTAGAAGAAGTTCAATGTAACTTCTCCTAATTAAACATGATTCGACTCAACCACCTCTAGGTCTAAGCCGTCCCTGTTTTGACTATAAGAAATGGACGCCTCTACAAGTACAGGGAGTAAGGCATCGTACAGACTACTCAAATTATCCTGCAATTGACTGAAGTCAGTCCATCGCACTCTCCGCCTACACTTTGAGACAGTCAAACTGGTATCAATAGGGTTATCCAGGGAGTGCGCGCCCTCTGAATTTAATGCTTTAAGTTCTACTACTAGCGCATAGTGATCGCTATCTAGACGTGGGATAATTTTTAAATAAGACATCCTATCCCAGGAATTAGAATTGATTAAAATATAATCTAATAAAAACCCACGATCTTGGGGGGGCGTGGCCAACTGCCGAACATGGCGGCAGCTTAACTCGGGAGCTCCGCAAGGCAAACCGGCCCGAGCAATAATCCGCACGCACATCCGTCTACTGACCTGCCCGAAGGGGTGAAATCGGCTCCGGGAACCAAGCGGCGCCCATCAAGCCGCCCCCGGCGCAAATCCGACGCCGGGAAGTGCTCCATCCGCCGGCAGCGAGGCGAGGCCTACGACAGCTCAGCAGCACCGGCCTAAAGTACGGGAACAGGCCGGCCGGAAGCTCACCTTGCCCGGCCGGAAGAAGTCAACCTCAGCCGGCGCCCGCACCTCCCCGCCTGGCGCCAAGTCTCACCACGGCGCTCAAATAACGCTACATCTGGGAACGACCTCCGGTCCCCCTGAGCCAAGACTTCGACGACATCAGGGGCGGGCGAGGCCCCGTACAGCGTTGAAGCAGTCCTGGATCTGCGCTGCCGGGCGACCGCCCAGCCACATGCAGCAAGGTAGGGCGGAGGACGCCTGGGTCGGCGCAGTCCCCCCGCAGCTCTGAACATTACTCCGGGCCACCGTTGGGCAGAAGGGCCGAGTACACCGTGGTGGCGCCAGTCTCCAGCCACCCATTGCAGCCCTAGAAGGCGGCGGCACGGCCCACGTGGAGCGGGGAAACGTAACGGAGTGCGAGTAGTGCACACGCCGCCAACAACACAGCAAAAACCCTTACTGACTCCAACGGCAGCCACTATAAGGCTAAACTTAAGGCGGGGAATGACCTGGGCCCTGCAGTACGCCACAACCCGAACCTTTACCGGCTGCTTCGACGGCGAACACCAAGGGGAAAGTTTACACGGTAGGAGGCCGGGCTGGGACCAATTGAAAGACCGGACACTGTAGACCCAAACATATCAACATGACGGGCAAAAACACGAGGAGCATAAACGACGCAAGCAAAGCTTGATAAATTTGCCTATGCCCAGAGCGGCCACTCACAGGGGCCTGGACGACACTCCGCCGGTGCTTCCGCCGGTGCCTCCACTGACGCCAATGGCACTGGGAAAGTCACACTGGAAGCCATTATGAGAACCCTCACAGACGTCCAGGCGACGGTAGGCACCATCTCCACCGAGGTGAACCTGCTGCAAGCAGATTTTAAGAAAATGTCGGAGAGGGTGTCGCAAGTGGAGGTAGTCACGAAATCCCTCATTGAAGACACCTCGGATCTTCAGGTGGCGATGGAGCGACTGGAAAAGACCACTAAACAACTACAAGAAAAATTGGATGACCAGGAAGGACGCTCGAGAAGAAATAACGTCCGCATCCTAGGCCTTCCGGAATCGGAGGGGAAGGGGGCCATGGACCTGTACATCGAAGACCTCATTAAGACCAAACTGCAGCCTAAAGGCCTGTCCGCCTTCTTCTCCATCGAGAGGGCTCATCGGGTCCCGGGGGGTACGGCCAAACCAGGGGCCACGCCACGACCGGTGCTGGCCAGACTCTTTAACTTTAGGGAGAGAGACGCCATTTTGCAGGCAGCCAGGGTGGCGCCGCCGGTGAAAATTCTGAACTCCACTCTGGCGTTCTTCCCAGACTACACAGCCGAGGTGGCCAGGCGTCGAAAATCCTTCAATGAAGTCAAGAAGACGCTACGAGACAGGGGTCTGCCCTATTCAATGCTCTTCCCCGCCAAATTGCGGATTGTGACTGAGGGGAGGACATGGTTCTTCGACAACCCCGAGGTGGCACGAGAATGGCTGGATGGCTGGAGACCGGCGGGCAAGCCTCAACGCCCGCACAAAGACCGGCAGGACCGCCGTAGTGAGAGGACGCCGGACCACCGTGCGGCCAGCCCGGCCACTGAACAGGGCGCGGCCGGGGGCCTAGAATCCGATCTTGAGAGGGACCCGTTTGATTCTGGTCAGCCTAGCAGGGGCTGAATGACTACGATGGGAGCGACAAGATCTGGACACAGCCCTTGGGACCTTGGGCCGATGGAACTTAGTAGGGCGGGTTATGGCCGGTGCCTGTAGGGGACTCACCAACCCCACAAGCAAGTAAGACTAGATAGGGGGGGGGACAAAAGCACTCTGCCAAGTTGGGGATGCGGGCGGGAATTCGTCCGTGGTGCAGGGGAGCAGGGAGGGGGTGGAGGGATGGGAGTTGCGAGGTTCAAGTTAAAGTTAAGTTTTTTGGTCATCATCATTGCGATCTTACAAGGCACAGAAACATTGCTAACTACGGGCGGCATGCACCGCCTCCACATTCTGGCTTCCTTATCCTGCTGCACATAGTGAGCACGGTTCATACACTCAAATGGCACAACATGACCAAGCAACACCCGCTATGGGTACCCCTGTAACGACAAAGGTGCCCCCACTGAAGCACCTTACATGGAATGTCAGGGGGTTGGGGGACAAAATTAAACGGGGTCTGGTGCTGCAAACTGTTAAACGTAATCGATCTGACCTAGTGCTGCTGCAGGAAACACATCTAGCAGGGACCACCTGTAAGGCTCTGAACAGGCGTGGGTACACCATGGCAGTACACTCCGAGTTTACCTCGGGTTCCAGGGGCACCGGGATACTCCTGAGAAACAATTCCCCCTTCTTGGTCACTGGCCACAAGACAGATGATCAGGGGCGGTTCGCAGCACTCTCAGGCCAGTGGGAGGGGAGGGCCCTGAATGTGATATCTGTATACATCCCCCCAGCACTTCACGCTACAGCCTTGCCAGCACTTAGCCGATTCCTTATTGATCTCCCAGAAGGGGACGTGATCCTGGGGGGGGACTTCAATGCCATCACAGACCCCCTACTAGACACCTTTCCCATGCGAGATCGTCAGAGAGGGACTGCCGCACTTCCGGGATTCTTGTCAGCTATGGGCCTCACAGACGTCTGGCGTCACCTGAACCCCACAGCGCAGCAATACACACACTACTCAGCACCCCACAATAGCCTCTCACGTATTGACTACTTCTTCTTTCTAGGGGTTGGGCTGAGCTCCGTGGATAGACTTGATATCCTGCCACGAGGCATTTCCGATCACTCCCCGATATCCCTTCACCTTTCTACCAAAGATTGTAAACGAGCTAGGCTGTACCCGATCTATCCCAATTATCTACAGGTACCTAACATTAGGAAAAAACTCAAGTTAACCACCACACACTATTTCAATGAGAACACAGGATCGGTCACCTCACCCTCAGTTCTGTGGGAGGCTTACAAGACGGTCCTCAGAGGGGCGTCCGTATCAGCCATTACTGGGTATAAAAGGGAGTCTAGGGCTACACTGGCCAATTTGGAATTAGCATTACACACGGCGAACACTGCGCATATGGCAGACCCCACCCCTGAGACAGTCCATGAACTACAGCTCCGTCAGCAGCAACACCAGGCACACCTCACTATGATCACCAAAGGGCACCTCGCGAACACTGCGCACAGAATCTATGATGTGGGCGATAAGGCAGGGAAGATGCTGGCATGGCTGGACAAACGAGGTGGCAGTAACAAGGGGATATACGGGCTCTACGATGCGGCCGGCGTGCTGCAAACTCACCCGGAACAAATAATCCAGACTCTAGCTCGCCACTTCCAGGGGATCTACACACCGACACGGCCAGTCACTGAGCGGGAGGCCACAGAATCACTTAGTCACATTCCTGTACCCGTGCTCACACCTGAAGCACAGCAGGAACTTGATGCAGACCTGACAGAGGGAGAGGTCCAGTTGGCAATACAGGCGCTGCAGTCAGGCAAGGCCCTAGGCCCAAACGGAATTCCTGTGGAGTGGTATAAGACGATGGACTCTGTGCTGGCCAAGCCCCTCTTAGACATGTATAAAGACAGCGCAAAAAAGGCGCTGCTTCCGCTCGACCAACGCACGGCCACCATTGTGGCCATCCCCAAACCAACCAAGCCACCGACAGACAGTGCCTCATACCGACCCATTTCCCTGCTCAACACAGAAGCAAAGGTCCTGGCGAAACTCCTGGCCAGTCGCCTAACCAAACATCTGAGTACCCTGATACACCCTGACCAATCGGGCTTTATGCCACACAGAAGCACAGCGCTGAATCTACGAAGGGTCCATGGGGTACTGGCGAAGGCGCATCTTCTTACGGAGCAGGCTGTGATACTTTCCCTAGATGCTAAAATGGCGTTTGATTTGGTAGAGTGGGAATACCTTTTTGCTGTCCTAACCCGCATGGGTTTCGGACCCCAATATCTGGCATGGGTGCGACTACTCTACACCCAACCGATGGCGCAGGTGGCTGCAAATGGTCGCATATCTTCGACCTTTCCACTGGGGAGGGGAACTAGGCAGGGGTGCCCGCTGTCGCCCCTGTTGTTTGCGATAGTGCTGGAACCACTGGCAATCCTGCTTAGATCGACGCCGTTGTTCCGGGGAATCACTTGGAGCGACGGGTGGGAGGACAAGGTCTCCCTATATGCCGACGACATGTTAGTATACATGGCCGGCCCAACTGAAGAGGTCCCCGCCCTGTTGGCAGTTTGCGACGAACATGGCAGGGCCTCGGGATATACCCTGAACTGGTCCAAATCTGTACTCTATGTCCTTAAGGGCCCGGCTCCGGTGCTGCCGGCTGACTGTCCTCTCACAATAACCACCTCCTCCTTTAAGTACTTGGGTATTTATGTGACGAATGACTCTAAACAGTTCTATATCGAAAACCTGCAGCCGCCTCTGCAAAGATTGCGTGCTGATGTCAAATACTGGGCAGCACTGCCACTGACCCTCCTAGGGCGCGCGGCGCTCTATAAAATGATGGCTCTCCCGAGATTTCTGTATGTGCTTGAAAACTCCCCTTATGTGGTTAACCCACAGTACTTTAGACGGGTAGCGGCGTTGGTCTCCAGCCTGTTGTGGAGTAGTGGCCCGGCGCGGATAGCGCAGGCAAAACTGATGAAGAGCTGGTACGAGGGGGGTATTGCATTACCCAATCTCCAACTATATTACTGGGCGTCACAGCTTAAGGTTATTAATCATTGGATCCACGCCTCACGGGAAGACCCCGCATATAAGGCGGACTGGTCGCAACTGGGGACTGAGGGCATGCTCTCGGTGCTGTACAACTACCCGCAGGTGAAAACCCTGCTTGGCCCAACATTCCACACAGCGACAATCTGGCATGCGGCACAATCACGCCTAGGGTGGAAGGGTAAAATCACCAGGCTAACACCGCTATGGGACACTAAAACACTGGGTAACCTACGGACTTGTAAGGGGTTTGCGAGATGGGACGACATAGGGATCTCAGTGGTGGGGGACCTCTGGGACAAAGGCACGATTATTCCCTTCCAGCACCTCCAGCAACAACACGGCCTGGGACCCACTGAAACGTACCGATATGTACAAATTCGGCAAGCACTAATGCAAGCGATCCCACCAGACACCACACTCCCAGAATCATCGCCACTTGAAGATAGGCTACTCACCGAATTCATGGAGCAAAAAGCGACCTCACTCACGTACAAAAAATTGATTAACAACCTGCCAGATCCCACACACAAACTTAAAGAGAAGTGGGTGGAAGAATTGGGCGACATGGATGAAGCGGAGTGGAATGAGGCATTGGCCTCGCCGAGGGAAGTGGGCATATCAGCCAGATTCCGCCTGGTGCAGCTCAAGGTGTTACACCGCACCTACTACACTCGCACACTACTCCACAAAATACAGAGAACACCACACCCATACTGCCTCAGGGGATGCGGGGAGGAAGGGACTCTCCTACACACGTTATGGGAATGTCCACAAATCAGGGAACTATGGCGACAGATTATGCGCACAGTCTCTCAGGCCATCAATGTCTCTGTCCTACCGGAACCTCGTAAATGCCTGTTGAACATTTGGGACCCTACAGATTTAAACAGGTATGGACAACTGTGGGTCACCCTAGCAGTGACAGTGGCCAAACGAGACATTGCACAGAGGTGGGGCGCTCCGGAGTTGCCGACAGTGGCAGGGTGGATAAGAAACATGGATCTTCTCATGGTAAAGGAGAGAGCAGTATATGTACTAAGAGCCTGCCCCCGCAAATGGAATCGGGTGTGGATGCCATGGAACAAATATAGGGGTGACCCATGTGAGGCATTGCCGGAGGGTGAGGACTCGGAATCAGAGGAAGATGAGGACTAGTGGCAATGGATATGCCAGCATACACAGGGGAGGGACCGGGAGGCGGAGGGTATGCACGGCTACTGAAGACGGAATACTGAATGTATGAGCCTGTAGGATATTATATGTGAACGTACACACTTATTGGTATAATGATGACCGTTGTTGGGTTTTTAGACTTGTTTTCTTTATTCTTATATGTTCCCGCTAATACCACGTATGGGTGAAGTCAGCCTACTGAATCGAAATAGTATGGACGGGATGGGCGTTAAGAAGAAGGGGTGAATTTGGGCCATGTAATACATATGACTGTTCTATTCACTTTTCAACTACTAGGCCATAATCGGAAATGATAGCTGTTGATGCAAATTGTGTTAAATCCTTTCCCCACTGGGGGATCATAATGCTGTTATGCCGCTACAACTACAAAATGTCGATATGAATATCTCTTCTAAACTCCTGACAATAAAGAATTTTCAAAAAAAAAAAAACCACGATCTTTACTATGAAACGTGTAACCATTCGATGTATCAGACTGGGATCTACCACTACACACTCTTAATGTGTGTTTCAGGACAAGGCAATTGTGAGTGTTTCAGGACAAAGCCATTTTAGAATGTCAAACATTTGCGACACCACCTAACTCCAATAGACAAGAGTTTGGGTGATTTTTAGGTGAGCATTCAAGACCTCTTGTATATACTTTAGTATATACTTATATACTTTACTATATACTTATATGTGTATGTACTTTGTGGGCTCTGGAGATCAGCTATAGGACTTGTCTGCTTCCGCTTAGGGGCTTTTTTTCTGTTCAACTGCTTCTATTTAACTGTCTAGATAGAATACAACCAGCAGAGGTCAGTAAAATACCAGAATACCTTTAGCATTCTCTAGATTCCAGTCCATAGAAAATGCCTTCCATGAGCACCCGTAGACAGTAATATTTTTTCAAATCTTGTATTTTCAGTCATATGACCGCCGAAGGCCCTGATTTTATATTAAAAACATAGATTTTGACTATACCATTTCCCTTTAAAAGGTAATATTTCACTCCATGTGTTCCCATACATGGCATGTCACGCAGTTTGGTGCTTACTTTCCCTGTAGATTACCCATTAGTTGTTTCAGCACCCAGGCTAATGTGCTGCATAGTAAAATACATATAAGGTCCAAAAGGCAAGACTGATTGCATTGCAAATGCTTGTTTTTAATGCAATATCAGCAATTGTTTGTAAACATCACAAACTTGACCTCGCCCTTTGATACTGGACTGTGGCCAAGACATTAATCTGCTCATATATGTGGCATACGGCGAACTACACTAGAGTCTGTGCTGGAGCAATTTTCAGACGGGTGTGCTGGCCTCTGTTATCCATTCACTAAAATAATAAGGCTTCTGAAAAATCAGGGTGCTGCTACCAGTAATTTTAGAAAAATTGACATTGCTACTCCAGCAGGGTTTGGGGTAAAGCCTTGAATCCATTTGTGTGTTAAAAAGGGCCAATGGGGCATTTTTGACTTTATGTATATATTTTTCAGTTTTATATATCACCAACAGGGCACTAGGGTGTTGGAGGGATTTACACAATACCCAAGATTTTATTTCAAGCAAAGGAGATTTAGTGCTTTGACAAAAGATGCTGAGTCAACACCAGGACTCCAGCCTGGTTTTGGAAATCCAAAATGAGGGGCTCTGGCCATTAAACCACATCCATATTTCTCTATGTAGACATGAAATCCATGTACAAGTGCTATGGTTATGTTTGAGCATGCATAGTGAGCACATTCTCTATTGAAATGGCATTGGGAAGTAAAATAAATACAGCAACAAATACTGGAAGGTTCACCTGGAGCCTTGCTTAGTGGTAATTGCAAATGTTTGCTTTAAACCTGGATTTATGGACATTGTTCAGCACCTTAGCACTGGTGCACACACAGGGCTAATCATTATAAACATTACTTATAAAGTGACCAGGGCTTTCGTAGCACACACACAATCCGTTTAGGACCCACCAGTGTGTCCCAACCCACAGTTTAGGAAACGCTGGTTTAGGAGATTGTTACATGTCAAATACGTTTGCTTCCAATTGGCCAGTTGTAGTATCTAAAATCTGATCGATAGATAATACATATTAATTGTAACTGTCTAGTATCAAATTCAATATCCTAACAGCATTATTGTTGCAAATATATTAAAAAAATTGGCGATCCTAAAGGTTGATGATACATGTAACTTAATAAACGACGCATTTTTTTTAGGCCGGTGCGCTCAATGTAAATTACTTTGCAGAGCAGCTGAATGTGCTGTGTACTGTCCAGAAGTTTTAAATTAATAACCATGCTTGTTGGAAATAATAATTGACAGACTTACAGAAACTTACACTCCTTGCTATTTGACCAAATTCACAAAGCTCAATTTGCATTTATTTGTTACTTTATCTCGGAATAAGCAAATGTTACATTGTGTGGTGAGACAGCTTCAGAGTTCTTCGGAATTGTAAAATGCTTTGATTCTGCAACATGGGATCATCTGCCTATAAATTATAGGTGATCAATTAAGAGAAAATCGAACGAGAGAAAGTCCTTTGCTTTGCTTTTTTCCGTTTAAATAATTGTTGTTTACATCATTTGTTAGTGCATAAAATGTCTTTAGATTTATAATAGAGCCCAATAAATCAGCATGAGATTTCCACTGAAACCAATCTACTTCATGACCACCAATAAACTCTATAAAAATGATCAGCTATACTTTATAAACAACATAAATAAAAACTGTATCACAATGCAGTAACAGTACATTTCTGCTGCCAAATTCCAGCTTCCTTTCTAGTCACTTGGTAACTGTAGGCTTTTCTGTGACCCCGTACAAGCACTCTGCTGCCTTTTAGCTTCGCTCCCACTACACAAATATTGCATACATGCATACTGATTAAGGTAATTAAATACTTTTTTCCAATCAACCTTGATAGCTTAACAAATAGTTGGTGAAATCATGCACTGATGTTGTTGCCAGTATGGGTCTCTGATGTGGTTGTCATTCCTGATCAGAATGAACAATGAACAATAGGACAACTGTTCTTTTTGATTAATCTAATGTCACTATTATGTAAGGATATTTTCTCCCAAGTAGACTATGTAGTTTGTTATTTGAAAATCTGAAGGACTAATCCAAATATTTTAGCATATCAAAAATGAGAGGTTATCCCAGAATCATGTATCTGAACACATAGGATGGCAAATTGTTAACCACATTTATAAAGTCCTGTGAAAAGTCAATACTGTCCTTTGGTTGTCATACCATTTAGTGAATGTATCACAGCAGATACCTGTATGCATTTAATCTGAGATTATGGCGATTGCTGCTCTTCGATAGTACACTGTGAAATGTATGTATTATATACGAATTTATATTGCATTTTCAGACTCTTTATAACTATAGTAGTACTGGTTTCAGCCATTCCACCCTACTCTACGTTTATCAACTTTACTATATAGCTGTCTTCTCCTTAGTTCATATTGTTAGCACCTATCTGCTTTTTTGAGTCCGAAGCATACTTTGTAATGAATAGCAATCTTGTGGCAAGATTGTTTTTTTCCATAAAGAGTGAGTCTTGCCTCATCTGTTTGCCTCCCATCTTCTTTGCCAGTGATATTTAAGTTCTATAAGATTTTTTTTCAATGCATTCTTCCATAGCGCAATCAGCCTCCAAAGGTAATGCAACATGTAAAAAATGTGTGAAGAGTACTGAGAAATAATTCTTGCAATAATGATATGCATCTCATGCAAACATTTTTTTAGAATAATTTCCATATTATAAAAATTCTGCAAACTGAATTTTAGTGTACTAACGGAAGGCATGGTCTTTTAGAAACAATCCAATATCCAACGTCTCTGTTCATTCACTGGCTTGACCAAGTTTTTAATTCAAAGAGTGATCATGCACGATCACTAATTCAGTGGTAGGTATTAACATCGGTCTTATGCATTTGTAAAGTTCACACCGAAACACTGGGCAGGCTTTAAATATTTTCTCCATGTAGTAGAAAGAATGCATAGCCTCGGTTGTTCAGAAATTGTTGTCATCAGACACCCCACAAATCTACTTCAGGGATATCCATCCTAAGTCAAGAATGACTAAACCAATATAGCTTTTTTGTGATGACCTCTGGCTGCGTACATTTGTTTCATTTAGAACCATTACATGTAATTTATCTCAAATGGCTATCCAGAAGATCTGGCATGAATCGAGAGCTCCTGGATCATCAATGTATACACCTAATTGACGTAATCTATTATTATGTCAACAACTATATTCCATTCAAATACAATTTGAAGATTCAGAGTGTGCAAAGGCTGATGTCTCATGCAATAAAACGTGGACCTCCTAAGACTACAAGCACAACTTGTTAATGAAATGTGGGCAAATTGTCAATGTTTGGGCAATAGACTAGCATTTTTATTGTATTATCAGTTTCAATTTTAATTAGTGTTTCCTCGTGCTGGATCAAATAATTAGTCCTTATTTTATCTATTCATACCCAGGTTATTCTTGCAACAGAATATTAATCAATCTGATATTCCCAGCGTGTACAGCTATAATAATGCATTTTAGTCTACCAGATGGCAGCTAGTTAGCACAAGGTATTTGTGTCAACTACAATAGCATATTGTCAGCATGTAATCTGGCCAGAGGTTGAAGTATCAATTTCCTTTTTTGCCTATTATTTAACCCAATAAAATGTCATGAATTCAGTGTCGTCCTTGATCACCTACCAGCTTACCTACCGAATCAGTTGCTGCTGCCCACATGCACCTGGCTTGCTTTAGCAAACATAATGCTACTGACCTATGGGCAAATTAGGGGCCTTGTTTAGAGTTTGGCAGCTGGGTGGCTTGTTGAAGCATGGCATATATTCCATCAGCCATATTACAACGGCCATAGGTTAAAATGCATTTATAATAGGGAAGAAGGGGCATCTGTGAAATTTGCGGCATTGTATCCTACCCATTTAACTCTAAATGAGGCCTTTAGTTTTTAAATATTTGAAGACTATATTGTTATTGAGAATTTTTGCAATGCTGGGCTCTCACCTACTATCCTTCCCCCTTCCAGGGGCAACCGTCTTAACAATGTACACTTTTGGGCTGGCATTGTTTTGTTACAGACCTACCCCTAGCTGTAAAAAAAATGTAGGTATAGGATTGGGCTTGTGCAGTTAAAAACAGCACTAAACATCGCTGTTATTACGTTTTGATGAATATGCCTCACCTTCAACATAACAACTGCTACAGTTCTCTCTGGGCTACTAATGGTGGTTATGATTTCTATGTTAATACTCCTATTGACTTCCCTACCTTGACAAATGACTAACAGTGTTTGTTTTTAAGTCTAACTTAGCTAATTTCGGGTAAGTTTCTGAAGCCCATTAGTTTGGCTGTAGGCTTCAGGTAAAAAGCGAATTTGAGTGCCTTCAAAATATGCATTCAGAATCTGGGGCTGATAGTCAGACTTACCTAGTCATTTCTCTCTAACCTTCAAGAGAGAAGCACTTTAGAGATCAGAGGCCATCTGTCACAACTGATTTGGACATGGAGCCTGCTTTCACCTTTCTAATTTTACAACTCCATATTGCCTCACTTTATCCAGAGATTGATTGCTGTGAGAAAGTGGTTTAATTGTATAGGTTGAAGTGGTGTCCATCACAAGTAATACATTCACTGTTTTGTTATTTTCAGTCAGGGGTTTTAGCAATTTAAACCTGAGTTCAAGCCCTGGAAGCTGTGGCACAGAGGACAGTATTTACATAACCAACATGTGTAAAACATTTAGAAGTATCAGAGCAGTTAAAAAGTTAAAAAGACAATACAATAAAAATGTTACTCCAATTTATCAAAATAGAGAAAATGTACTAAGCAAAATGACAGCTAAATAACAAAAATCTAATAGGAAGAACAATAGATATAAAGTTGTTATGATTTAAGTGTAAAACACAGCTTGAAAAGTTAATGCTCCAAAGACAGTCAAATCTTGATATGCACTGGAACCAGGTACAATAGTAGGTCAACTGCAGAGGGTTTTGGATAGAATACACACAGTGGATTGGTCTC
Source organism: Lissotriton vulgaris (assembly GCF_964263255.1). Taxonomy (NCBI): domain Eukaryota; kingdom Metazoa; phylum Chordata; class Amphibia; order Caudata; family Salamandridae; genus Lissotriton; species Lissotriton vulgaris. The sequence goes on from NW_028248529.1 coordinate 758,436, forward strand.
AGAGAAAGCCTGGGAATTTAAAAAAGATTGAGAAAGTTACCCCGATCTCGAGAAGTTTTCAAAAGTTTCCAAACATTCTTTTAGTGTCTGTCAAACAGCTATAGGAGTAGACTTCTATGCCTCCCAGGATCCCACGGTAGGCACTTAGAGACTCCCAGGGTGTCTGGCAGAGGATAGTGGCAAGGTCCAGTCCAGGTGCATTTGCTAGTGGTCAACTGGGTGCATGAGGAAAAATGCCTCTTGCAGCTTGTTTTGTCCCTGTAGCCAACTGACCCTTGGTTTCCACTTATTTATATACAAATTGGAGCAGATCTAGTCCTTCAGGCCTCCTCACAGGCCTCAAAGAGTAGATGCAGTCCTGCTACTGTTTTTCCACAGGTCCAGAAAGTGTTCTGAGGAAGTCTGGTTGAGGGTTCATGTTTATAGGGTTCACCAGCCTGTAGTATGGGACCCTCTAAGATACAAATAGTTTCTCTCTGACCAATGGAGTAAGTTTTCACAGGCCCTAGCCTGCCTACTTTTTCAATAATTCATGTAAACCTTACTGCAAACAGGCCCAAAATGCAATGTGTAAGTGCAAATCTAAAATGGGCAAAGTCTTCACACACTAAACGTGGGTTTTAAGGGCTGGGTGTTTGTGTAGGGGAGTGGACCATAAAAATCTCCAGTGTCTACCCACAACACTAAAATGACGTTTGAAGCATGCTCTGTACCCACAACAAACCAGGAGAAAGAAGTCAAGAAAGACAAAAGCAAGATCCTTCAGCAACCAGACAGGGAATACATAGGAACCATCCTGGTATCCTGGTTTCTTCTTTAGAAGATCACAGATATTTTAGGTGTGCCTCTGACAGGCATGGCACAGCTGCCCCATCATTATTCTGCACTCAAAGGCATCATCCCATTCAGGTGAAACTGTTCATCACAGTGACCTATTGTATAGCTTCTGATAGGAATGTCACACCTCATTCACACCTTATTCAGGCCAAGTACAGGTTGGAAGGAGCTTGAGAGTCAATGAACATTAGCCTCCTGGAACTTTAGGCACGGAGAAGGTAACATATTAAAAGTTACATTCCCCTAATATTTATTAAAACTCTGACTGCACCACTGAATTTTATTTTTAATCACTATTAACAATAATTGTTTCATTATATTTCAAGCTGAACCCATTCCTTTGGTGCACTATTAGTATTAAAATCTGTACTCTGATTTTCTACATTAGACAGCTGGGATTCCCTCAGTGAAAACAGCTTTTAGGACCTTGTCACTCCAGTAACATGTTATCATTAACTTTATACATATTCCACTTTTAAATATCATGCAATATACTGTGTGGGATACAAGGCCCACGTAGGGGTGACCTACTAATATTTAAAAGGGAGATGTTTACCTGTCAAAAAATTACTTTAGCAGTTTGCCATGCAGGTTTAAACTGATGCAGTCAGGCTACAATGGGAGACATGAAGCCTTATCACATTAGTGGATGGCACAAAAATTGATGCTGTCCCAGGGTACCATTTAACATTTCATTCTATTGGCTGAGTTTGACCATCATGTACTATGGTCATGTAGGACAATTAAATATGCCAATCAGAGATTAGCTAATTTCTACATGTTTAAGAGTTAGGGCACATACATGAGGCACTGGACAGCAGTGCCTCACTATGTAAAGTCTAAAATACAGCGATAACATTTGTAAAGATTGGTGTAAACACCCAAAAGGCACATTGTCTCTCAAATACATTATTAAGCCATTACAAATAAATAAAAAATAAAAATGAATCGCACAATCATATCATGGGATTGCTGCAGAATCACGACTTGTGAACACCACACTTAAAATTGCATACATCAGTATTCTTTGTATCCTGGTTTTGTTTGATCTTTTGGCAACCATCAACACCATCCAAATTGAGGTATTGTCAATCATTTGTCAATCTACATACCGTTTAATGACCCTTTACTGCACTTTTTTCGTATCTACCTCTCCAACAGACATCAATGTATCCAAATTGGATTCCCCAGATATCATCAGCCTATTGTAATGTATGAAGTCATTCAATGATCTACTGTCTTCACCTCAATTCAAGCTGTACATCAAACCACTTTGATTACCGTTATCAAGCGCAGAGTCATGATCCTCCAGTACAGCAATGATAGTCTATTTTAAATTTATCACAATCAAGACCACCCTTTTACTCAAAGTGTACCTTGCCCATATTCGAGCTTGGACGTGCATTGCCTACCTCGGTATTAACTATAAAAAGACACAATTTGCCTTAATTACTACCAACTATGGAAAGGGGCGACCACTTGGTCCCCCCGAACGTATGGTCGGGGGCCCAGATCCTTCCGGGAAACCATTTTGGGCGGGGGGCATGTCACGGCTGGTATGCCCGAAGCGACGTAGCCGGGGCGCGCCTTTTTCCCGCCCAAGAGGGGTTGTCCTAGACACCTACACCGATGGCCACGCCCAGTAGGCGTACCAGCGGAGGGTTCACGCCCTCCCGAAGAGGAATAAAGAGAGCGGGAATCCGAAGAAGCATCCTCTTGTTCCTGTGCTTGGAAGCTGCACCCACTCGTTGCACGTGAGCCCTCGATGGAACAAGGAGCAATGTTAGTACTGCAATAAAGTAATTTTCTTTGATAACTAGGTAGAAAAAGCTTTATTCGAGTTATACACTCATAAAAGCACACACATAAAAATGCATACATTTCTAAAAGCATCAACATCGTATGACAATAATTTTATAATTAAAAATACATAATATATAAGATAAAAATTGTTATCAATTAGAATTAAAAATAGCTTTTTCCTAGTGTGCGGAAACTAAATGCATGTTACAATATAGCAACCTCCAATTTGCGGACCATTCCTGAATTTATACAATAGGAGCTGATGCCATACATATTAGCCGCATTTTTAAATTTAAAATTCATATATATCTCCCAGTTGTTGTCTGCAAGGATAAGTCGTACATAGGAAAGTGTAAAATTCATAACACATTAGAGGATAGAGCCCTCCTCCTTATAGACCAAGCCCACCCCAGATATTTAGCAGTTCCAACTACGATTGGTATTTCAGTGGAGGAACAAATAATTCTCAGCCCCTCAACACCACTTTGGACACCGAGGTTCCTACAAACTGGGGCCAGCCAAGAATTTCTTGGATTTACATAAGCATCGCATAAAAAAAGAAAGTGTGCGATGCTTTCCTTAGGGGCCCCACATGTCGGACAACACGAGTCACTATTAGTTCTCCATCTCGACGTCATGCACCTCAGGGGGAGAGAACCTGCCCTTAATTGGAAAAATAACTTCCTGTCTAATGGGACAGTTATACTGTCCCAATATTTTTCTAAGGAAGGTCTTTGTTTAATTTCCAAAAATCTACCCCCCATGGATTCCGAGGATACTCTCCTCCAGAGTTTCTGGTCGACATAATTCCAATATAGTTCTTTAATACTGGATTTACTTGGGAATACTTCCCCAAGGGGGTTTTCCCATAGTTTGGAGAGCCCAAGCTCAGCAAGGGTGTCCCTTAGCATTTTTAACCATGTGATTTTGTGAAAAACATCTAATTTGGCTAGTGCTAAGAACCCCTCAGCGTAATGTCTAATTTCCATTGTGGTCCATAGGCGTCTCCAATAGAGGATAGGCCTCAGACGGGCACGGTCACTAAGCGATCTTCTACCTAGATCCAAACCAAGCGGTATCAGTGGTGTACTTTGGGGTAGGCTGGTTATCCCTCTCATAAACCTGTTCTCTGATCTTTGTAGGGTAATGAGACTCTCAAAGCCCCAGACTTCAGCCCCGTAGAGGGTTGCGCCCAAGGCTTTAGCGTCGTAGACCATCAGAACAGGTTTTACAGGCCTGGTTTTGGATTTTACTTGTTCAACCCTAAGGGCTCCCGAGATCTGTTGGTGTTTCAACACCGCCTTCTCTATGTGACGTGACCAGCCAAGTTTGCTTGAAATCTCAACCCCAAGGTATGTAAAAACATTTACCAACTCTAATTTGGCGTTATTCAAAAATACATTGGGTCGAGATTGACGCTTTTGCCCAAAGACCATCAACTTTGTTTTGTTTACATTAACCTCAAGACCCCGTTCTTTGCAGAATGAGTCAAAAATGGTCAAAGCTCGCTGGAGACCCGACGGGGTTTTAGACACGATCAAAGTATCGTCAGCGAACATCAGAATTGGAACTCTGATGCCCGCTAGCGAAGGTGCGTCAACCATTGCACCCGTCATCCTGTCTACAATGCCATTAATGAACAGGGAGAACAGCAGGGGTGCCATTGCACATCCCTGCCGGACCCCCCGCTCGACTGGAAAGTTGGTGGTGGTTTCCCCATTCCTCCCCCACTGGACCTTTGCATAGTTACTTTCATGCAAACGCATTATCAGCGTAAGCAAATCAGGTGGGACCCCTATTTTGGACAGAACCTCCCACAGCGTGCACCTGGGCACCAGATCAAAGGCAGCCCTAAGATCAACAAATGCTACATAAAGGCTGCCTTTGCCCAGGAGTACAGTCCCCCACCGCAGCATGGTGAAGCGAAAAATTTGGTCGACCGTACTAGTTGCACGTCTGAATCCTGCCTGGAAGGGGGATAAAGCATTATTATCATCTACCCAGGCCATAAGTTTGTCGACCAGCATCTTCCCCACTACTTTTTGCATGGTGGCCAACAAACTTATTGGTCTATAATTTGCCGGGAGTGACCGATCCCCTTTCTTGAAGATCGGTATTATTATTGCCCCCTTCCATATACTTGGGATTTTTGCCCCTTTCGCTAGGCCGTTTCCCAACAAGGTCGCGTATTTTGCCCACTGGACCTTGTCATGTTTAAAAATATCTGAGGGGATTCCGTCAAGCCCAGGGGCTTTTCCCCCCTGCAAACTTGCTATTACGTGTTCCGCGTCCTTAGTTGAGAATAAATCACCCTTGCAGAATACCAAAGGGATTGGTTCAATGGCCATTGTATCCCTACTCTCAGCATACTGGGGTTTAAAATATTCGACCCACAACGCCTCATCGACATTGTTGTCGGGATTGTTAGGGGCGCCCCCTCTTCCCCATTTCACAATTTTCCAGAAAAGTCTGGAATCCTTTTGTCCTGAAGCCTCGAGTAACTCCTCCCAGTGCTCCTCATCCCACCGCTTCTTAGCCTTGTGGATACTGTCCTTATAGAGTTTCCTGGTGGCGCTAATCGAGGCCTTGTCCCTGGTTTTGAGTGCTCTGCCCAACTCCAGTCTAGCTACCCTGCACTGTTTGTTGAACCAGGTCGCCATTGTAATTGGTGCTTTCCTGGTAGTCTTTGGAGGCTTAGTAAAGTGCGGTTTTATCAAGGAGAAGAATGTGTCGTGTATGTCAGCTATTTGGGCAGAGTCTGGTGTTACCTTGTCTACTTTTGCCATGGCATCAATAGCATTGACTATCTCCATATTAATGGACTCCATAATGGACGAATTGGCCAGGACGTATGGCCATCTCACCCGTCTTGAGTCATTAGCCATAACAGGTACACTCCCACAACCTGAGACTAGGTTGGTTCGTGCAGCCTTCCACCATGAGTGGGAGACACAGAGGGGGTTATGGTCACTTTCTACTCTCCCCACAATTTCCATGTCGCCCACTCCACACCATAACTCAAGACTACAGATGACATAGTCAATCCTACTTTTATTGTGCCCATTGTCGAATGTACAATTACCGCCTTGGTCACTTTTTGTCCTGCCATTGAGGGCCCTCAAACCATACTCCAAGCATAACGCGTTCAACAACAAAATGTCTTTTGTCCAGCGCTTCACAGGTGTGAGGTTTAGATTTGGGATGCCCCAAAGGGCATCTTCCTCAATTCCTATTGGGTATGCATTGTTTTCTAAAGGCTCAAAAGTCCTATTCAAATCACCAGCCAAGATTACTTTGTTTCCAAGTGACCGGGATTCAAGGGAGGCGGATAGGACCTCTAGGGTAGGAGAATTCCCAAGACTCCTGCCCCTAGCATATATATTGTAGATGTCTATCAAACCACCCTTTCCTACGGATAATCTCAATAATTGTATGTCCTTGCAACCTAGATCAATAATTTTTGCTTTAACATTAGAGTTTTGTTTGATCCAAATTGCGAGGCCACCCATAGGTCTACCCCTGGGGCCTCTCGTAGCTGGTATAAAAAAATTTAAATATCCTTGGAGGTAAATTGGGTCAGAAGCCCACGTCTCTTGGAAAAGGCACATTTCGAATCCACTTACAAAATCAATCCAATGCTGTGACAATAGTCTGGCCCCCAACCCCGCTATGTTCCATGACAGAAGTCTCTCCAGAATGTTTTCTACACAAGTGCCCTTTTCGTTACATGCCATGGGCAAGAAATCATCCAGCTTCCCACCATCACAATCCTTTCCTAAAACAATATTTACACAATTTACATCTATTACCTCCTTCATACAAATAGTGGTTGAAATGCCTAGTTCACCCGCACAACCTGCCGGACTTGCAATAGTGCTCCCATCATTCACCTTAACTACTTCAGATGATGGGCTCGTTTCAACTTCGTTGTGTATCATTGTTTCAACAGGGTTACTCCACCCAGCTTTTTCCCCTTCCAGGTGTAATTGCGTGACTGATCTATGTCAACATCCCCATCTCATCTGCCCCGGCCCATTTTGGGGAATAAATGCTGGTATATAGCAATTATTTGGTCTTGGTATGGGAGCGGCTATGGGGCCAGCCTCTACCCCGGTATAAGGACTGGATCTCAGTAGCTCCCTACAGCCCCCTAGGTAAATGACCGGTCTGGGATAAAAGAAAGTGAGGTCCACAACCCCAATCCCACCTATATTAGTATTCCAGCCAGGTCCCGTTATCAACCCCACAACCCTTGGATCCTGGAAATTAATTATAATGCACTCACCCCCCTGCTTTTTTAAAGTATTCCCTATCCAGTTAACCCTTCTTGCCCCAATTATCAAGCCATCCACTCCCCCTGGCAGGGGTCTGTTGACGCTAAGCCAATGCATGGCCTTGTTTTTTAGCGTGTCATAGGTTTCTCTTTGGCCCTCCATTAGTGGTGGTACATTCATAAGTATGGCCACATATGGGTGGGAGTCCGGGGTGAGCTGTACTGGGGGGATCCTAGTCGGTGGTTTAGTTATATGGGATTCTGTTTGTGCTTGCTCAAGAGGAGCACGGCACTGTGTAAGGATGTTTTCCACTGCCACAACAGAATTAGTCCCGTTCCCGGTACTAGGGGCATCCCTTGTGGGACCACCACCCATTGCTATCTGGGAGGTAGGCCCCCCTTATTCCCGTTACCATTGCTACAAGGGATTTTGTCCTTTCCTGGCCCTTTGGCCGCAATTTTCCCCGGTCCGGTCGGCAGAGGTGTGGCATTTTTACTAATAGTGGTGGGCAGCTTTTTCACATTATCCTTGCTACCCTTGTTGGCAGTGTTATTGAGCTTAGTTTTCCCACTATTGCTAACGTTTTTGGTGGACATTAAATCAGATACATCCTTGCTATTCACCCCTTTATTTCCCTGGACAGGAGTAACATTTGTAGGCGCGAATTGTGAGTCTACCAACGCGACTCCTTGGTCTTTATCAACTATCTGTTGGTGTTTCCCAATCTCACCCATTTTATTGCCAGCCTTAATTAGTGATTTGATAGAAAAGAAATTATCTAGGCTAGCTTGTTCTAGGTGGTCAAGTTGTTCAGTTAACTTTTGCAGTTTAAGCTCAACTGGATGTAGGAGGGAACGCATTATTTTTTCCACTTCTACCAGGAAGTCATGTTTAGGAGATAGTGGCCCCGGCATTACTATGGAGGTTAGATCTACGGCTGGTGCCACCAGTTTTGTAGGAGGCACCATAGTTACAGGGACCACTTCTGATTGAGCTGCTATGGCCTCCCCCGTTGACATTACAAGGTCATTACTTGAGAATGGTTTGGAACCCACCTTCCTATGCTTTCTAACAGGTTTTTGGGGTTGTAGTTTTTTGGCAGTAACTCCCCATTTCCTTTTGACACCAGGCTTGGGTTTAGGCACTTCCAAATACACACTAGATTTTACCACATCTCCCTTCTCTTTGGATAGTTGGCTAGTTACATCAGATTGCTCAACAAATAGACTAGTTGCTACGGAGACTAGTGGTAAGATGTCAGTTAGCTCATTATGGGAGGATAAGTCAAGTAATAAGTCCTGAGTGACTGGTAAAACAATAGATGACAAAGGTGTGACCAGCGCAGGAAAGTTTAGACCTTGATTTTTATCGGGCGGGTTTTTCAAAAGCTCAATCGACAGCCTACGCCCAGCTCGCCTTTCCGCCAGTGCGATTTCTTTATCTATATCCTGTGGCAAGCGTTTAAAGTAGGAATCAAGAGGGCCCATAACAGCCGGCTCTGCCTCGGCCATTGGAGGTAGGAGGGTGGAGGTGCTTGTTGAAGATGCCATAGTAGAGGGATCCCCCCTTCAGCCCACCAGTAAGCCCACAAGACACACAAGTCACAAGTCAATTGCTATATCAGTGGGTGGGTCAATACCTGGACCGTGGATGTTAATGGGGTGGCCCAGCCCGGCCTCCAGCGGCCCCGGACGGCCACAGACGGTCCCGCCCTTGTCCCGGGCTTCTCCCGGCGCCCTCCTGCGCGCTCCCGCGCAGCGGGGATGCAAGGTGCGTAATGAACGTTATGAACACAAATTGGTGCAGAGGGGGGAGGGGTCGGGGAGAGCGGCCCAGGTGTAAGCAGTCAAGCAGGCAGGCGGGCGCTCCTGGGATATGCAGTCCCAGTTCAGCGCGCACACTCGCTCGCAGCCCCGTCAAAAATCCTTCCCTCAGCGTCCCCTTCTGTAAGACAGCAGGCAGCACTCCTGGCGCAGCGGGACCCGCGGAGCGGGTTCCGCAAGAAGTGGGCTGGTGACGAACTCCAAACAGGTCAGGTGGCGAACTCCAAGCAGGTCAGAGCAAAATGCAGAGAGGCGTCCCACTCGCCAGATCCAGGGAAACAGTTCATAAGCACTCGTTGAGAGGGGGGAGGGGTCGGGGAGAGCGGCCCAGGTGTAAGCAGTCAAGCAGGCAGGCGGGCGCTCCTGGGATATGCAGTCCCAGTTCAGCGCGCACACTCGCTCGCAGCCCCGTCAAAAATCCTTCCCTCAGCGTCCCCTTCTGTAAGACAGCAGGCAGCACTCCTGGCGCAGCGGGACCCGCGGAGCGGGTTCCGCAAGAAGTGGGCTGGTGACGAACTCCAAACAGGTCAGGTGGCGAACTCCAAGCAGGTCAGAGCAAAATGCAGAGAGGCGTCCCACTCGCCAGATCCAGGGAAACAGTTCATAAGCACTCGTTGAGAGGGGGGAGGGGTCGGGGAGAGCGGCCCAGGTGTAAGCAGTCAAGCAGGCAGGCGGGCGCTCCTGGGATATGCAGTCCCAGTTCAGCGCGCACACTCGCTCGCAGCCCCGTCAAAAATCCTTCCCTCAGCGTCCCCTTCTGTAAGACAGCAGGCAGCACTCCTGGCGCAGCGGGACCCGCGGAGCGGGTTCCGCAAGAAGTGGGCTGGTGACGAACTCCAAACAGGTCAGGTGGCGAACTCCAAGCAGGTCAGAGCAAAATGCAGAGAGGCGTCCCACTCGCCAGATCCAGGGAAACAGTTCATAAGCACTCGTTGAGAGGGGGGAGGGGTCGGGGAGAGCGGCCCAGGTGTAAGCAGTCAAGCAGGCAGGCGGGCGCTCCTGGGATATGCAGTCCCAGTTCAGCGCGCACACTCGCTCGCAGCCCCGTCAAAAATCCTTCCCTCAGCGTCCCCTTCTGTAAGACAGCAGGCAGCACTCCTGGCGCAGCGGGACCCGCGGAGCGGGTTCCGCAAGAAGTGGGCTGGTGACGAACTCCAAACAGGTCAGGTGGCGAACTCCAAGCAGGTCAGAGCAAAATGCAGAGAGGCGTCCCCTAACATCTTCTTCCCTTTGTTTAGCGGTATATAAAGGTCTAGTTTAGTGATATGATGAATGTCTGAAGGTACTGTTTCTGGTAGTATAGACAAATATTGCAAATAAACAGTATAATTTTCTCCCTTAGTAGGTAATCAAATGTCGTATTTATTTTTTGGTCGGGCGGTAAGGTCATGATCGGTGAGCAGTAATTTCAAGGTCCCTAGAGGGGGGCGCCACCCACTATGGATGGGAGCGCCCGGGGGGAGGCGGCCATTGGCCCCTCCCACGGGGAGGCGGCACCCACTAAGTATGGGTCGCCTAGGGGAAGACGGCCATAGGCCCCTTCCAGGGGAGGAGGCGGCTATATGCCCCTCCTACGAATTTCCCGGGGCCCGGATATCCGTGACGGCGGATGTGATAGACAGTGTGGGGTGGGAGGGGGAGTCTACGCTGCCTTCTTACAGACACCTCACACGGGTCCTCGGACGACATTTAAGATGGCGTCGAGTTAAAATGGGGGGCCCCCACAAGACAAGGGAAATTGGAGTTGGCACAGAGGGTACAGTCCTCTGCGCAGCCGCCACTCACACCGTGAGGGCGAGAGTTTTGGTAGTAGGGATCTGACACCGGTTGCGACCTTGCCGTTGGTCCGTAATGCTAGGATGTACAATTTTAATTTAGAAAGTATGCATTTGCAGGATGTTAGACTCGGCTAGGAAAACCTTTGTACTAGAGATTTGTTAAGGTTAGCCAATGAACATGTCTTCATCGAAATGTAATAAATGAAAATTGTACATGATATGAAACTGTTATTTTAATGTTTTAATTTTGTTTCATAAACTCCCTCCCGCCTTCCAAAAGTTCAGAACTGCGTCCGTCTTCCCATCCTTGGGGATTGTGTTGGGAGGGGGTGACAGGCATCCCGGCCATATAGACAGTGCTGGCTCTTTGAAATGAAACTGGATGGAATCCCATTAGGGGATGGTGAAGTTTTAAATTGCACTCGTTGGCACAGTCAAAAAAGAAAGGTGAATTTTCCAACTTTGCCTAACTTTACTCAAGCGAATTTTAGACCTATGAGAACTACCGGTAACAATTTCCTGCAGCCTGGTGCTATGCACAAGAAGGAGAGGGCATCTAGCAGTAAGCAATCATTAAATGAACCTCTAGAGCCATTGGTTGAGGGTACAATATTGGCATCTGAATGGAGGCAATGTTCCCCTATATATGCATTGTTCTGCAACCCTACGCAAGTGGATTTTGACTGCCAAAAGTCTTTTACCTATAAACAGCAGGGCTTCCAGAGGTGGAGAATTGCAGTGTGTGGCTGTGAGAACCAGTGCCACACATGCTGCCACTTGCAAGTCCGATTAGTAGCCAAACTGTTACCCACTAGAGACAGGACAAGTAAAACTGGCCTGTTTTGAAACTAAGACCAGAAGGTTACGAATTCAAATCAAGTCGGTGCGAATTCAGCAGTTAATCCTCAGAGATTGATAGATGAGTATCATTATTTGATCAATAGTAGCACTTATTACTTATACCTCCACGAAATAGTAACAACTAATTCATGCAATTAAAGCAATAAGAAGTGCATCAATTACCTGTTTTAGGGTAAGAATGACAATTTCTACTGTCGAAAAGGTTGATTTCATTTTGAAGTAAACCCTTTTAAAACAACATTTGCTCTACTGAGCTTATGACAATAAGGGTGTCGTCTTCTGCATCAAGTATTAAATAGTTGGGAAGAGTGGCATATTCAGATGCAGAAATGTATCTACAGGAGCACTTTAACTAAATTTTTTAAAAGTCCCCTTTTAAGCCATGTAATAATTGGTGTCATTACGCTCTTAAGAGTCTTACTTCATACATTGCCAGTTTCGGCCCTCTTAAGATGTCTAAATGTGAGATATTGGTGGTCGAATCAGGGATCCACTCTGGATTAGCTTATCCTTCTTGCTTTTTGCAAACATTTCTGAAAACATTTCAGTATTACGTTAAAACACACGTGATTATTTCTTTCAGAGAAAAATATAATGAACCTCGATCGTCTTTCTGCTCTGAAGCATCTCGGTGTCACTTAGCAAAAACACAAATGTGAAGGATGGAATGCTTGAGTAAACTTACCTCACTGGTAAATACTCGGGACCTATTCACGTCCTTTGTCTTTTCCCCACTATGCCACTCTAGAGACAGATAGATGACAGCATATGGAAATCAGGCTCGGATCTGCTTCAGTGGGACTATCCCAGCAAAACTGCCAGGCCGGGTCCTTATCAGAGGGAAACCGGCAACAGGTGTCGGCTGTGTTTAGCCTCATCACTGATGAACTGCTGGAGTACTGGGGCACTTTGAGCACATCTGAGCCTAAACCTGTAATTTAACAACAGAGAAACACAGAATCAATCTGTATAAGTACTCAGACAGCAGTACCTAAAAAAAAAGGCGTTAAATATCGAAACAGACACGCTTTTAAAGAAAAACGTCTAAAAAGCTCAGCCAAGCGAGATGTGAGAGTGTGACGAACACACACATGAATGGCTTTTATTACACAAGTCGCGAGTCGTGCACTTTTCTAATACTGCGCTTACCAAGAATGCCACACTCAATAAAAGCACTGCTTTTGACTCTCATTAATACGAATTGAAAGGAACATGACAGATTCTGAGCTTTGCATTCTATCTTTCAGACAGGATTCTACAAAGAGACAGAGCTAGATATATGTTTGTATGTATGAGAATTATTGTTTAGAGATGCAGCACTAACCTAATGTGATGCAGGCACATTAAATATATCTACACTGATACTGTATGAAGACAATCATGAACATGATTTGACCAAAGGCAGTTTGTTTAATTCTGTTTTTTTTTTATTATTTTGGTTCAATATGCAGTCATTTTATTCTGACATTAATCAAGCCAAATGTTTTATTTTTTAACCATTTCATAAGTATGACAGTTATGCACTCCAGAGTTTGGTACTTTTACAAATTGCCTCTTTGGTATTCTGACAAATTGCCGAAGGGCATAGTACTGTATATAAAAAATTGTTATTTATGTAGTGCTGGCCTAATCCTGGGAGTAGAGATGCACTTTACAAAGGGTTGTCAGTGATTGGGAGTAGGTTACTTAGGGGCACATGCATCATTGCACCCGTTTGCGATTCCTAAATTGCGAAAATTAAGGAATCGCAATTTAGAAATCGCAAACGGCAAAGCATGATTAATTCGCAAATATTTTTGCGAATTCTTAATTTTCCTTAATTGCGATTCACATTTTGCGAATCGCAATTAAGGAAATCCTTCCCATTGATTTCTATGGGCCAAAAGGCCCATAGGAATTAAAGGAATTGCGAATTCGCAAAGTGGAATTCGCAAAATGTTAATGCATTCCATGGGTGCAGGGGGTGGTCCTAAGGACCCCCCCCCTGCACCCCTGAAATGTATTTTTCAATGCATGTTTCACAAACACATGTCCTAAGGACATGTGTGTCTGTAACATGAGAGTGTTTTAAATGCTAATTTGAGCATTTTAAACCTTTTTCGCAAATTACCACGAGGTTCACCCTCGTGTTAATTTGCCCCCACTAATTGCGAATTCGCAATTTTAAAATTAATCATGCATTGCTTTTAAGGAATCGCAAATTTGCGATTCCTTAAGAGCAATCGCATTTTTGGAATTCGCTAAAAATAGTGATTTTTCCAAAAATGCATGATGCATACTAAAAAGGTATTTAGGAATCGTAAACGGCCGATTTTACCGAATCGCACCGTTTGCGATTCCTAAATACCTTGATACATGTGGCCCATAGAAACATCTGGAGGTTCGCAAAATTGTTATAATGATAGCCAAGACATGTTTTTATCTAAAAATGTATACATTGACAAGTTTAATAATGTGAACAACATGCACATTTACATTTGTCAAATTGGTCTTTAGGCTGTTTAAAATGTGTACGTTGGGTCTGAAGCAGCACTGTTGATAGAGTCAGAATGGGCGTTCTGAGAAGAGCAGATTTTAAGTTTTGGAAGGTAAGGAAAGATGGTGCATGTTGGACCAGTCCTTTTCTGCAGGGTCACCTCATAATTTTACCTTCCTTTGTTGAACTTGTTTTTGTGGGGTTTTAGAACTCTGTGTGTTTTACTCCTGCTAATCAGTGGTAAAGTGCTTGTGCTCTCCCAGGAAAATCTGGAACAATTGGTATACCCCTATCTGTTCCATTTCATTTACTTACACATCCCTAGTAAATGGTACTACAAGTACCCAATGCCTGCAAAAAATGCTTATGGTGGACTGCAACACTCAGGGCCAGATGTAGGTAGGCGTTTACCGGGTGGTAACGGCCGAATTCGGCCGTTACCGACCGGTAAGAGCAATTTGACATGTAGGTCCCTGTATTTTACAGACTCGGTAAATTTACCGATAGGTAAATTTACCGAGTATGTAAAATACCGAGTCAGTATCATTACGGATTCCGGTAAATTGGTATGTAGGTGGGACTCTTCTGAGTCCCACAAGCAGTACAAAATCGGTATTTTACCATCAAATACTACTTGATGGTAAAATACCGTTTCTGGTGTGCATGCACATGTGTGCATGCACACCTATGCCATATGACAGGCAGACCTGCCCTTAGGGCAGGTATGCCTGCCACATGGCACCCGAGCCTCTTTTGGGGGTGCCAGAGGGTGTCAAAGTGACACCCCCTGCACCCTTGTGACAGTCGGTATTTTCCGATGTGGTAAATACCGACCGGTACATGCCCAATCAATCCTATGGGCTTCAAAGCCCATAGGAATGAATGGGCATTAACTGGTCGGTATTTCCCGCATCGGAAAATACCGACTGTTTCCGATTCGGTAATTGCACATCTGCATTTACCTACATCTCGGTACTTTTATTTTCCGACCTCTGAAATACCGAGTCGGTATGACTCGGTATTTAAGAGGTCGGAAAATAAAATTTACCTACATCTGGCCCTTAATGTTACACCCAATGATGTAGCACTGTAAAACTGTAAACTATAAGCTGTATATAAAAAGCCTTTTATTTCAACTTCTGAAATGTTAAATGCATATTTAATTTGCTGATATGGTACCAGCGTTGACATTTCGGTCTCTTAACCCCGTCCCTGCACCATGAATTCCGCCGTGGCGCGTTGGGGCTAGGGTGTGAGCGCAGCGCTTCGGTGCTCATGACGGCTCACGGGCAGCGTGTGCTCATGACGGCATGGTGGTGTCAGGTGGTGTCAGGACTCCGCCTGCTCAGGCGGGTAATTAGTCCCCCCGTGGGCGGAGCGGCAGCGGCATGATGGCTCCATGCTGTCATGAGCACAAGCCTACCATGACTCATGACAGTGTGGAGCCGTCATGAGCACCCAAGGGGTTAAGATATAAATCAAGGTGTCCCTCCTCAAGATCATATGTCAGAGAACATAAATGCTGAATCCTTAATCAATGGGACATCTAAGGTTGAGAAAATCCATAAACTGGGCAATGAATAAGGTGCAAAATGCACAAGGTTGTAGTTTCGTCCATTGGAAAGTATGAGCCAAAAAGAATGCAAAAATGTCCTATTAATGGATAAACAGAGATGCGAGGGGGATGAGTTGCCCATTGTTGAGAGCACCTGACTCTGATATTCCAAGTTAGTCAGTCTTTTTTTATCTCATGCTTCACAAGGGACGACACGGTCTTGTGCATTTGGCTCTCTCCTTCTTGGTAGAATGCCTCTCCGACATGAACAGATAGTTTACAGATTACAAGAACAAATGATGATGTTTGCCCAGGCATCGGAAATATTTATGGTGCACTGAACACCCAGGGATGGTCCACAGGCCGAAGAGTGTTAGCCGTTTGCTAGAGTTGTGAGCTTCTTTCCAACGATGGTTCTGGTTGCCCCACCTATTTAAAAATAAGGCAACACACAGCTAAACTCCCCTCAGCACAGTTTCTATCTTAAGTGTCCTCTGGGTTCCTGAACAGAGGATCAGCTTACATCATCCTTATGACACAACTTCTACCCCCTTTTCTTTTTTTCATTTCCCCTTCTTTCCTTTCCAGAAGATAAGTGGACATTTTAATCACATATCCGATCCTCTTCGACCCCCTCACTCTAATGTGAGGCGTGATTCTGAGCAGGTATGTAGTCTCTGGATTGGCTGTATGGATGGACCCAGAACAGCATCTGTATTTCATGCACAGCCTGCCAATGCACTCATCACACACGCAAGATAGGAGGAAAACCTCCCTAACATGGACTGTGACATATGGTCGACTTAGTCTTATAACAACACTACTGCTCTATAGAACTGTAATGACCTAAGTCCTCTCCTTTTTGATTTGGCACACCCAACATATGTTGAGCAGCACCCGAATCATGTACGGTTACAATATGTACCAAATCAAGGGGTGTTCCTATGTTCAAGCCCTCTCTATCTAAGGTACCATTTCCTTCAGGATTCCTTCTCCTCCCTGCCAAACACCTGTTCAATCCTACCTCGGCTCTCCCCTTCCATATTGTTATGCTGTGCTTTGTTGCTACTGGAGAAAAATGTTGCTACATGTCCTGTGACAACCACTCTCCATGGCTGGGGAATTGATGGTTTTCCATGTTTTTCAAAGCTATATTTTGAAACTCTAATTCGGTGGTATGTTATATGTCCCTTGTCAGATGTTGTAATACAGTGTACTGTATAGTTGAAATTATTTTTAATAAATACTAAAAGATAAGTGAGCAATGAATGTTACAGTAAGTGACACTTAATATAATCGTTTTGCAAAATCACATTGGTTGTCAAATCTAAAATCAGTGATGAGACGTTTAGGCTAAACAGTTCTGTAAGTCTGATTGATTTTAAGTGGCTCCTGCACTGTGCACTTTCTTTGACTGCAGATTAGTTTTCTTGCAATAACAAAATGCTCTATTAAGTTAAACTGTTTCACACGGTCGCTGAAGTTCAGCCTGATGAGTGGAGCTTGTTCTGGGGTGCCACGCTCGGATTGACCAAGCCTTTCTCAGAAAGAGCAGTGACCCCTTAGTAGTGTGATCACAGTACACATCTAGTGCACAAAGTGTGCAATATGCAACATGTTATTCTCTTTGCCCTTAAGGCAAAAACTCGAACATTCAATGGCTTTCTGAACTGGTATTTCTGGCTAGCCAACATTTTAAAAAAGGGACCCGGGAGCAAGAAACAGCTACTTAGGCCTTAGTACTCACCGAACATTCGCAAGCTTACTGAGGCATCACTGTATCAACTGTCAGGTAGCATCCATCAGACTACCGTTGCCTACTTATACGACTTTGGCCAATTTCTTTTAGTTACTCCAACAGGGCTATTAGCTTAAAGCTTAAAGCTTAAACAGGGCCATTAGCTTAAAGCTTAAAGCTTTTTACCATCCTCAGTTGTTGAAGACTTTTCCTTAGATTACACCTCTTTTAGTGGTATATCGGAAGGATGAGGGGGTGCCTTTAAGAATATCGATTCTGTGTTCAATCACACATCACTATTATAAACGGTAACTAGCTCTCTGAAGTTACTGATTAGCACTTTCTTTTCAGTCATACAAAGTAAAGTGGAAGTAAATTTGCTTTAAACAATTGGTAATCACATTTCCACAACAGATTTTCATTTAAGGAATATATATATTTTAATCAGCAAATCTGTGACACTGTTAGAACCGGGGTCTCTTGTTGTCGGAGGGTTGCACCTTGTCCAAGTAGGGACCCACATTCCTAGTTAGGGTAAGAGTAGTACACAATAAAAGTTTACCTCTGCTCACCGTTGGCTAGCTTGTCTAAGGGCAGTCAGGCTGAACTTAAGAGGAAATGTGTAAAGTATTTGTGCATGCACACACAGTAACACAGTGAAACATCACAAAAGTACTCCATACCAGTTTGGAAAAATAGCCAATATTTATCTGATTAAAACAAGGCCAAAAACAACAAAAAATCCAACATACACAAATAAAAATACGAACTTCTTCAAGATGAAATGCAGTTCTAGCACTCAGAAATAGAATAGATTTGACTAAGACACTGATTCTCAAAGTTCAGGGCCGACTGTGAGGGAGTGCAGGCCAGCTATGGAGTAGTACAAACCCTTGTTGCAGAACCTTGAGAACATTGACAAAACAAATACATTGTGAGATGCTGGGAAGGTGAGGCGTCTCTGAGGCCAGTGCGGGTGCGTTGGTTCCTTACTGTTGGTACAGGTCATTAGCATATCGTGGACGCCCAGGACATTGCAAGGCACGGGGGAAGTGATGCGGCATTGATGGAGAGTGATTGGTTCCTCTGATGGTTCGGTGTCAAAGCATCAAGGGTCAAGCCATGAGGTGTTGACTTCACTGCTTCGATGTCCCACCATGGGGAAACAGGTGCTGAAGCAGAGGCGGCCATCAGTGATAAGGGGCTTGAGACTCACGGGTGGTGAATCTTTGGAGGCACTGCAACTGTTTTGGGTACTGCCTTGCAAGTTGCAATCATTGCTTTAAGCGGGGACCACAGCTCCGGTGCTGGCAGCTGTGCAGTGTGGAAGAGCAGCTCTGGCACCAAAGTCACCCTCAAAGTCAATGGACTGGTTTCTTCTTGTTTAGCAGAACAAACTCACTTCCAGTGGCCCAGGAATTGGATTTGGAACCACTTTGCAAGGCAGGGCTTTCAGCAGAAAAGCACTTACACTATAGGTGAAGTCTTTGATGGGCCTGAAACTTCCAACAGGTGTCAAGCTCAACTCAAGCTGATGCAGAACTTTAGAAAGCAGGACACAGCAAGCAAAGTCCAGTCCTCTCACTTCCAAGACAGAATCAGCAGGCAGCAGGCCAATACAGCAAGGCAAGCAGCAAATTAGCAGTCCCACCTGGCAGCACAATAGCTCTTCTAAGTAGAATGTCCTTAGTCAAAGGTGTTCCAAGTCATTGGTCTCAAAGGCCTAGTATTTATACACATTTTAGCCTTTGACATTGGGAGACTTCAAGGAAAGGTCTTTGTAGTGCACAAGAACCTTCCCTTCCCTGGCTCCAGACACACTACAGAGGGGTAGGCAGCTCTCTATAATGGGGCAGGCGTGACCTATTCAGGTGCAAGTGTCAGCTCCTTCTACTACTCTAGCTCAGGAAGACCCATCAGCCAGGTGATGGGTCATCAGAGTATAGAGAGCACACCTCAGCTCCCTTTGCGTGTGACTGTCTAGAGTGAATTCCCAAAGCTCAGCTGTCATCCAACCCAGATGTGTATTCTACAGCCAGGTAGAGACAAAGAATGGTTAAATAAGAAAATGCCAACTTTCTAACAGTGGCCTTCTCAGACCTGCCGTTTAAAAACCAACTTCACAAAAATATGTGTTTTAAATTGTGAGTTCAGAGACACAAAACTCCAATTTTCTATCTGTTCCCAATTAGGCGATACACTTGTACTGTTACAAGCAGTTCTGAAGCTAACCTATGGGAGAGATAGGCCTTGCTGTAGTGAAAAATCATTTAAGTAGCTTTTCACTACCAGGACATTTTAAACTAAAATCCACGTCCTAGCTTTTAAATACGCTGAACCCTGCCCATGGGGTTTCCTATGACTTACTTTAGGGGTGCCTTACATGCAATAAAAGAGAAGGTTTTGGTCTGGCAAGTGGGTGCATTTGCCAGGTTGACATGGCAGTTTACAACTGCACACACTGGCTCTGTGGTGACCAGCCTGATACAAGCTTGAAGGGCTACTCATATGGGTGGTACAATCTGTGCTGCAGTCCCATTTGTCACATTTGATTTCGAGGCCCTGGGTACACACAGTGAATGGCACTAGGGACTTATTTCTGAATCAAATATGCCAATCATGGAGAAACCAAATGCTATTACATTTTAGACACAGAGCACATGCACTTTAGCACTGGTCAGCAGTGGTAAAGTGCCCGCCCAGAGTCCTAACAACAACAAAAACAGAGTTCAGCATCCAGTCAAAAACAGGAGGCCAGAAGCAGAATGACAGGGCAAACCACGCCAAAAGATGCCAAACCTAACAGACACTATGATTCAAAATTGTGCGCGGACCCCATTTTAGATAAGCTCTCCACGCAGACTATTGTCTAGACTATTGTCTAGGATTAGAAAATAGGGTGTATTCTGCCTAGTAGTTCTGACCCGAAAGCATCTACATCTCACTCAAACAATTCAATAGGCACTACTGGTCTCATGCATACAAATAATGACTTTAACTCGGACAGTATTTTCAATCTTGTAGAAAGTTTTAAACTTTCTCTTTTTATGGTTCATCAATGAACACCAGCCCTTCTCTAAGCCCAACATTGTCAAACACATGAAGAAGCTCATGGGGGTAGATAAAGAATGCACAATAATGGACTGCATCACAAATGATTTTAATGTAAAAGAAAATAGTGCAATGTCGAAATTATCAAAAGGCACATAAATCTTCCGTCTGCATTTACTTTGTACAATGAGATGCTCTCTGAGGAAAAGAGAATCCTCTCCTTTTGAACAGTTTCAGATATTGCTCCTACTGCCAATATTTCCATCAGAAAATCTAGGGGATCTCGAAGCCACTTGCTTTTTAAGCCCCAATCACCTCTGAAGTACCGAGGCTGGAGTCAGATCATTGATGCCCTACCTTGGCCCTTCTCTTTGAATGTTGTACTTTGCTCAAATAACCACCAGAAACAAGTAAACCTCTTTCAGAGAATCATTGGGAATTTTTCTAAGTCTGCTACTAACTTCATGAAATGTAGGCGGCAAGGAAAGATGTGCACTTGATAGAGAGAGTTCTTGCTTAAGCTTTAAAATATGACATCTTGTGCCTCCAGAACACGGGGTACAAAAATCCCCCAACTTATTTAGTATTTGAATGTTTTGAAACTCCATCCTGCAAGCTCTCCCTGAATGGAAGAGCAGCTGGGCCCTGGCTTTTTATAGTCCAACAAAGGCATTGCAACAAAACAACAGCATTATAAAAACTACAGATGGGAGGGAGTTTTGGAATTATGTAAATCAATTTGAAGGAAAATCGGTTCAACTCGAAGGCAATAGTGTGACATTATTGGCTGGGTAGAGCATGTCACCTATTTTATTGTAAGGATTCTACAGCTCCACTCCCAGTGCTTCAGGTCAACTCGCACTTTTGAATTTAAATGTAATTAGTGGCAATGGAGAAAACAGGGTCACAGTTAAAGAGGTAATAATATGTTGCACTAGGACCCAATGGATTACTTTTTAACATATTTAATTCTGATGAGGATTACTGGGACAATTTGTCCTTTATGTCCTTTATTTAATGTCAGTTAGTTTACTGCTATGGGATTCTTTAGTCCTGTAATGTATACCTATTAGTTTAAAACTGTGTTCACTTTAACATGGAATGATTCCATACTTTGACTATTACGTAGAAAAAGTAGTCAAGTCAAAAGCAAGTAAGTACGGCTTGATTGCTTTCCTAGATAAAGAGACAAAATACTATGCCTCAGTTCTTTTGAATGATCTTACCATGAGGGCCACAGTAAAAAACCTTTGTCTCCTAATGTCAGACTTTACAGCAACCAATAGCAATCTTAAAAAATGTATGTCTATATGTGTATCGTAATAGAATGCCACACAAGGGCAGTTGTTTCTCCCAATTAATGTGAGATTTATTCATTTTAAAATGGCTTTTGATTGTATCAACTGAGCCCTACTTTGGAAAAATCTAGCCTGTCAGGGGACTCTCCCACATTGCTGAGAAAAATCTAGGATCTACAGTAATACTTATATTCAACTAAAGATGGGAGATAATATATGGCATAAAAGTACTCACCTGTACTACATTATAAGGATATTGAAGGTCACAGAGGAGTTCTTTCATAAGATTATGGAACTCTGAGGTGTCTTGCAATGTACTTATCAAGGTACCATATAACTTAAAATACATGGGAACACCATCACCTTTCCCACAAACCACTTAAATCCTTGGGCCCTTATTTATGAGGCCTTATGTCAGTTTTGCGCCGCCGGTGCGTCACTTTTTGTGACGCACCAGCAGCGTAAAATATGCGCCTTATTGCGCCATATTTAAAAAGTGACGCATCTAGGTAGATGCGTCACTTTTTAAACCCCTGCGCCACATTATACCTGCTAAAGAGCGGTGATGGATTAAACCCAGATCTCTTGACTGGGTGTGAGTGTCTGATTGATTCAGAGGCTCCGTCTATCACCAACCCCTTTTGTACCGCTTTTGGCCGCCATAAGTGTGGCAGGGTATACTCAGACGTGAGTCCCTTGCTCACTTTGCCACTGGATTCAAGCAAGCCGGGCTGAAGAAGGCTGGAATTCCAGAAACCGGTCCTCGGAAGCTTGTTTCCGGTCCAGGGAAGACATGGCTTGGCAGTTCGGGCTGCACTGTTCCCATGAGGCACAGGGTCAGACTGATTTGCATATAGCCATGTCTGAACTGGGGTGGCAGAGTGGGCTAAAGAACAGTGATGGATTAAACCCAGATCTCTTGACTGGGTGTGAGTGTCTGATTGATTCAGAGGCTCCGTCCATCACCAACCCCTTTTGTACCGCTTTTGGCCGCCATAAGTGTGGCAGGGTATACTCAGACGTGAGTCCCTTGCTCACTTTGCCACTGGATTCAAGCAAGCCGGGCTGAAGAAGGCTGGAATGCCAGAAACCGGTCCTCGGAAGCTTGTTTCCGGTCCAGGAAATACATGGCTTGGCAGTTCGGGCTGCAGTGTTCCCATGAGGCACAGGGTCAGACTGATTTGCATATAGCCATGTCTGAACTGGGGTGGCAGAGTGGGTTAAAGAACGGTGATGGATTAAACCCAGATCTCTTGACTGGGTGTGAGTGTCTGATTGATTCAGAGGCTCCGTCCATCACCAACCCCTTTTGTACCGCTTTTGGCCGCCATAAGTGTGGCAGGATATACTCAGACGTGAGTCCCTTGCTCGCTTTGCCACTGGATTCAAGCAAGCCGGGCTGAAGAAGGCTGGAATGCCAGAAACCGGTCCTCGGAAGCTTGTTTCTGGTCCAGGGAAGACATGGCTTGGCAGTTCGGGCTGCACTGTTCCCATGAGGCACAGGGTCAGACCGATTTGCATATAGCCATGTCTGAACTGGGGTGGCAGAGTGGGCTAAAGAACGGTGATGGATTAAACCCAGATCTCTTGACTGGGTGTGAGTGTCTGATTGATTCAGAGGCTCCGTCCATCACCAACCCCTTTTGTACCGCTTTTGGCCGCCATAAGTGTGGCAGGGTATACTCAGACGTGAGTCCCTTGCTCACTTTGCCACTGGATTCAAGCACGCCGGGCTGAAGAAGGCTGGAATCCCAGAAACCGGTCCTCTGAAGCTTGTTTCCGGTCCAGGGAAGACATGGCTTGGCACTTCGGGCTGCACTGTTCCCATGAGGCACAGGTTCAGACTGATTTGCATATAGCCATGTCTGAACTGGGGTGGCAGAGTGGGCTAAAGAACGGTGATGGATTAAACCCAGATCTCTTGACTGGGTGTGAGTGTCTGATTGATTCAGAGGCTCCGTCCATCACCAACCCCTTTTGTACCACATTATACCTGCGTCAGGTATAATGTATGCAGAGGGGGCGTTCCCCCGCAAAAAGCCTCGTAATAGTGACGCAGTGAAATCTATGAGATTTCACTGCGTCACTTTTAGGATGCTGTTGCGTCAAAATCTTGCGCCTGCCTCACAGCAGGTGTAAGACTGACGCAAGCCCTTTCACATGGGGATTTCCTCATGTGAAAGGACGCATTGCTGGAGTTGCGTCACTTTTGTGACACACTCCAGCAATGCGTCACTTTTGCGCTTACAGATACGTCAGAAATACTGACGTACCTGTAAGTCCTTGCGACATGATGCGTCATACATTAAATATGACGCATCATTGGTGTCGCAAGGAGTGCGCAGTGAAAAGTGACGCATCGCTCTTTTCACGCAGCGATGCGTCACTTTTCATAAATGAGGCCCCTGGTGCGTAGTTCTTTCATATGAAAAAGAGAAGGCATGTTTGCAAACATGAAGAATGAAAAATAGAAGCTTTACTGCAAAAGTAAACACATCAAAAAGATATTACATTTTAGCTGCAAAAAGGCATTAGTAGCATTTTAATTCAAGTTCCTTTTTTAAAAAAAGGTGCAGTAGAATATTGCGGAAAGAGTGTAACTTTTCTATAATTATGGAAGGAGTGCAAAAAATAAAAGTTGCCATAAATATTTCCTTTCTTCTTTTCAATCTACAGCTGTTAAAACAGAGCAGAAGAAATACAAGCAAGGTTTTGTTGTTCATTCTTTAAACAGCTCCTTTAATTATGGTCCATCACCTGACCTAACTTGCCCCTGGATGCTGGCTCTGGCAGGAGGCACTGTGATGTTGGACCTCCACCTGTAATTAGTAGTTACAGTTGAGTTCTGTTGTAATTTCTTTAAAATTGGCAACTGGGAGCATCACAAGTCTCTGATTATACAAAAATTAGAGACAGGTTTCTCTGCATGGACTGCAGAACCCATGTATAATACCAAATTATCGCACAAGCTCCCAATGCACAATGGGTTGAAATAGGGATTTGTTTGCATCACTTCGTTGTTTAATCTCTATGTGGCTGATACGACCCAAAATATTTTGAACAATAGGGCTCGTTCTATAAAGATAGGGCTTTACCATCATTGCATTACATTGTTGATTGAGTCAGTATTGACATATCGAACACTGGTTCACAGCAGCCCCTGATTACACCTACGAAATACTGTATAAAGACTGAAATAGTGGGGAATCCCTCCAAATCTAACATTATCATCTCCAGCCTGAAGAAAAGGCAATGAAGCATTATTAGCATTTGAATAAAAAACAAATTAATGTTTTTCCAAATACAAATACTTGGGCATCTAGCTCCCAGCGAGTTGCAATTATTGTTTTATTTTAGATTCTCTGTAGCCTACGTTGAACACATTGGCTTTTGCTATATCTAAGGATGCTAATAAGCTTACTAGACCTCCAGGTACACCGCTCCTCGATGTGAGTACAGCAAGTTTCTGCCATCTTTGGGTTTCTGTGCTGAAGCCTTTTTGAACAAAATGATGAACACTTTGGATGTCATCCAGAGAAATCTCTTTTGCAACATCTTTAATCTTCCACATTCAACAAGCAAGCCTCAAATGAGTTTTGAATTAGGATTATGCCGGCTGAAACTCATCAGGCAAGTCTGGAGCAGATACCGACTCTGTAACATTTCTTGCAATGAAAGAAATGCAAGATCAAAAGCAAATCCACTGGTATTAGCCCTAGCAAATTCGTTGGACTTATTGGATGTAAAAATGTGCTGAGAAAGGGAATCTGTTTAAAGTGCCTTTAAAACAGGCATCAACCAAAAGTCTACCTTCAATCGTTTCAGCTAGATTGCTAAAGTTCTAAAAACACGTGGTTTGACATCCTTAAATTACACTCCTAAGAATAAGTGAGCACAACCATATTTGCTAGGGTTTACTCTTGATCAGTTTAAAAAAGCCTACCAAGGTAACATCTTTTTATATTAGAAATGCGAGAGTACAGGGTGTATTGGAGAGGTAAACTTCCCTAATCACAGTGCAGTGATCCACATAATTTGTTGCTGCTGCACAGAGAAGATAATTTTTAATGGCCTGTTTTCAGAAGACTAAGGGGGATATTCACAAAGACGGGTGATAACTATCACCATTGTCAGTCATCGCAAAAAAAGTTAACGCTGCCTAACCCTGAATAATATTGCCATGTTAGCGGGATATTTTGAAGCCCGCGGTACATGGCGATAATAACAGGGAAGGGCTGTCAAAACCAACGTACTAATTACCGCCATGGCGATTTAAAATCCTGCGATAGCCGGCAATACGTTGTGAATGGCGATAATCGGCTGAAAAGTCCCATCATTGCTACTTTTAGCTCCCTGCCCAACACTGCCCCTGCTGGAAGCCAGGTGTCACTGTGAGACTGGCAGCATGGTGACCTCGGCAATCATCTTCCTCGAAGTCTGACCATTTGTTTTATCCTAAAATACTGTCATTTTAGTGAGGCTAAGGCAGACACCTTCCATCTGGAATACCTGCATCTTAAAAGGCTCGTGGTTGTGTTCTCTTCCATGCTGCAGGTAGTCGTACTGCTTCACACCAGCAAAAGGCAGGTGCAAAATCCATGGTGCTAACGCGGGTTAATCCCCTATTTTAGCTTTGCTTCGCAGATCTGGCAGTTCGCTGTGAATGTGGTGTTGTGGTTTTCTCATGTGTTTTTGCACGGGAATGCCTACTCTGCATCTCATTAGTGTTACTTGGGGGTGCCATCGTGGAGAAAAATTTGGGGGCTGTTATTGAGGGAATACTGGTGTTGTCTGCAGTCTGCACCAGTTTGTGAATGGGGTGTTATTTCTATCACCACTTTTGATGCTTTAAAGTGGGGATAATTTGGAGATAAATCCTATTGAATATGCCCCTAAGTGTAGGAGTCTGTACGCAAGTGCTTACATGGTACGTTAACATTTGTGATTTTCAGTTAGTGTGGATTTGAAAGATTCATGAAAGCGTTGCACAAGTGAATATTTAATGTATCATCTCTATCCTCCAGCTACCACCTTGAATAATCACTGTCTACTGGTTTCGGTACATTATGGCAGTTGAATGCTTCTGTGTGCTAATTAAAACTTCACTAGTGACTAATAGATGTTTTATTATATATATGAGTCAGACAATTTATTGTTTTATAAATCCAATGTGATTTAGCTTGATTATCTGATTGTTGCTTTAAAAGGCGATGTGTTTTAAAGAGATTATGTATTTCTTATTTATGGCTTCCATAGGTAGCCTCTTTTGTTTATATTGGATTCTAAAACTGGTAATTTACTGCTATGATGTAGCAACAGCTGTTAACAAAACTTCTTACCCACTGTTGTGATGTCATAAATATCTTCCGAGCCAAGTAACGGTGCATTTTGAGAACCTTTCTGGGCAGCGCAGAGTTACTTGTCTGCTTGGACTGAAAGCAGAAGCACAAATAAAGGAGGCAAATGAAGGCAGGGTAGCGTCAGTAATATATTGCTGTGTAAAGCAAGGGGTCTCTGTGTATTACAATCACATCATCCTTGTCAGCAGGCATACCTATGTCATTGTTAGAACGAGGATATAAAAGAGCCCCTTTTATTTATTTTGTTAAATTGAATCTTGAGCAGGGAGCCTGCTGTTGCAGGTATTTCACCTTACTATTCTTAGGGTGACCCTGTCCAATTCTGGCGAAAGTGGATTCAAAAGTCGAATCTAATGTTAGCTAAAAGATCTTGGTTTACTATTTCTATGAATTATCAACAAATAATTTGTCCATTTTTAATAGTAAATAAGTCTTGTTTTTTTCGCCATTTTCTCAACAATTACTGAGCAGGAATGTACACTTGCCACATTTTGAACTGTGATTTTGCTTACCACAACTGATCTGGTATATTAGTAAAATTTTACATAACTTTCGAGCACACAAAAAAATAAATAGAAATTGTTTAAAGCTTGATGAGGGAAACATTTTCAATAATTGTTTATGTCTCTGCTGTCTCCATATACATTTGTCAAATTACAAAAACATTAGCAAGAAATGTCCATCTGAATAGGTCTTCTGGCATTTCGTTTTGAGGTGCCTACTAGTTTTCCCAGAATCCAGAATGGACAATTTGATCTCTGGAGGCTGCGAAGACATGAAGGTCCTGTGCTGGGGTTAAGAAGGAGTGAAACGTTGAGAAGACATACTTCTAGCGGTTTCTTTTAAGGGATACGGAGGTGGTTGTATGGTAAAGAGACACATCTGGTGCCTAGTGAGGAAGGCAATGGGAGATGTCTCACAGATCATTTATGTAACAGATATTTGAGCGTTTCCAGATTGTCCACCAGATTTAACCACACTGCATGGTTACGCAAGACACAATGCCTTTCAAAAAAGAGAGTTTCCCAGAAAACCAGAAAGGACTGGGTATCCACAATATCAAGAAAAAGGTTTTCCTTTCTGTGTTATTGACTTTTTCAGTGGCCTATGGGCCTACGCACAATTATCAACTTTTTGTGCTATGTAGTGATACAGGTAATTATTTTTGCACGACACTGAAATTTCTTTTATCTCTCAGATAACATTTTTTTTTTAATGTTAAAACCCTTTTTTAATCCATATATAACATTTTTACAATTGTATACTCTGGTACAAGTTCCACACTTCCTGTGACAATTCCTTTTACAGTTTCAAGCTCAGAGTAAATAGTTCATACAGTGTAAACATAAATCACAATTTTATAAATAACATTCTAGTAAACAATATTAAAACCGACAAAGGACTTTTTTTGCTGGTTTTAATATTGTTTACTAGAATGTTATTTACCTTTCTAGTAAACAAGTTATGTACCTGTTCAGTGATCTCCACCTCTGGTTGTGATCTGTATGTCCATGAAGCTTAGTAAAATCGTTTCACTCTTCAAAAGCCGAATAGCTGGCTTTATCAATGCACACTGAAGGGGTTTTGTGGATGAAATAGCTTCATATGGAAACACGTTTTTTTGTGTAAGAAAAAAGCTTCAATGGCATTTTGCAAATTCCATAAAGGGATGTACGCAGATTGTCTACTGCTCCATAAAGAAGGATTGGGGAAAAGAGAGTCACACCACCGTTTTGGACATCAGGTGAAAAGTTGCACATCTCTATTGGGAGCGCACAAATATTGCTGTATTTGTTCATGAATTTACGTACAGCGTGTTAAATGCAGTATTAACATCCACTCCCTATGATCAAAGGGAATAATTGAAAATATTGCTCATTCGATGTTCACTCATTTATAATGATACTTTATGAATGAATACTTCAAGACGCATTATTGAATAACGGTATTGAAAGAACATATGTGCATGTCATTCTGTATATGAGAGTTTCTGGTCTGAAAATATTCCATAGACTCTAAGAATAAAGCAGATCAGGAAATACAAGAAGCTTGTGTCCTTCTGTAAAAGAAAAGGCGCGGGTGCCTGAAGCTCTACTTGGAAGCCAGCAGCGGCGCAATTAGACGTTGGTGCGTCAGATACCAAAGATGTGTAGCCTTCAATTCACCTCAGCCTCATTAATCTACTTACAGACATTTTCAGCCCCTTTGTTTCACTCTTGTCGGTCCCTGCTTTCTCCCTTTGTGACGGATTTCCGGCTCTCTCTTCTTCCATTTTACCGCTTTGGGAGTTTTTCCCTCTCTGGCTCCTGTAAATATCTGATGTGTACAAATAAATGCCGGTGCCCCCCACCGGCATCACCAGCTCAGATGAAGCACTGCCATCAAGGTTTCTCTGGAGGACACTAACCGGAAGGAATCCTCAGAGATATCCCAACAAACAGTGTGCTTTTTAACCGTTGTGGTGAGGCTCCCTGTGTAATGACAGTTGTACTCTTATCAATTATAACTTCCCCTGACTGCTAGTCAGCCGAGAAAATGTATTGCTTAAAATGTGGTAAACTGATATATAAAATGATGTCAAAATGTGCAAACGTGCTTACTGAGAGCTATGTAGAGTAGAAAGTCGTGTATTTCGAACACGTTTATATATCACCTTTAGCTGGGATATGCAGCAATCCATCTGTAAAAAAACACGGTCATGTTTTCGGTAGCCACATATGTTGAACATACTAAGGCTTCTGTTAGTATTTGGCTTTTTTTAAAAAAACAGTTTCCAAAGAGTATAATCCTTTTCGTGTCATTATAATGAACAGTATTTATTCAGCACTCGTGTACAAGGTGAACTATGTGACGGCACGCCAACGTCTGATGGATAATGGACATCAGGACTTCAGGTCCTAATGTGTTTTGGCGCAATGAAAAGGGTTGTATGGGATTTTTTTTCTGCTTGTCTCTTCTAAGACCTATTCTCCTTATTGGGCCAATACCTATGTTATACTTCTATGCCAGAACGGCTGGTCTCTACTGTGCTTACTGTACCGTACTGCTTTTTTTGTTGGCACAACAAAGGAGTAATCCTAGGGTTCCAGCTATGTTCAAAAAGTTGCACTATCCTCGGCAATGACATTTTGGGAGAAGGGGAGAAGGGAAGTAGTGGAGGAAGTAGAATCTTCAGTTGGCAGTGGCTTTCTGACAGAAGGGGTGCACCCTTTCATGCCCGCAATGCAACATGATGTATGTTACACTGTCCTGTTTTCATTGCAATTTTTTGTCCTCCATATCCTGTGTCGTATTTAGGTCTGGGTGGAGTTTGCAGAGTTCCGGTACACAGAACTCCACAGAGTGACCCAAAAACTCCTTTGTGCTACGCAGAGTTCAGCAAGCGGCAGAGTGCATTAGGTTGCGCCATTCGAACTGATTCAAACTCATTCTTAGTGACAGGAGTTTGTCCCATGCTGGAAAATCAGCACGAACGGCACAAGAAGGCGCTGCTTGTTTCTGCTACTTGAGTAGATGTTCTACTCAAGCGGTACCCTTCTCAAGGCAAAAGGAAGGTTACCCAAGTTACTCAACACGAGCAGTAGCGGCCATCCGCGACCCCCCGTATTGCAAAATCCCAGCAGGAGGTGTTCTGGAGTTAGATTTTCTTTGGAAAGTGGAGTCTTCAGTCATTATTAAAGCTTCCATCATAATTTACTGTACAGCAGCAAGAGGAGTGCTACGGCTACCCAGGAGCCCTTGTAGCCTACTGTTGAAAATGGGCCACATAGTGTGGTTTGATCAGATCAATGGAGACAAAACCTTTGTCTCAGCGGCCATCAAGAGGCGAAAGAAGGACACTTCTGGTACCTTCGACAGATAGGACAGGTAGAGATGGCCCAAATTCTTTCTTGTCCACATTTTGCTCTCTGACCAGGTCCCCAATCTCTGGGAGACAGGCAGGTCTTTCCGTTACTGTTTTCACTTGCCCAGTGGCAGTGCATTTTACTTGGACGTTGCTTTATAAAGTTCGGTATTATTTAGGGTCGTGTAAAACATCCAAACGATCATTGAGGTCAAATGGTGTCACCGTGCTTGTACTATCTAGGTCGGTTACCCACATCCTAACCGCAAAAAGGAGCTCATAATGTGTACAACCCCCCAGCAATTCTCTTGGCATGTTGTTATGTGCCCTCTGCACCCCATATACGGGATTGACCTAACTGCCTTCCGAACCTAATACCCTTGCTGTTAAGGACTGCTTTAAGTCAAGGTTATTGCTCTCAACTACCAAATTTCCCTTGGGATGGTAGGGGGAGGAGTACCACAAGGCCACACCCATACTTCCTATGGCATCTTTATAAGTCAAGAGCTAAACGCCGGTCTCTGGTCGGAATGGAGTGAGACAACTGCGTATGTCCAGATGAAGACTCGCAAACCCTTTATAACAGTTGGAGCATCAACTCAGTGCTGTGGCCAAATCCACAGGAATCTAGAGCATGAATCCACCATGATGTACTTGAAAGCCCCAATAGAGTATAAGGGGATGCAGTGACCCAAATAGACACATGCAAGAGGTTTTATCTGAGATCAATAAAGGTGTTTGTGGTCCCACCCTATTGCAATAGTGACACGGGCTGGATTTATTAAGGGTCACAATATCTATTCCTTT
The DNA here is from genome assembly GCF_964263255.1 of Lissotriton vulgaris. Classification (NCBI taxonomy): domain Eukaryota; kingdom Metazoa; phylum Chordata; class Amphibia; order Caudata; family Salamandridae; genus Lissotriton; species Lissotriton vulgaris. The sequence continues at coordinate 789,941 of NW_028248529.1, forward strand.
TTTAGGGTCTATCAGACCACACTTACCTCTACCTTGGCCCTGCACTCCTCCTCCTTAGGGCACCTGTACACTGTACAGGGTAAGTTCCTGACATAGGGGCCATGTTTCTGCTATATGGCAGACCCTGCCCTCCCCTCTGTGCAGCTTTCATTTTTATCAACATCAACTTCTCCTTCATCTTCTTAAGCCTCGCCTCAATTTCATCCCTACAATATTTGGCATATCTCAGAATCTCAACTATGGACTTGTTTTGCCAACAATTCAAATACGGCTGAATCATTAAACTATTCACAGTTTGCAACCCAGTCACACATTTAGACACAAACAGTCCTTTTGCTTTAGAGTATCAATTTCGCTATACTATTTAAAAGCCTGCAGCAACTGCTCATAGTAGGCATTACTGTCTCTTTAGGTTCCTGGGTGGTTCTGTCTATCTTAACCCGATCCACATCCTGTGGAGCCACCTTAGCTTTTAACTATGTGATCACCTGATTGTATTTCTTCACCACTACAATGGACAGACCATGAGTCACTGGATCTCTTTCGGGGTCACTGCCAGGCAGTTCTACAGCTATTTTACATTCTGACCATGAGTCTCTTGGGACCACAATTTCAAACAATGGAGCATATTTAAAGTGGTGGAGTGCAACATTAAGCCAAGAAGGCTAACGCAACCGTCCGTCACTTTGGAAACGCAGGGCAGCACCGTATTTACAACAACATGGTGCAGTCCTACGTTTCTCCCTTAGCTGGTGTTGCTGCCTAGCGCCAACGCAGGATCCCTTGCACTATAGTGTTTATGAGTAGGAAGGTGCAGCTTCCTGCACATAAACAATCATAAATGGCGATTTGTAACTGTTATGTGTGCTGCTTTGTGCAGTACCCATAGAAATTGAAACTCATCATTTTAAAACGATTGTTTATGTGCAGGAATTGAAACAGGATTTTGGTGTTTCTATGTATGCTGCACAATGCAGCAAACTTAGAAACAGCAAAAAGAGGAGAAATAAAGCATTTCTCCTCATTTCGCTATGTTAAGACCAGGTTTTGCCTGGTCTTAATTTTGTCTCTGCCTCATATTTACGCCATCCTTGTAAATATGGTACAGCGTCAAAATCAATGGGTGTTGCAGCAGAACGCCCACCGCAACACCCATTGCACACCCCTTTAATGCTAAGTATAGCATGAAAGGGTGCCTCATTTACAAGGCAGCGTTAAGCGGCGTTAAGTGGTCTTAACACCGCCTTCTCAATAAGCTGAGGCCCCTATCGCCACAGGAAAGTCTAAACAAGTCATGTTCCTGGGGCAATAGGGGCATGTAAATATGCCCAATGTGTTAAGATCAATGCACAAAACCTTTGATATTTTCACAAAAGAATTATCCTTCTTATACCATACCACAGGCTCCTCTCTCAATGTCTGGAAGTCATTTGTAAAAGCGGCCAGATCGCCCCTACTCGAGGGCACATGTACTTAACCTCAGCTCAGTACCTCTAATAAAGGAAATGCCTGAATACTCCTTGCCCTTTTCTTTCCCGATTTCTTTTTCACCCATTCCCTCCCCTTTACCCTTATGCTCTCACTTTGCATTCTATCCTGTTTTTGTCCCATCTGTCAGCAAAGCAGGGTACAGTCTCACTCCTTCAATCCTGGCTACTTTCCATCTCTTTTGCTTCTTGTTCCATTTTGCTTCCTGGTATGCACGCATAATTTTCTTCATGTTTACCTGATAGCGCTCCCTCTGATTACCCGGCACGCATCCATGCATCAAGTGCTTCAAACTGTATCGGTCTAGGTAAAGGTTTCATTGCATACAACATTCCCCTCAAATGGTCAATTATTCTCAGATTGAAGTTACTGCAGCGGCGAAATGCCAATGTGTCCTTTTTCTTTCTGATCATGTGCCCCTTTTTAAGACAAATTATAGTGTGAAGTATTACATTCATTGCCGTATAGTGAGTGGGTGTATCCTCTGAGGGAGCCGCTTCCCCCACTCTAGTGGGAACAGGCACATCTCCTCTAAACATGTCTTTCATTGCTTTAAAACACTTATTTTCCCATTTCTCTTTTGAAATATGCATAATTCAACTTCAAATTGTAAAACGTAGGAGTTCCCACAGTAGTACAAGAACAATTCCTGATCCAACCTATCTCAGCTCTTCACCTTCTGACGTCACACTCGCTCCTTGCAGCAACTCACCCTTCTTCAAAATTTCTCTTCTCACGCACATGTTTCCTTAAGCGACAGTTGTCTGCTCTTCTAAAAGAATCAATGTAAGTCAACCATTTGTAGAATGCACTCTATTATAAAAGAAACCTCGACCAGTGAAGAATCACCTGAATCAGGGTAGTTTCTCTTCTGTGCAAAAAGGTCCACTACACCATTCACAATTGTCCCATTCACACAAAGTTCCTTGTCTCGATTGGGGCCATCAAACACATCTCACAACGAATACCCACACAACACAGCAGACAAATATAACACAGTGTCTTCTGCACCTTTATATATATTCCGAGATCCGAGATCTTAGGCCACGTCATAGCCGATAACAACTTTAACAACTTATTACCACATTCACACAACTCTCACAACAGCTCCGTCAGACATCCTACAGCTGACTCTTCACTGCAAACTAACAACCACCACTCTCATTACCCGATTATTACTCGCTTCCTCTCCACCACTGGTTTCGCTGTACACCACCAGAACTCACTTGTTCTCCTCCTCTATCGATTGGGTTCTAAACAGGGGACACTATCATCAGTCTTCAAGACTAACCTATATCTCATTTCTTAATTCAAGTGCAGAATCAACCTCTGTAGTTACCATCTGCTATCGCAAAAATGTATCTCCTCAATTTCTGATCAATGGTACTTTTTAAGCAGCCTGAGAGATAAGGAACTCCTCATCACAATAATTCTAGTACAGCAACTTTTCAGGAAGTCAAGTCCACAACCAGATTCTAGTTAGTCAGTTTATTGTAAATTTTGGAACAGATTTAGATGTTTTACTTTTAACATGAAAGTATAAAATACAGAGAAAATAGGATGAAGTCAAATCTCCAGAACCGATTCACTCTATATAACAAAAAGAAAAACTACAATTTCAGGTATTGCTATGTAGGTTATTAAAACACATACTTGTAAGTTAGATTGCATCAAACTACTCAAAAGGAAAAATGTCTAGTTCCCTATCTATCCCTATATTATTTGAAAAGGGGAAACCTAGACTAAGCGAGATTTAAAAGGAAAGCAAAAAAGGTGTCAGCCATCACAGCCCTCCTACGAGGAAACTCTAACAATGGTAATGTGACAATCACAAAGAGAGGTCTGTACCTTAAAGCATCTGCCAGAGAAGTGTCAGCTGGCCCTAACTTCATTAGTACTAAAGTAACCATCCAGCACAGGCACCTCCTACAAACTTTCAGTAACTTTCCATTATCTGAGTGGCCTTCAACAACTCCTGTCTCCACCTACTACATCACATAGTAGGCTTCTCATATGTCCCTGGTGCCATCTCTATCTCCCATGAGAATTTACCCCATCTTCATTATTGCATTTCTTCCCAAACCTAGTTATCCAATAAAACGGACCTTCTCTAAACTAACTATGTCTTGTCCACCTGCAGTGGGAACTCGTATACACAGGAGCGTCCAGTGCAGGTAAGAGTGGTGGGGAGGGGTGGGGGGAGTCGACAGACAATGGTAAGGGAAAATAACATTTTAAAAAAGGAAACCACTTACCTTGTGCTCGCCGCATTGCCGATGTGGCGAGTGCAAGGGAAGTGGCATATTTATTTTCTTTTTTCCACACTCGTTGTCATCTATTGATTCCCTTGCACCCTGCCCCACCTCTCTTACCTGCATAGGCTGCTCCTGCTAATACATGCAAGATTTCACAGTACAATCAAAAGCATAGTTAAGCACCCGTTGGGAAATAAGTTAAACAATATTCAGGCCTACCATCAGGCTAACTTAACATCAGATGGGGTAAATACAGATTTTCTCTGACACGTAAAGCACATTATATCACAATTCTTGACATCATGAATAACCAATTTTTACTAAACTATTATTACAATGGTAATGTTAGACCATTTCACAAATCACACTTGATAGACAAGTTATACTTGGGTGACAATTTAATGTTCGTAGTAGTCAGTTACATTTATAACACACATGATATGTTGTAATACAGAGAAACACTTTGACAACTTGAGCCTAAATCCTTTTAGCCCTAGATTAGTTCCACAGAGTACACCTGTGTTGTATGGTACTCATGATTATAATGCACTCCTACGGAAAGTATTAAAAGAGAAAAACTGAAGCGAAACATAAAGCTTAAAATTACGTTTCTCCAGTGTTTTTGACTTTTTAACTGTTTTGGTATTTAAATATGCTTACACGTTTTCTTGTGTACTCTGTACTGTAGCTACCAGAGCTTGAACTCACATTTAAATTACTGAAACCTTTAACTTCAGCTCAACGCCCTCAAAACCGAGGTGATGGTACTGGGAAAACAGCCTGATCTGTGGGGTGCAAACTGGTGGCCTAAGGAGCTGGGACCCCCCCCAAAACCTGTGTCGGAACTAAAGAACCTTGGCGTTTGGCTGGATTCCAAACTTACCTTCTCGTGCCACACTAAGAAGGTGGCATCTATGTGCTTCGGCATCTTACGTGGTCTGAGGCCTATCCTTAAATTCTTCGATTCCCCCACTCGCCAGATGGTGGTTCAAGCGAGTGTACTATCTAGACTCGACTACGCCAGCGCACTACTTCTGGGCGCTAACCAGGCGGAAGTCCTGCGATTCCAACGGGTCCAGAATGCGGCAGCCAGAGCCCTGGTAGGCCTCCCGTGTGTCTGCTCAGCCCGCAGCACAATTGTTAAACTACACTGGTTGCCAGTCATCAGATGCATCGAATTCAAGGCTTTATGTTTTGCTTTCAAAATTTTGAAATCTGACACTCCCGCTATCCTCCAGCATCTCCTGACTCCTTATACTCCTTCGCGTAGCCTGCGCTCTGCTGGCCAAAGTCTGGCACTTGTTCCCCGATTCCATAAATGCAGATTGGGCGGTCGATCGTTCATGGTGTTGGCCGCCAAACTGTGGAATGCACTTCCTGTCCACATTCGTTCTTTAGAAAACCTTTTCGCCTTTAGGAAAGCTATGAAAACTTATCTTTTCCCCCTGCCCTATTAGCTTCCTTTTGATTTCTGCTTGTTTGTTATGTTCTTTTCAGATATAGCGCCAGGACGCCCCTTCGCTGGGGCAGCTGTGCGCTCAAAAATACACTTAACATAACATAACATAACATAACTTGACCTAACAAGAAAGTGACTTTATTGTTTGTGCAGCACCTCAATTCACCCCAACTACCCAACTAATGAACCATTTTCTCAGAACAGTAATCCCACCATTTCCTTCAATTATCTTATGGTTCTTAATATTTAGGCTGCTGCCCCACTTATCTTAGCCTGTCTCTTCACTTACAGTTGCTTGGCTGGCACTCTCAATTTATACTTTGGTGTTACTGATTTTGAGCTGTAGCAATATAAAACTGTGTTTAGCTATATTGTGCTTTGACAAGGAATTACCTGCAGATGTTGTCCTAATTAGCCTCCTGAAGTCCTTTTTCACATTTTTCAAAAGAGTAAAGAAGTGTGAAATGTAACATAGTTTATTTATGTAATCTTTGGCATAGGCAGGAACCATTCGAATGAACACTTTGTTTTTCCCTTCTCAAACACTGGAAAATGGGTATTGTTGCTTCGAGTAGGTGGAATGAAATATTTAGGGCCAGATGTAGGTAAGTTCCATTTACTGATTCTAAAATACCAAATTTTACTGATTCGGTATTTTAGAATCGGTAAATGGTATGTAGGTAAGTATTTGGTAAAGTTTACTGAAACGGTAATATTCGGTAATTACTGATTCAGTAAATACCAAATCGGTAATTCCCATTCATTCCTTTGGGCCTGGAGGCCCTTAGGAATGAATGGGAATAACTGAATCTGTATTTACCGATTCCGTAATGGGGGAACACATTCAAGGGTGGCAGGGTGTCACATTGACACCCTGTTGCACCCCTGAAAAGTGCCTGTGTACACATGTGGCAAACATACATGCCCTAAGGGCATGTATGTGTGCCACATGGCACTGTTGAAAATGCACAGATTTGCATTTTCAAAGGTATTCGTTACTTACCACCAACTAATAGTTGGTGGTAAATAACGAATCCTTAAATGTAAAAAGCACTCACTTGAGTGCTCTCTACATTAAGGATTCTGTAATTTACCGAATCGGTATGTTAAGCATTCGGTAATTTACCGATTTCTTAAATTACCGATTCGGTAAATTACCGAATACTACTATTTGGCCACTTACATCTGAAAAGCCTAATTCCGGTCGGTAACGGCCAAAATTCGGTAATTTCATCTGTTACAGACCGGAATTAGGCATCCTACATCTGGCCCTAAGTCCTTTGTAATGCTGAGTGTGTCAGTTGCAGCACCGCAGGACATCTTTTTGTGTTCTGATTTACTCCTCCACTAAATTTTGGTCTGGGTCATGTCCCTTTCTTCAGGTACGTTTGTGGTACAGAGTTTTCTTTTGGCTGTCATTGCCTAACAGTGCCTGTTTTTGTGCTGCACTAATCCACCTACTCTGTCAACGTACTGTGATATTTAGATTTTTTTATGTTAATTGTTTCATTGAGCACTCTTGGGTGGATTGCTAAGTGCAATGGGGCTTATTCATGAGAGGCCTGCGTCACTTTTGCATCACGTAAAGTGATACATGTGTGACGCAGGGCTCTCAATTTCATTTATAAAGCCACACAAAGCCACCTTGAATGGCTTATTAAGTCTTGAGTAGGTCAATGCAGCCCAAATCACTGCGTAGTGAGATAAATAACGGTGATGGATCAAGCCCTGATCTTTGGACTGGGTAAGAGTGGTCTGCTTAATTCAGACACTCTGTTCATCACCACCCCCTTTTCTGTATCGTTTTTGGCCACTATAGGTGTGGCAGGGTATACTCAGACATGAGTCCCTTTCTCACTGCTCCATCAGGATTCAAGCAAGCCGGGCCGAAGAGGCTGAAATGCCAGAAACCGGTCCCCGGTAGCTTGTCTCCTTTCTGGTGAAGAATTGGCTTGGTAGTTTGGTCTGCCCTGTTCCCATGATGCACTGGGCCAGGGACAGACTAATTTGCATATAGCCAGGTTCTGAGCTGGGATGGGGCAGTGAGATAAATAACGGTGATGGATCAAGCCCTGATCTTTGGACTGGGTAAGAGTGGTCTGCTTAATTCAGACACTCTGTTCATCACCACCCCCTTTTCTGTATCGTTTTTGGCCACTATAGGTGTGGCAGGGTATACTCAGACATGAGTCCCTTTCTCACTGCTCCATCAGGATTCAAGCAAGCCGGGCCGAAGAGGCTGAAATGCCAGAAACCGGTCCCCGGTAGCTTGTCTCCTTTCTGGTGAAGAATTGGCTTGGTAGTTTGGTCTGCCCTGTTCCCATGATGCACTGGGCCAGGGACAGACTAATTTGCATATAGCCAGGTTCTGAGCTGGGATGGGGCAGTGAGATAAATAACGGTGATGGATCAAGCCCTGATCTTTGGACTGGGTAAGAGTGGTCTGCTTAATTCAGACACTATGTTCATCACCACCCCCTTTTCTGTATCGTTTTTGGCCACTATAGGTGTGGCAGGGTATACTCAGACATGAGTCCCTTTCTCACTGCTCCATCAGGATTCAAGCAAGCCGGGCCGAAGAGACTGAAATGCCAGAAACCGGTCCCCGGTAGCTTGTCTCCTTTCTGGTGAAGAATTGGCTTGGTAGTTTGGTCTGCCCTGTTCCCATGATGCACTGGGCCAGGGGCAGACTAATTTGCATATAGCCAGGTTCTGAGCTGGGATGGGGCAGTGAGATAAATAACGGTGATGGATCAAGCCCTTATCTTTGGACTGGGTAAGAGTGGTCTGCTTAATTCAGACACTCTGTTCATCACCACCCCCTTTTCTGTATCGTTTTTGGCCACTATAGGTGTGGCAGGGTATACTCAGACATGAGTCCCTTTCTCACTGCTCCATCAGGATTCAAGCAAGCCGGGCCGAAGAGGCTGAAATGCCAGAAACCGGTCCCCGGTAGCTTGTCTCCTTTCTGGTGAAGAATTGGCTTGGTAGTTTGGTCTGCCCTGTTCCCATGATGCACTGGGCCAGGGACAGACTAATTTGCATATAGCCAGGTTCTGAGCTGGGATGGGGCAGTGAGATAAATAACGGTGATGGATCAAGCCCTGATCTTTGGACTGGGTAAGAGTGGTCTGCTTAATTCAGACACTCTGTTCATCACCACCCCCTTTTCTGTATCGTTTTTGGCCACTATAGGTGTGGCAGGGTATACTCAGACATGAGTCCCTTTCTCACTGCTCCATCAGGATTCAAACAAGCCGGGCCGAAGAGGCTGAAATGCCAGAAACCGGTCCCCGGTAGCTTGTCTCCTTTCTGGTGAAGAATTGGCTTGGTAGTTTGGTCTGCCCTGTTCCCATGATGCACTGGGCCAGGGACAGACTAATTTGCATATAGCCAGGTTCTGAGCTGGGATGGGGCAGTGAGATAAATAACGGTGATGGATCAAGCCCTGATCTTTGGACTGGGTAAGAGTGGTCTGCTTAATTCAGACACTCTGTTCATCACCAACCCCTTTTCTGTATCGTTTTTGGCCACTATAGGTGTGGCAGGGTATACTCAGACATGAGTCCCTTTCTCACTGCTCCATCAGGATTCAAGCAAGCCGGGCCGAAGAGGCTGAAATGCCAGAAACCGGTCCCCGGTAGCTTGTCTCCTTTCTGGTGAAGAATTGGCTTGGTAGTTTGGTCTGCCCTGTTCCCATGATGCACTGGGCCAGGGACAGACTAATTTGCATATAGCCAGGTTCTGAGCTGGGATGGGGCAGTGAGATAAATAACGGTGATGGATCAAGCCCTGATCTTTGGACTGGGTAAGAGTGGTCTGCTTAATTCAGACACTATGTTCATCACCACCCCCTTTTCTGTATCGTTTTTGGCCACTATAGGTGTGGCAGGGTATACTCAGACATGAGTCCCTTTCTCACTGCTCCATCAGGATTCAAGCAAGCCGGGCCGAAGAGACTGAAATGCCAGAAACCGGTCCCCGGTAGCTTGTCTCCTTTCTGGTGAAGAATTGGCTTGGTAGTTTGGTCTGCCCTGTTCCCATGATGCACTGGGCCAGGGGCAGACTAATTTGCATATAGCCAGGTTCTGAGCTGGGATGGGGCAGTGAGATAAATAACGGTGATGGATCAAGCCCTTATCTTTGGACTGGGTAAGAGTGGTCTGCTTAATTCAGACACTCTGTTCATCACCACCCCCTTTTCTGTATCGTTTTTGGCCACTATAGGTGTGGCAGGGTATACTCAGACATGAGTCCCTTTCTCACTGCTCCATCAGGATTCAAGCAAGCCGGGCCGAAGAGGCTGAAATGCCAGAAACCGGTCCCCGGTAGCTTGTCTCCTTTCTGGTGAAGAATTGGCTTGGTAGTTTGGTCTGCCCTGCTCCCATGATGCACTGGGCCAGGGACAGACTAATTTGCATATAGCCAGGTTCTGAGCTGGGATGGGGCAGTGAGATAAATAACGGTGATGGATCAAGCCCTGATCTTTGGACTGGGTAAGAGTGGTCTGCTTAATTCAGACACTCTGTTCATCACCACCCCCTTTTCTGTATCGTTTTTGGCCACTATAGGTGTGGCAGGGTATACTCAGACATGAGTCCCTTTCTCACTGCTCCATCAGGATTCAAACAAGCCGGGCCGAAGAGGCTGAAATGCCAGAAACCGGTCCCCGGTAGCTTGTCTCCTTTCTGGTGAAGATTTGGCTTGGTAGTTTGGTCTGCCCTGTTCCCATGATGCACTGGGCCAGGGACAGACTAATTTGCATATAGCCAGGTTCTGAGCTGGGATGGGGCAGTGAGATAAATAACGGTGATGGATCAAGCCCTGATCTTTGGACTGGGTAAGAGTGGTCTGCTTAATTCAGACACTCTGTTCATCACCACCCCCTTTTCTGTATCGTTTTTGGCCACTATAGGTGTGGCAGGGTATACTCAGACATGAGTCCCTTTCTCACTGCTCCATCAGGATTCAAGCAAGCCGGGCCGAAGAGGCTGAAATGCCAGAAACCGGTCCCCGGTAGCTTGTCTCCTTTCTGGTGAAGAATTGGCTTGGTAGTTTGGTCTGCCCTGTTCCCATGATGCACTGGGCCAGGGACAGACTAATTTGCATATAGCCAGGTTCTGAGCTGGGATGGGGCAGTGAGATAAATAACGGTGATGGATCAAGCCCTGATCTTTGGACTGGGTAAGAGTGGTCTGCTTAATTCAGACACTCTGTTCATCACCACCCCCTTTTCTGTATCGCAAATCACTGCGTAGGCTTACTCTGAGCCTGGGAGCTGTTTCATGAGCGTTGCTGTAGGTTTTCCCATTCAACACCAATAGATTTTGATGCTGCCGCAGATTTACAAAATCATGTAAACTAGGGGAAGTGTCAAATAAATATACCTCCGAGCTTTTTTCCTCTTTCTAGAAGAAAACGCCTCTTAGGATTGTTTGTAGAGAAAGTTGCCCCTTCCTGCACAAAAAACAATCCTGCATGGTGCAAGAGTGCCTAGGTTGGCGCTAGGATACCTAAATGGCACCAGCGCAGGGAGAAAGGACAGTCATGCCCTTTCACTTTAGCGTAAGGCAGCACAGCAAGGAGCCTTGCTGTGCTGCCTTATGCCAGAATCCCATAAATAAGGGGCGATGTTTTGTGCAAGGTAGTTTGATGTTATTGTCTATTTTTTTTGGGGGTATTGTCATATTGATGTGCCATCACCCATATTTATTAGTATGGGGAAGGGGCTGTTATGTTTTTTCAAGTCTTTATTGAGCTGTGTTTGAAGGCCTGTTGTGCTGCCTCATTAATCAACAATGAAAGTTCTTAATTTGCATGCATTTTATATATACTTAATTCTCTTATTCTTTGCTTTGTCACTGCAGTTACTTTGTTAACTTGTGATTTCTTTGGACAAAAATAATTATAGATAGCAAATATATGCCTTGTTCAATAGAATCTTAAGAATGGTCAATGCACACGCGTGTAAAGTTCAAGTTTGTTTTATATGCAGTGTTTTTTTTATTTTATTTTTAATTATTTTTCCTAATTCGGTTACAGTTGCTCACAATATGTCAATACACAATACATTTGTACAGCGATACGTAACAAAGGGGAAGGTAACATAGTAGAAATTATTTAAGCACTAATGATGGTACAATAAGATAATATCATTCATCAACGACAAAGCTAGTCAAAATATTCTTGAGACGCCGATGACCTGTCATGCCTTTAGTTCTAAGTATGTCTGTTTCCAATTCTTAAATTTGACAGAAGATAAACCAGCATTCTGATGTGGAGGGGGCTATGCAGTGTTGGACAATAAGCACGCAGAGGTTCAATGCATGTGAATTGAAGTGACTCAAATGGTTCAGTTCTTTAAGTGAAATCAAAATGCAAAAATCTCTGTACATGTCGATTTCCATAAATTGGCATAGATCTCCATCTCTTTGCGTTTGCCAGTTTCTAGTAAAAATCTTCAACCAGTACTGTGATTTTCAAGTCACCATCCTCTAATGCATGGGAATGAATAGAGGCTGGCACAATAGATATAATGGGGCATATGTACAAGAACTAACTCTAGTTAGCAGCAGTTTTCTTAACACGGCCTATCACCGTTGTAGTTACAATACATCGCTACATGACGATAGTTGCAGGTAGCCGTAGTGAAAACTGCTGCTAGCACACGCGTGAAGGCTATACAAATTCTGACATTTGCGGCCAAATACTAACAAAAGGCCCATTAGCCGAAAAAAAACATGTTTGTCAGCCCAGCGTGACATTTTTTCCTCTAGAGGCAAAAATAGCCTGTAAGTCCATTTCCAATGTAAAATAGGAAACATAACCAATGGCATGCAGAATGGAGCAGCCAGGGCCAAGTGCAGCACAGATCAAAAGACCCCCAAGCCCTCCTACAGCCAGGATAACCAGTCAGTGTCCCAGCGGAAGGGGAAATTCAGGGCTACAATCATGGAAAGAGGCGCATCACTGGGCAGAACCAGTGATTCATCACCTACCACCGCGCACTCTTTGCAGCACCATGGCATGCAAAACCTTGAAAGCGCGGACAGTTCCTGGGGCCCCGAGGACTCGCTGGCTCTGAGGCTGGAACCCGGAGTGGGATGTGAAGGTGCTGTGGAGTTGCTGGGCTGTGTTGGTAGACATTGAGGCATCAGCGATCGCCCTTACCTGGTGGTGAACTCTTCCAGGTCACATGGAGAAATGTTTCTGAACTGTGTGAGAAGACTGCCTTGTCCCCTTTGGAGCTGTGAATGGTAGAGGTGCTTCTGCACACCAACATATGGAGGTCTGAATCGCACACCACACGCCACCACTACACCGGGGTGCACAAATGGGAGATTACCAATGTTGGGCCGCACCTCTCTGCATCACAGGACAGAGGATGTAACCTTGGACGGATGATGTGGAGGGTGAGGCCCCTGGGCTGCGATAAACTTGTGGGGCAGGAGCTCTGCAACTTCATGGCTAAAGGTGCACCGTTGCATCACTGGCATCAGGAGGTTCCCCCGCAGAGTTGGCGGTGACTGCTGTATCCATGTTTGTAAAATCCCACCTTGGTGAGGGTCCTGGTGGCTGGGTCACAGATTGGGAGAGATTTGGACAGAGTGCAGGTGAGGAGAATGTGGGACTCGTAGCGGAGGAGACCTGGGAGTTGAGTCGGGCCCAGGACTAGCAACTGTGTGTGACAGACCCCCACCGGTGGCTCATCCACCATGGCGGAAGAGTGTCGCCCACCTGCTTTCAAGCAGTGCAAGAAGAGGAAACATATATGATGATAACTTTCAGATGTACTCATGCTTTGTTTCCTTTGCAGGCAGGAGGGTGGGTGGGGCTGCTCTACTCACAGAGCAGGGCAGGGGAGGAATGGTATATCCACTTAAGTGTGCAATGACTGTTTGGTTGGCCCTCCCATGCCACCCAAAGCAGTCATGCGCACTTCCCTGTTTGCACTGTAGGCTGTATTACAGCCTGCATGGAGTACATGCCCACCCCTCCAGCCCCTGGCTGGATGCCTTGTCATGGCACTCAAGAACAATAACAACGCCACATTGCAGCATTGTAATTGACTTAGGGGAGGGAGCCTGGCTGCCTGCTTCCTGCTCCTGCAAGCAGATTCAGGAGAGCAGGAGCACAGAAGATGAGGGACCCTGGGTTTGAGGTAAGTATTTAAAAATATATATATTTACAACCCCTGCTCCCCTGTGTCCCTGTCCCCTACAGTTTCCTTTCCTACATTTCCTGCCTCCGAGCTGTCCAGTCCCCCTCGTACTTAATGGCTGCCTCTGTGCCGTCATGCATAGCGGGCGTACCTCTGGTGCGCCAAAGGCAAGCAAAAGCAAGCCTGTCTGCATCCATCTGCCCCTGGACACCAGCCATCTAGCAACAATGTAGAATTCTTTTGCACACTGCACCTGTCTAAAGTGAAAATGCACCTAATGACACATCAGCAAACCAGAAGCTGACTGTGCCCAGCTGAACAACAGCTCATCCAACCAGCTCAACTGCATCCTCCTCAAAGTGCGGTCCCTCCACAAATACACAACAGAAATCTGGAGCCTTCTCGACACAACCTCTTCAGACATCGCTTTCTTCATGGAAACCTGGACCAACCTCTGCTCCGTACTTGACATCGCAATCACCATCCACGACAGCTACAAATTCACCCACAAAGACCACCGCAGCACCCAGGAGAATGCATTGCCATTGTCTACAAAAGCACACTCTGACTCACTACACACTCTAATGACCCGACGGCGACCATGGAACACCGCCACTTCCAGATCCGTACCAACCCCAACACCACCCTCCATGGAACCCTCATCTACAGGCCCCCCTGGCCATGAACCTGTATTCACTGTTGTCATTGTAGACCTTTTTGCACCCCACCCCCTTCCTGGGGAACCTCACCAAAATTGGGCTCAAGCAGTTAGTCACCGCACCAACCCAAATAGCCAAACACACTCTTGAGCCTGTCTTCCCCACCAGTGGGAAGTTCAACTACAACGACACCATAGGAATCTCCTGTACCAACCATTATTGTTTACATCATACCTTCACCACGCCCACTGTGCACCATCAATGCTCCCCTGTCGCAGCTGGACCAAGGCCACCAAAGAACTTCCCATCAACTCTTTCAGCACCTCCACTCTGCCAACGCTTACAGACGCCAACATTGCAGCGCCAACCTCCAACGATGGATCTCCAATTACATCGACACCCTGGCACCCCTCAAGAAAAGACTAGGCAAACAACACTTCGAGAAGGCCAACTGGTTCACTCCTGCCTTCCACCAGTCCAGCCCCACCTGCAGACATTTAGAGTAGAGATGGAGCCACAACATCAATCAATTCCGCAACACAGTCACCCTTGCAGCATGGTGCAAGGGCACCTGTGTTGGCGCATGGCAGCCATTGTGCACCAACGTAAGGGAAAATACAAGGGGGCTTATTCATGATCCCCTTTTGACAGTTTCACCCTGCCGGTGTGTCAATTTCTTGATGTACTTGAAGCACGATTCTTGCACTACATTGCGCTGTATTCGAAAAGTGACGCATCTAGGCATATGCATGACCTTGTGAAGCCCTGCATTGGGTAGGATGTATGCAGGTTGGGCATTCCCTCGCAACAAAAATCCATCGCAGTGAAATCCATCAGATTTCACTGCAACAATTGTAGAACGCCACTGCGTCAGTACCTTACGCCTGCCTCATGGCAGGCATAAGGGTGACACAGTCCCGCCGAGACATGCTGGCCCCATGCATTGCTGCAGTTGCATCATGCTTGTGACTCAACTGCAGCAATGCATGCCTTTTGCGCTGACAGACACATCAGGATTCCAGAAGTATCTGTCAATAATTGTGACATGGAGCAGCAACAGTGAATACAGCACATCCATGGTGTCGCAAGTAGAGCCTAGTGTTGCAATCTTTTGTCGCAGTGACGCACCACTTTATATGAATGAGGCCCAAGAATGTGCCCTATCTTATTGATGGTGCACATTCCTGCCCTGCAGTTTCGTCTCAGGGAAGTGCAGCATCATTCCTTGCAGTACTGTCCAACACCAAAACCTTCTGAAATGAGGCCCCATTTGTTTGCACCATTTTTAAGACCAGGTATTTTCTGGTCTTAAAAAACTGCCTCTAACTGGAGTTAGAGGCAATATTTTCGGTTTTGCACCATACAAGGAATTCCTTGTAAATATTGTGAAGTGAGTTTACCAGCAGTTTTTCCATGCAAATGCCTATCTTTCTTCTCATTTTTGCGAAATCCTACTAACAGAAGTGGCAATCCTAAAAATTCCTGTTTACGCCAGAAAACTGCTGCTAATTTACGCTAAAGAGGCATTAACTCCTTCTACGTATCCCCCTATGACTTTTCACACAGATATTATTTCTATGTTAATCTGCAGAGATTTCACCCTAGACTTAGAGATTTCACCTCCTCTATAGAAAGCTCAGAATTGAAAAGCAGTGAGAAAAGTAATTCAACTGAAGTAAACCATGCCCCATATTAGCCCTTTAACACATAAATTGAGCCCATCCCATGGGCTCTGCCCTAATCCATTTGGTACCCACAGCCAAGCTACAGCTCCCTGGATGAAGCCAACCCTACTCAAGAGGGTGAAGAACTTTTCTAAGGTTGAAACAGGCCTTGTAGTTAGCTTTGTTTTTGACTATTAGAAACTTATGGGCACCTACATGGTCAGCTTCCATAGACCCTCGGTGGAGCAGAGAAGGCAGCCATGTGGTATTAGGTGATACATTAAAAGCATTGAGACCGGAGGTATGCACTGTGCAAGGTTTAAAGCAGAAAAGGCAGGAGCAGAGGAGGTGGGCGAGGGAGATATTTTCCAGGATCTAAGTTGCAAGGCTTTCTCTGTAGCTGGACGTATTTTATGAAATCCCAAGTTGAGGCCAAGTCAAAACCTGAACCCCTCCATTTTACACTATATTTCTGTTCCACACCCATGCCACACCTTCCCCCTCACAGACAGCCATACATCTCACATTTCACACTTACACACAGCCTTACACCGCCTTTATAATTTGTAATGAAATTATTTGTCGTAGAGCAATACTTTTTTGAATGCAGTCTCCATTTCAAGTTCATTCCTAGCAACAGCAGGAGCAGGAGTACCATCTACTATGGCAGGACAACGTCAGGGGCAAACACACGCATCCCAATTACGCACATAGTCATGTCACACTGATATCTACGATAGTATAGAGTTTTATATGTCTTGGTATGTCATACCTCAACACTGACATTTATTACATATATTATAACTTTTGGGATCGAATCTACCCAGCATGTAATATGTATAGTATTTATATAGGTATCATAATTGTTCATCCTATGTTGTCATTAGATTTTTTGAAGATCCTGTTTAGTCTGCCCATCTGTCACCTGCCCCCACCTCCTCTTCTTATCCTGCTTGCACTCTCCATGAAAAACAGATGGATGACAGAGACTGGTAAGTCTTTAGCAAAGCCTTTTGCAATACATATACATAAGTACATTAACTTTTTCATAAGTGTCATGATGTTTACGATATTCTTATGTAAACCGAACTGGACACTTTGTTTTACTCAAGTGAAAAATGAAATAGGTGAATTTCTATATCTAATACTGTTGGTTTTATGTCCTTCAGAACATCGTTCCATTGTTCATCTGTAGTTGAAAGTATTGCTATGTGTCTCTTATGAGCCACTCTAGCCACCCATACTCTGATTGCAAACATTAATGGAATGACATTTTTCACTCATACTACCTTCATGTTTTTTTGTCATTTCATGATGTGCCTGCAAATAACAAAATTACCCATGTGCTTTGATTTCGGTGATCTTTGTGGTCTAGTTTTTGGAATATGTATCAAAGCCATCTTACTATAAACTGATGCTTTTTGAGTGCACTTATCTTTTCCTTTGTATATGTTTCAATTCACAGCTTCGATGATTCAAGTCCCTCTGTTGTTCCTTCTACATCTCACCCATCAGATGTCAGGGGACATTCTGCCATCACTAATTCCGCACTCTGCTGTTCATCTGTAAGGTAAGTCTGTGACATGCATACATGTCCTACAATCAACTGTCATTTATAACTTAATTTTACCAATATTGAAAATTATCCACTGACAAAGTTCTCTCTCTCAATTGAAAATTGCACATATGTATAGAGGCTTTACCTGTCTTGATAATATTAATGTAAAGTATGGCAATTGTTCTCAGCCATACTGTCACGAGTCTGAATTTTAATGTAACTATTTTCAGCAGATACCTGATCTAGGAACACATGTCCACCACCTACTTTCAGATATCTGATTAGGCAGCTGACATCTAATAGTCCCTCCACAAAGGAAGCACCAATGCCTATAGAAGTTAACATATTATATATTGCCTAAATAATCCATATAATGACCAATAACTAGCATTCAATAATATTGTATTGTGTCAGTTATGTATGAAAAAGTAAACAATTTTTCAGATTTTAGCTATTTAATATAAATAGTCTCATACTAATTTTATTTCCATTTTCTTTAAATTCCTGGGCATGAACATCCTGACAATTATACCTTACAAAGCAGAAGAAGAGGATGGTGTGCAATCCCATGAGAAAACGTCATCTTCCTCCAAGCTGATATGTCAGTATACTTCACAACTCAAGAGGAGGAGGCAGAGATTGTTAATTGTGCCAGGAAAACCATTCCAAAAAGACCTCATTCTGACCATCAGTCTCCCTCCTCTGCAACTATGGATTGCAAGTCTTCAGCCACAAGTCACTAATGCACAGTTGCTCCTACTGGCTATCCTGAACACACTCCTCAGAATACAAGTACCCCAGTGAATTCTGCCATAACACCCAGCAATACGTTTACAAATTTGGTTTTCCCTGCGTCTTCTGAGACTGAAGAAAACTCTTGTGGGGAGCATTTCTTCTCCATTCAACAATCCCTCTCTTAAAGCCTCCCAGGCGTCAACTCTCATCTTAATGGACAATCTGCTTGTGAACTTGCTTGTGTTATTAGATGACCGTGCATACAGGGGGTGGGAGTTGGTGTGGGCAAATCCTGTATTCTGGGAGGATCACTTTGTCCAACAAAAATCATATGTGTGTGGGATATTCCTCAAATTAGTAAAACCATTCACACCTTCAGAACTCACAAGCACAAGAGACATACCCATTTCTTCAAATAGGCTAAAACACAAGTTTAACCAGAAACATCTTTGCTTGTCAGAGAGCAGGACTCAATGCAATATGCCTTGACATGCAGATTATAGAGACCAAATGACACAAGTCACTCTGTGAGTCTGCTGTGGCAAACACATAAACCTCAAGAACTGGAGCACATCTCTAACTTGTAAAGTCCCTCTTTTCCAATAGATCTCGCTTCACCACCTTAACTTCAACCTCCAGTGATCCTGTATTGGAAGCAGGATGTGTGGAAAATGGTTTCCCATTGGGTGTGGATAACAAAAATCACCCAATGATCTTTGAATTGAATGCGCAGTCATCCATTGTCACTAAAGAGGTTCTGCTTTTGAAAATCCCCCATTGCAAGACTGTTGACAAATATAGACAGTCTCTTATTATTATCTCTTTTAATAATTATCACTTACCTTTAACATGTGTTGCCTTGTATGCAGAGTAATTGATATGTTTTCATGAGAATGATGATTTGCAATGTTTTACGTAGTGTAGAATGTTTGAGAATAAGCTTTAAAACAGCACAATCAAACACATTTATATATATCTCAACACACATACAAAAGTAAGAATACAGTTACCTTTAAGGTTTAGAAATATTTTTTCTGTATCAAATAAATCTTCATACTTCCGCTTAATCAAAATTATAGATATCCTAGGGAATGAACAACAAAAGAGCATTAGTAAATGGAGGTAGATGAGCATTATACAACTTTTAAAAAAACATTTCTGGATCATTAGTGAATGCTTCTAAGAACATATATTCAAATTGGGGTAATGTTTTCTAAACAACTGTTAATGGTGCAACCAAATATAGTTTCAAAAAAAGTTCAAGTACCCAAAGTAAATGTTCAATTTCCAAAAACAACCTACAGTTGTAAAGAAATGTAAAGAAACCCCCTTCCCCCTCAAGTCAGATGGAGTGTCTGAAAGCCTTTCTTGTGTTGATGGACACATTCCAGGCCAGGACCATTTTCACCCCTGCACAGGCTCAGATGAAACAACAAAGATTGTGTGGAGATGTCTGCAGTCCAGAGGACAGAACGAAGAAAAGTTCTCTGTGCTGGTCATCATATGTCTCTTGGTGTGTTGTTACCTCTACTGCCCCCTCTTGAAGCCCAAGACAGATCAGCAATCACTTGCTTCATGGCCTCCTCGAATGCAGCTGCAGTCATAGGCTCATGGCTGAGTGGTATCAGAGACGAAGCTCATCCTCTGCTTCTGATGATCTGACTGTACACTTGCGTTAGGAGGAAGGGCTGCAGCAGTCCGTCTGGAGGTTCCATTGTCGGGCACCCTCATGAGGGGTGGTGGTGACATCAGGCCCCAATGAAGAAGGGTCTGCTCTTTGGATACCTCAGATGTTACTTCATGTGGACAAAGAGAATCTCCATTGCCTGCCTTTTCGTGGCATGATGTGTCCAGATCAATAACCTCCTCAGCCTGCATCAAGAGTCTTGTAGCTTGTGAAAAGGAAAATAATGAAAACAAAATCCATACATGAGGACTTTACTTCGGCTAAAAAATCTATGTAATTGTGCAGGTTTTGAAATGAAAGAAAACATCACATAACCCACTCCCCTTTACCATGGAAACCTGTAAAATGAAGCTGAGACTTTTAATAGTAGATAGCAATGATTCCCAAATATATAAAACAATAATATATTAATTATTCAAACATAGATATACCATCATTTTTTATCAACTTCTGATAAAATATCTTTTAGTAAGATTGTTTAACTGGAATGTTACCCAACCATATGCATTGGTTAGAAATGCTAAAACGTGTTACCATAAATTGTATTCTTGATTACAAAAAGGTTCAGCAGTATGAGTAGAACATCACATTTTTTTAGAAACTAATGCAGAATGTTTGTCTATTATAAAGACATGTTATAACATATTTGTAAGAGCACTTTTAATGTACATTATATCACATTATCTGGAGAACGCTATCTAACAATGTTCAAATTATGTATTGACATATTCTATTCAGGAAAACCATGAAAAGCGGGCCATTCTCATAAACGTCATCAGCCAAGAGTCTTCTCACAAATCCAAATAAAAATGGAAATTCAATCACATTGACCATTTTATGTGTGCTAATGTATATGTTAAATAAAAATGTTTCTAACACATAGCCTGAGATGTGTGTCTGACTGAAAAAAACACCATCTACATAATAGGTGTTATATGGGTTTAATATATGAAAGTTGGTGAATTGAGAAATGAAGGACTTACCTCAACAGTTAACTATAAATTTCACAAAGTTTTATAAAAAATGGAAACTAAACTAAGATAATTTGTGCCAACTTAATATACTATACATTAGTAACAATGGAATCATTATTTTAGACACATATACATTAATAACATTCATTCTACAACAAAGAATAATCTCATAACATGGACATACACTAACCGAAAATCATGAGACATGATAATTGGCCTCTAGATGAGCACGGAGGGCTTGCAATGCTGCTTTTATGACCCGTCTCTGCACTGAGGAGAGCCTGGGATAACATTTGTGTGACTGGTAAGATACCCCCAGAACATTCTCTAGCTTTATTTTTGACCAGTAATGGAGGACCTCCCAGCTCTTGCAGCAACCTCTCGCTTTTAAGGTTTAAACATCCACTGCATTCCAACATGTGGTATTGGCCTGCCACATGTACATCAGCACTGCAATGAACAATTGAGTTTCAGGTCCTCTGTAGAGCTGAAGACAGTTCATGAAAAGCCCCTCCATGAATAACTAATTGCTGCATTGTGATGTTGTGCAATATGTAACACAATACAATAATCTTGCATGCAACTTCAGAGAAATACCGGGTCAGATGCCCTGTATGGTCAAGACATCTGAAACACAACCTAAGTGAACCATTAGTGCATTCAATGTTCGTTTGTATATGCATGTGGCTCTACTAAACCTGAGCGGTTGCACAGGAGAAGGGGGAGTGAGGAGATGGGGAGGAATGGCATACTTTGCATCACTTGCAACAAAGACATGTAATATGTGGCATTATGTGATCAGCTGCAGAATACATTACAAAATCTATACATGCTTGCCTTCACTATTATTTCTGTTGATGCGAATTGTAACTTGGCGCATTTATGAGTGACTGCTTGTGATGCATTCACCAAAAAAATGTTATTCCACTGTGAATTAGTAAATTTATCTGGTAGCTGCATGTCATCAAAATCGATAGCCGCCAAATGTCATACAAAAGCGAATGTCAGACAATGAAGCTGTCATGTGTGCACCCAGGAGAGGCAAGTTACATCAGTGAAGCAGGCCCTGGCAATGCAGACAGATTACATTCTTAGTGGTGCTTAATGTAGAAATGGTGTTCCCATTGTTGGGGAGTCTGAACTTTCCAATTGTGTAATTATGTCACTTACTACTTAGGCAAGTGGATTAAGGTATATAATTCCCTTGACACTGGTTGCCTTTCCAGTAGTGACTGTTGCATAGCAATAAAATGGCACACTCAGCTGGTGATACAACTCAGTATCTGTCACAAGCTGTGTGATGGGCTGTCTGTCATATGTCAATGGTGTACCCACTGATCCTCTGGAAATATTCAGTGATCAGGAGTTTGAGTGCAGTCAGTTTTGTGACATATCAGTGATGGCCTGGGAGAGGACTGTAGGTGAATTGAGCTTCTGCCCCCTAGTCTGCAACCATGTCAAGGATCCCCTCAGGTAAGTTGTACTATCCACCCAAAACAACTTCCCAGAACATTCCAAAGGTGTTGAACGTCTGCATGTAGATCCTTTCTCTCCTACTCAAATAACACATAGTGAAGGGATATGTCTGCACCTTATTTTTTGTACTGCAGCGGGGGCTGCTGACCACATCCCGCCACAATTCAAAATATTGGTAATGTGACCACTACGTTGGGGGTCACATCATAATTCAGATGGTGGGTAGGCCACCTTATAGGTTGCCAGTTGCAAATCTGATACAATGGCGTACGGCCTGAAGTCTGTCCACCATCATAATGACCCCCTAAGTGATTTTCCCAGAATCACAGGATGTTGAGCATCTCTGCCGAGACTCATACCCAGAAGACGCGGCCCGCGGAGTGAGTTCCGTGGGGCATAAAGGTGGGGCGGGGGAGGGGCAGGGTGAGGGTGCCAAACACCAGAATATGGATAATGTGAGGTAAGTAAACACTTTAATAAATAACAACAATTTCGTAGCGCGCCCTGCATCGCATTTTGAGATGCAGGGCGTGCTACAAAATTTGTTTTATTTATTAAAATGTTTACTTACCTCACATTATCCATAGTCCGGTGTTTAGCACCCCTTACCCTCCCCCTACCCTCCCCCTCCCCGCCTTTCGGCCCCACGAAACTCCCTCCACGGGCCGCAGCTGATACCCAGTTCCCCAGCTTTAAGGTTGGCCACTCTAGCCGTTAGGCCACATCCTCGTTCAATTGTTGATGGATGTGACGGAGTCCTGATTGTTAAGTTCCAGCTTTTGATGCTTTCCAAGTATTTACAGGTCAGTGAGACACTAAATATTTAACAAATTGCCTTATAGGCATCTGAGTCATAAACACGTTTTCACACCACTTAATTTACAGGTGTCGTAAAACTCAAAAGCTTAATCATGCCCCCTATGCAAAGACACGTTGGCACAGGATTCTAACACAACACTGGCACTTGTATTCAAGACTTAAATCTGATGACATACATACAGCTACATTGTTCTACTTTATTTCCCAACTGTCTTTTAAAAACAATTTGTTGCAAAGTCATACTGTGTGCCCTGTGCACCCTTATTTTTTGGTGATTGGTACTGGTGGTAACTGACTCTGACTGTCCCTGGGCTCTGTCTGACCATGCCCAGGACCAGTGCTATGTTGATAACACAAGTGAAAACACCCACATGAATTAGTGTACACTTAAAATTGACATGACCTGACCTATAAGTCCCTACTAGATAATAGGGCAGGCGGATTACCACTACCTATAGGTCCCTAGTGTATAATAGGGCATGGCAGTTGAGAGGCCAGCAGCCCATTCTGGCTTGCGTGTGTGCGCTGCTGAGCACCTGAGATCATTGTGAAAGCAGCCTTGTGTTGCAGCACTACTTTTCAAAGTAAATTTACTGCAAACTCGACTTTGGTGGTAGGGGCACTTAAAAAATAATAATGTACAATATTTTTGCATATTCAGTACCCCAAGGCTCTCCCCTTAGACTACTGGGGTGGGGGGGAGCATGTAATTATATGGAGGGTCCTTATAAAATATGTTTTATGTGCCACAGGGATTAAGAAATTGCACATTTCACTTTCCCCTATTTAGTAAAGTGTCTCCCAAAATTGACTTTCGTGTTAGGAGCACTGTATAATGTTGACTTACATTATCTTTGCATAGTCATAAAGCCCAAGGTCTCCCTAGGTGTCCCTGGGGTGGTGGGTCATGTAACTATAAACAGCACCCTTAAAAAAGATGCGTTATATGTCCTGGCCTTGGAGAAATTGCAAATTTCATTTTCTCTTTTGTAAATTCTCAGCCACTTAGGATAACATTGCAATAGTGTATGAATGCATAAATATCTCTAGGAATTAAATAAAATATCATCGAATGGCTCAGGAGAGTGGCATTGATGAATCCAACAATATGTCCTTGTTGAATTTATCCTAAAAGTACAGAAAAGAAGTCATAAGACTTTCTTGTCTCTAGACCAAAATTCGGCCTTCCTGCAATCTCCCCTGATTGGTCAGAGTTAGCAGGACTAGCCAAGCTGCTTTGATGAAGTGATAAGTGGCTCACTAGGGAAGAGACTATCTGTTGGATTAAGATCTGCTACATAGGAATGCCAGAGCAGGGGGAAGGGGTCATAAACATGAAGCTTCAATAGAGTAACAGGACAGGTAAGTAATGCCAGGTCTACCTATCCCCATCCCCTCTGATTCAGCCAGATAGCATGCTTAAGGAAACAATCTGCAGATGTTAGGGGAAGGGGAGCTATGGAAATGAGCTATGCTTGAAGATGGTCTAACTAGTTCTTACTCCTCTGCTGAAATTCTAGCCATGTTGAATTTTGGAGGAATAGTGCTTTGAGGGAGAAGATTATGCCACTATTTGGAGAAAGTGGTCATGCTCTGGGGTGTTGCCTTGCACCCCATTGGACGTGAGTGCTCTTCTGCTCGACCCCTGAGAACACTGAATAAATATGTGAGAGGTTCAGAGCCACTTGAGTCTGCTGCTTAAAACTAAGAGAAGAAGAAGGATTGTCATGCTAGAAACTTGATTTGCACCATCAGGCCCAGCATTCTGATTGACTGTGCCTGCTGCACTATCCGGATCTACAGCCCTGTGGATGTACCTTGCTTCCGAAGAATAAAGAGTAGGCTCCCTGAAAGCTACAGGTTAACAGAGCTCACCTGCATCATTACCATCAAAAGTCCAATGCCTGGAATGCATACAATGCATCCAGTGGAAGTTTAAGGGTCTTTTCCAGGTGCATTGTGGGAATTGTGGCCTCAAACATTCAAGGACCATTCTGGAGCTTCCAGACCCTTGGATTATGTTGTGGAGACTTTGCACCTTCAAGAAGAACTTCAAGAAGAAGTTCCTGAAGTTTGAAGAAGTTTGGAGCCACTTTGGAAAAAAGCTCCATAATGTGAACGACTCAACAGTGAGAGCCAAGCTGGCCATCTTCAACCGCAACCTGGCCCGGATTCCAGGTTCATTCGGCTGAAGAGCTCCGGTGGTCTGACTTCAAGAGTTTGACTGGCAGCTCCCTGAACGTCAAGCCGACAAACTTCCACTGAACCCAGACTGGCGAAGAGTATCAAGGGACCCTGGCGGAAAAAGCTCCAGGAGAATTTTAAGTACAAAGGTAACATTTCGACCAGGTCCTCCCGCTCAGTGTATCCACACAAGGCTCCATCGTGGTTTGCTTGAAAGTTTGACTTTGTCCAGGTCAAGTACAAACAGATGTCCCAAAGTGGTTCTATAGGTTTCTCAGTGCTAGAAAGTGTTTAATCTTTAAACAAGCATATTTCCAGTTCTCTACATTGGATGTTTGTTGTTTTGGTGGCATTTTAAAGATACAAATATTTCCTTGGTTAGTAAATTGGTGTTGGATTTTTATTGTGTGTTGTATCATAATTATTCACTTAATTGGCGTTTTTATATACCTGTCTCGTTAGTTAAGCCTGCCTGCTCACAGCCAAGCTACCCAGGGTTGAGCATTGTAATAATTTATTGAGGCCTGTACTGAGCCCTAGACTGTGTAAGTGGCCTTATTGCCAGTAGTAGATGCGTATTTACCACTACTGATAACCCACTTTCCAACACACTTTTATTGTTCCTCTGTCAAAACAACTTCACGTCCAATAAAATACATGCTTAAAGAGAAATCAAAAACTGGAACCACTAAATTTGCTTCTTATTGCTTTATTAATAACTTGGGCTTTGGCCACTTTACAAATCAATAAGCGTTATCAAAAACGTTGTAATTTGCATTCATTAATATATACATTAACTCGACATTTTGTTTCCCTATGCGATCATTTAATAATAACTACAATATAACCTGATGGGGGTAGAGTATTCAGTCCAGGCAGTGGTTAACTTAATAATGACCTGCAAGCTCCATGCTACCGTCCTTACATTTGGATCCCACTTCCGAGGAGTAATAAACAACGTCCAGTGCATTGCAGTGTCACTTTTGACCAAGAATATAGCAAGTTCTGTATATTTTTCAGGGAGCTTTCTTTCCTCTAGAACATGGGAATAAGCCTAATTGACGAATTTCATCCTTCCTTAACCCTGTCCCGTTTCGTTTTCTCAAATAAATACAGATGTTATTTTAGTAGTTTCATTCACGAATCCTGTAATTCATATTGTGTCCGAAGCTTCTCAAACACATTTGCGAATGCACTTACTCCAGATCTGCGAAAGACCAACTCTGTTAGCTCTGATAGTTTATGTGGTCATAAAAAGTAAAAGAAAATAGCGTGATCAACTGAACAATACAGCTGAGTTCCAAATCAATTCATGTTTAGGTTAGTGAAGTGCAAATATGTTTTACCCTTCACATGGTTTGTAAAGCTCTCATTTTCTTCTCTGATTGCAATCTTTTTCCATGCCCTAGAAAGCAATTCATCATTTTGGACTTTGTATCCATCAGATATATCATTTGTAAAGCATAGGGACGGACTCATACATAGCCCTGATTCAAACTATTTCAAGGTGCAGTTCTCTCAGACATAGCACCATCACTGCATTCGTGCCTACGTGTCCGTGTGTAAAGATCATCTAGGTTTCTGCAAAGCATGTTGCAATTCACCCATTCTAGTGAAACAGAGCAGTGATTGAAAAACAATGAAATAATGTTTCAGTGCCTGCTTTTTGATTTTTTAGGTAATGATTTCTAGTTTAAACATTGCTATGCAATTATATGCAGTACTGATCATAAAAAGAATGTCTAAGACCTATTGGTAAAATCTTTTTTTTTAACCCATTTTTTATTTCAAATTAACAGCATCTTAGCCAAGAGTTTACATTTTGACTCTGAAAGATGTTAATAACAAACTCTTTTGCCAGTAAATTATTTAATAGAAACTAAGCCCCAACACGGAACTGGAATTTATTCCTAGCCTATTGGTATTCGTTTTTATTTGTTCCCTGATACTGTTTCTGAGGTGGCAGAAGTATCACCATGCCTGCCTATCATGCATTTACAGTGTGAACAAATATCTCCCCGTGTTTAGGAAATTAGGGCAATTTAGGACTCAACAAAAACTGGTGGAAGGATAGCTTGATTTCATCTGGTAAAACAACCTTATCACTAGCAATACTTTGCAATCTGAGTTGATTGGCAAATCTGTGTAAATGTTTTATGATGCACATACATTAACAGTGCATCCTTTTTGCTGTTTTTGCAAGATTTGTAGTAAAACATTAAGTACAGCAGGCTCAGTGAAGCTGTTTCTGATGGAGCCGAATTTTCTATATTTTTTCACACTATCTAATTTCTTAATTGGATCCAAATTAGGTTTATAGACCCAAAAAAAGTCATTCATTAAATGCGCCCCCAGGGATAAACGTGTCCTATACGCATTTGACTGATAATACAAACATGTCACCCCTTAATGCAATTACGTGGTACAGATACAGGCGGTCCCAGCGTGGAACTGTTGAGGAAAACAAAGAGACAAATTGAATATTTGAAAAGGAATTAGAGAGAGACATTTGAGATTCAGTGTTAAACATTCACATTGAATCAATAGACAATATATGGTTCACAATTTAATGAAATCACGAATAGGTTCAATAATTTTCAAATTACCAAACAGCAGCAGTGCCCCAGGGAGGGAGAGGGAATAGTGCAAAGAGGGTGTGTGGGTTTTGGGAATAAATAGTGAAATGGTACTGGTCGATATGACCCAATTCTTACAACAATTGCAATACGTGTTGGCTTATAAATTCAACCACACTAAGTACACTAATGTTTCACAAAAGGACACAAATCATTTGCACACATTTATCGCTTGAAGCCTCTTGGCCCACAACTACCATGAAATCTTAGATCCGTGATGACTTATAATCACGGTAAACATTTTTGCTTTTGATTTTAAGGTACAAATGATTTGTGTCCTTTTCATTCACATATCACCTCGCACTGACTCTGTGCCTCCCCCCCCTCCTCACAGGTTCCCTTCCTCGTTTGTCCTGATGAAGACCCTAGCCTAAGGTTACACTGTCACCTAGAACTTGAGGGTTCAAAATGTCGACGACCTTTCTGTCTGCCAATGAACCAAGCATATTATTGTATTAACCCAAATGGTTATCGTTAAAGGCTTGTGATTCAATCCCTTGAAACATTTGTGTACTTAGTGTGGTTGAATTTATAAGCCAACACGTATTGCAATTGTTGTTAGAATTGGGTCATATCGACCAGTACCATTTCACTATTTATTCCTAAAACCCACACACCCTCCTTGCACTATTCCTCTCCCTCCCTGGGGCACTGCTGCTGTTTGGTCATTCGGGCTGTCTGATTTGGTTCCAAAAGGCATTCAGACAGCCCGAGTCTTTTGTAGCCGAATTGTACAGCTCTACGGACATGGTTTACCAAGTGAGCGATTACGCTGACGGATTCGGACAGCAGTTCCAATTCGGTCTGCTGGACACAAAATGGCTGTCTGAATCTGTCTTCGGGGCCCTGTTGCAGGCGCCCCTTCACCTGGAGGCATCCAGTTAGGGCCTTTGGTGGCACCCAAGGTGAAGAAAATAGAAACCTTCTCAGGGGTTTCACTGATACTTGGTCCTTTTAAACCAACAAAGAAGAAATTGGCACAGAAGGTGAAATATAAAAGTAACATCTTTAATAACCTCAAATGAGGGAGACTACATCACATAGAAGCCTTAGTAAATGAATAAGGCAGTCTAAGGAGTATAGAAAACAGAGGCCTTATATATGCTTAGGGTTACATAGTCAGCATAAGACCAAGGGGAGGTCCTGGCACATGTAAGCATGCAAAATGACTTATATGGGCATGCAAGATCTGCTTGCTCAACAAAGTTGGAGGAGAGTTACTTCTCCATACAGCAGCAAAAATAGCCTGACAGTCGTATGAGAGAAGCAGGTGCATTCTACTAGCTAGGCCCTTTTCAGCATGTGCAAGGCTCTGAAGAGGGAAACAGCACATGGCGAGCACGTGGCTACCTAAAATGGCTGCCAAAATACAAAATGGCTTTCAGCTCCTGCTAACAAATCCCTGCAATCTTTAACAAAGGGACTCCTCTTTCCAACCATGCACAATGAAGCAGTCACCATGGGTGCCCACCACATGGTGCACGTTTTTCACCAACCACCCCTTCATTCAATGTGAGTCTGTGCTCTTGTTCACAACACAGGCACCCCTTGAAGTCAATGCGAGGCAGAGCAAACAATGTTGGGGAGCATCGTAATCGGTCGGTCAGACTCGCAGAGCCTGATTCAGTCGGAAAGGATTCTAAACCCGATTCGGTCAGAACAGTTTTCGAACGACATCGTAATCTGGCCCTTATTGTCCACAAGTCCCTCTTGTTTCTAGGACCATCTGCAGTCACCAGTCATGTGTCCTTGGGTAGGGAAGGGGCTCAGAAAGATGCTAGTTCCACTTCTGGAAATCCCAAGCAGAGCTGTGGACAGATCTCTCCACAGATGACATCTGCTAGACAAATAGCAATTTTTCTTTGCATCAAGCAAAGAAGAATCTTTTCTTCTTTAGTTCCATATAGTTCTATTGCTGGATAGTGTAATGGGTTCACTGACAAAATATTGAGGTCCAAAATATATCGACATACAAAATTATCAGCTCAAAAATATCTACTAGACAAATATTGACAACCTACACTTAAAAAGATAAGTACAAAAGTATTGAAACATGTATATCCTCAAAATATCATTGTATTAAATATTGATTTTTAAATATGGATGGATTAAAATATTAAAAATAAAATATTTTAAATACTAACGTTAATTTATTAAAAAATTAAAATATATTTACTGTATATTGTAACAAATATAACAAATAAACTTGCTTAAAAAAAGTTAAACACCCATACACAGATAATATATATATATATATATATATATATATATATTAACTGAAAAAACCATAGGTTTCACACCAGTTATAGTTAGCTGGAAATTTTACTGACATAAACCCATTGAAATTCCCATGTTATAGTTAGTTGGACCCCCTATAACTTGCGCACCTGAAATGCACCGCTGATGACGTCACATATTACATCACTCATGACATGGTGTTGGATTGGGCTAAAATAATAATAATTAAAAACATTTTTTCAATATATATACATATTTATATATAAAAAATAAAACAACAAATATATTTCATTTTTATTTTTAATTAATACATGTCATTATTTTAAATTTATGTCATAAATATTTACAAACATTATTAACATGTGAATCCAAAAAGAATTTTCACATAACTTTTTTTAATTTGATAATTATTTATCAATTTGTTTTTAGTTAGCTCAGAATCAACACCTTAAACCTAACTTTAAAAAGCTAATTATTTACACTATTAACTTACATATTTATCAAGCAAATCAACAATACATAAACATTTATTATTATTTAATTAAATAAAATTTACTTTCCACAATGTACCCCACAAAATATACAACACGGTCCTCACATTTAATAAAACAATAATACACAATTAACATAATACACTTTCATTTTAGGAATTATTGTCCAGAAAAAAATTAATTCTAACCAAATTAAAATGTATTTACTTCCCACCCTGTACCCCTATAAAGCACACATTCCACACCAAAGTAACTTTTTTTAACAATTAGCATAATTAATTATCAATTTAATAATTAATGTTAATTAACAATTAATTATTAAATAATTAAACTTAAAACACTTTCCACCCATTACCCCTATAAACCCCACAACCCACACATTACATTAAATAAAAAAATGTAATTACATATTTGACATAATTAATTATCAATATTAATATAAAATTAAAAAAGAATCATTAACTTATTATAACTGAAGTACATCCTAACTTGTGTCCCTAAACACCCACAACCCATTACGGTACTAAAAATAAAAAAAATTACTTACATTTAATTTAATAATCTAACATTTTTTCAAATATATTGAAAAACATAAACAATAATTATACATAAATTACATTTCATACATTTGAAAGATATACTAAAAAACATAACAATTTTTAAATATTTAAAAAATCGATATTGCTTACATTAAAACCAATATTCTTGACAATGATATTCTTAAGGATGCTATTTCCATGTCATGATATTTTTGACTCGATATTTCTTCAAGTCCATACTTCCAACTCAACATTTTGTCTCATAGCAAAGAGTTACACCAGTCTGTTATTGGGATTTCTCAATAAGTGAATTGCATGCCTTTTCAGTTATAGATTTGTACTCAAATTCCTGGTTGACGACAAGGTGTCTGGAAACAAATCCGGGAGTCATTTCACCACAGAACTAAATGTTACGATAAATCCCTCTACTTCATCTCCCCTTCCCTTCACAATCTTTCTAGTGTAGTCCTGGTTACTCCCACCAAGTATCAAATATATTCTCAAGCATATTTCTTTGATTATGACCTGTTGATTCTTTTGTCAGGGGTATATGAAAAAAAATCCACTTTTTAATATCCTCATGAAGAAACGACTGAGATGAGGAAGGAGGTGGGAAGGAAATGCGTGGTATTTTTCACCAGTCTTTAGTAATCCACCCTCGTGTCAGTGTTTCTATTTACTCAATCTCTGCTGAAGCTTATAAATTTCACAGGAAGGTCTGAGGGAAAGACCTTCCTTTTTTACTTTAACAGGGTTGACTTATGCAATGGACATTCTACTTCTTGTAGCTTTTTTTTTCAGAATGGACAACTTGGTAAGTGTCATGCAAACTGGCACGCCAGTTGAGGTAGGGAATGGAATGGCAAAGGAAGAACTGGAACAATAAAGATTACATTTAAAAATCCTTTTTCTCTAGAAACACATATTCACTAGAGCCAGGAGCAAACTGTCTGCCTTTTAAAGACTAACCCACAGCAATCTCTGTCCCTATAGTTGTACTCTCCCTTAATGTCCTCCGATGTATGGCACGAAACATAAAGACATTCTGGAGACTACATCAAGGTACACCCATTGTGAGCCCATTAATTATTAAATAAATCAAACATAGCAACTGAAGTTGCTGCACTGCTTCACGTGAATACTTGAGAGCAGAATCATGCCTTGTCTGCAAAGAAGAGGCACTGTTCTGTTCTCTCCCTGCTCTGGGGAATTCAATGCTGCCACACACCAACGCAGAAACATACACCGAGCGTTGTGGGCAGTATGGTTTTGTGTTGGAAGTACAAAAACCATTCTGAAAGGCAATTTCCTCTTTGTGTGTGTGCCGTACAATGCAGCACACATTCAAAGAGGCAAAAAGAGGATAAATATAAACTTTTCTCCTGGTTATATCACTCTCAAAGAGGCACATGATTGTGTCACAAATCCATATCTGCCATTATTTGTTGATATGGTTTTGCATCAAAAGCAATGGGTAGATGCGCAGAAACGCCCATGCAGCTTCCATGGAATTCTTACATGACCCAATGTAACACAAGGCAGCGCAGCCTTACTTTGAGTTTCAATTCAACACAAATTGTGATTTGCGTTGGTTTGTTAATAGCAACCCAACACTTTGCACCGGGTCTGCATTCAGAGAGTAATGCAAACCTGGGGCAAAGTATTTGAAAATCTGGACTTAGAAATTACTTCTAGTTACTTTCGATTTTAACCCATATCTGTGTCCGAATTTGTTTTCAAAGATTATTATTTCTTGTTATTTGAAAATTATTAGTTATTATTTTACCTTCATTATTTTTATTTGGAAATGTTACCCTACCACTGCGCAGTATTTAATCCAGCAAGTTTGCAAACAATAACCATGCTCTTTTATTCTCTAATACTTGAACTACATGTTTAGGCTGACAGAAAGCGTGATGTTTTCTAAACCCTTTAGTACGAATCA
Organism: Lissotriton vulgaris; assembly: GCF_964263255.1. Lineage (NCBI taxonomy): Eukaryota > Metazoa > Chordata > Amphibia > Caudata > Salamandridae > Lissotriton > Lissotriton vulgaris. Next base: position 822,909 of record NW_028248529.1, read on the forward strand.
AAATGAACTACACAAAAAAGAATCTGTATATGTTTCTGCGAAATATGTTATAGATTTATACACAATAATTATATTTTCAATACCTTCAGTTTCCGTTCATTTTGTTAGTCTTAAACACAATTGGAATGAGACTGCAGGTACTTGTGTTAGTTTTGGTTGAAGAATTCAGAGTGAGTCTGGTTTTTGAGAAGCTTAAACATCTGGCATACCTGTCACAGGCCATAACGTCAGAAATCTGTGTCTTTAGATCATTTCTTGGTATTTCCATTAATTTGCCATCTTGTTTTATTTTAGCGGCATCTAATCAGCTCCCATTGAATAATGCACTTCCATTCATTCTCATTGGACTGGTGGAAACTTTCAAAAGGATTATGTAGTAAGCTTCTTGAAGTAAATAAGGATGAGACTCCTTGTTGCTTGAAGAAGAGGATATTGAAGTACAGCAGACCCAAGACAGCTCCCACAGGCCGCAGAACAGTCAATGAGTAAAGCACTTCAAGAATCTATAACCTCCATAACATTGACCCGATACATTCTAACCTAACGCATTCTAAGAGCACAAAACGAAATGGCTTGTAAATACAATATACACAAACAATATACCTACCCACATTCTACAAACTCCTTCTTATAATAAAAAACACATCAATAATACACAAAATTTTCAGAGTAAAAAGGAGCGGTCCTAATTCTACAACTACTCCTTAGTTGTCTGCTTTCACCAGCACCACTGGTGATAATAGCATCAATTTCTCTTAACACACCAGAACTGGAAATATTGCTGCAATCACCTCTGGCACTCAAAGGACAAGGAGAACAAACACAGTTCTCCAAACTATTGCAAAAATGTGTTACAATATACACATACAATATATCTACCCACATACTACAGATTACTAAAAGCCAAGTTTTGAAAATATCTTTTAATTGTTCCCTGCTTGGTTAACATTGTTATTGGATGAAACCTGTGTCCCCAGCTTTACTGGTGCAAAACCTATAACACAATGGTGATGATCAGCCCTTCAAAACCAAAGAATACAATAAAGGCAGTCTTATCCAAGAGGGTAAGACTTCGTGATTAATGCAAGAAATGTGTACAATGCACTTCAGTAGAAAGAAAATCCTCAAGACAACAAATGCGGTTTAAAATTAAGGAATTTGTGAAGTTAAATAATTATGTGTAGAAAAAAGAGGTATGTTAATATGATCTACTCCTTAATAGTGTGGGGCTTCATTTAACAGAATAAATATGTTCTAGAAAAAAGGCGAATAATTAGTCCACCGAAGGTCGAATGGAAGAGAATTCCTGAGCGTATGGCCCCCAGAACCTGAAAGACTAACTCCAGCACATCCAAGCTTCCTGTGATGTGGGATCTCTAGCCAAGAAAACCATCCAGATCCCTGAGAGCTGGATGGGACATAAGGTACAACAAGATGGGAAAGCAGCTTAAGGCCAGTGGGGTAGTGGATAAGGATTGCAAGATTGACTGTATTGAATGCTTTGCACAGATCAGTCGACAATATGTCTGCTGGGAGGTTAGTGTCTCTGGTATCACAGAGAAAATGAAGGAAGGCCACCAGTGCAACCTCTGTGCTGTGACTTGAATGAAAGGCACCTCAGACCAAGCCAACAGCCATGTGATCTCTGAAATATGTGTATGACACTTGAACAGTTATCTGTCCTTAATTTTAATGAAGGAAGATAAAAAAAATAATGCTTCTATAACCTTTTACCTGGATCAAGGTCAGCCTTCTTTAGAACTGGTGAAGGCGTGGAGTCCTCCTTGCATTAGTTCAGTGTAAGGTTGCCATAGAGAGGCGTTGATGGAGTCACGGAGAAGAGGCCCCAGTGCCAGGGCTAGAGAGTTCAAAATATAAATGGGACAAGTATCCTAATGGGAGCCAATTTAAGCCTACTAAGGACACCCCTTAGAGTCTGATTAGGATGGCGGATGGACGTACCCTATCTGAAACGCGACAGCCCGACAGGTTGTCGACGGTCCCGACATAGGCATTATGATGCGACCACCACCATGGCAGTCGCAATGCCTAAACTTTGTATTGGGGTGGGTGCTGCTGGCAGCAGCACCCGCCGCAATGCAAAATAGGGACATCTGACATATCCCTGCACTACGTGGCAGGCACCATGCGATGGCACCATGTGGTGCCTGCCACGTGGTGCAGGGATGTGTAGTGGGGCACCCTAGGTGGATGCCCCCAGTGCCCATATCGGAGGGCCAGGTGAGAAAGAGGCCCGGTTACAGGCGCCCAAAGTCCCTTTCCACCTCCTTTTCATGGCGGGTTAACTGCCATGAAAAGGTGGGCAGAAAGGGACATTGTAATCCCTAGGGCAGTGCCTGGCAGGCACCACTGCCACGGTAGGGAATACAACCCCGTCCACCACACCGGCTGGCTAAAGGTGTCCGTTGAATGCGTGGCGGTCACTTTTGCCAACCGCCAACCATCTACCCGCCATTAAAATATGGCAGGTGGATAAGTTGGTTCCTTTGGTGGTGGGAGCACCACTGACAGGCTGTCAGTGGTGGTCCCACCGTCATCATAATTGGCCCCTTACTTCCGAATGCGGTTAGGTGCTAAATTGCTATAGTTAGAGTCTCAATATTCAGGGATGCTCTTGGTAAACTGCACAAATTGCTAAGCAGCGAAGTGCAGTGCGTACAATAAATAGCGGTGTAGAGATAAAGAATTACCTTGAAATGGAAAAGAGGTGGTAATAGATCCATCCTCCCTCCTGAAATTGTTGCAGTCTACACAAAACAATATTAGGGCCGGACTGTCTCACTCTCTGGTGGGTAAGTGCAACATTAGGAAATACTGTACCTGCAGTATTCTTTGTAAGCAGCCCTGAAAAGATGTGTTAATATAACCAAAGCAATACATGAGTATGGTACTTCTTTGAAGGATTTCATGAGCAGAATACAAACATGCTTTATTTTATCTTAATTAAAATATGACTTGATAATACCCAATCTTTTAATTTTAATTACTGTTCTTAAGAATGTGCAATCAGATTCATGTTTTTTTTCATTGCTATGAAGCGGCATCTCGTTAAAGAATGATTAAAGCGAGGGGTGTTGATTAGAGTTAAAGATCGAACAGACACTGCAAACTTTTTAAGCTACTGATATTAATACCAGACTGTTATTAACTATTTTGCCCATTAGTGGAGTGCCATTACACAACCAATGATGAGTTTTTCATTACTAGGACATGCAAAACTTAAAAGTACATGTTCAACTTTTTAAATACACTGCAACTTGCCCAATGGGCTGTTTACGGCCTACCCTAGGGGTGGTGTATGTGTATTGAAATGGAAGGTTTAGGCATGGTCAAATGTTTATTTGCTAGGTCGAAATTGCAGTTTATACTGCAGAAATAGGTTACAATGGCATGCCTGATGCAGATTCAAAAGGCTACTTAAGTATGTGCCATAAACAGTGCTGCTAACCCACTAGTAGCATTTAATTTATAGGCTCTGGGTACATGTACGACCACTTTATTATGGACGTACATGTAAATTAAATGTGCCAATTGGGTGTAAGCCAATTTTAGCATGTTTAAAGGAGAGAGCACCAGCACTTACAACTGGTTAGCAGTGGTAAAGTGCACATGGTCCTAAAAGCTGAAAAGATGAGTTCACAAAACAGGAGGGTGGAGGCAAAAAGTATGGGGTTGACCCTTCAGAGAGTGCCAGGTCCAACAATTCTCTTTTATTAAATCATTTAAAGTCAGCCTTTCCACTTGTAAATTGTAACTGCAAGTTTTAGGACATTTCCAGCTTAACCGCCCACCTTGGAATTTAAAGTAGTAGAAGAATACCACGTCTGTCATTGCGGTGAAGTAGTATTGATAGAAAGTGTGCATGTGTTTGTGATTAATCCCTATTGATTAATTTAGTGATAAAAAATTAGTGTGCTTCTGTATTATTCATGGATCAGTGTTGTTAAGTTTTATATCTCCTAAGCATGCTTAATTTCCATTGCTAACATGTTTGAATGTTTTCTAAAACCAAATTGCTTTCACTAAATACACAACTACACATTAATTGTCATTGTAACCTATATGATTTTACTAAGCATTTCACCTTAGCACGAAAGCAACAGAGCACTGAATGAACACTAGAGCAGTGGCGGCTCCTCCGCTAAGGTGAAGGAGCGTCGCCTCACTGCTAACAGCAGTGTAAATAAAGGAAAAATAAAATGATAACTTGTTGCTGCTATCATTTTATTTTTTACTGCTCCAGCAGCCTTGTGAGGCGGGGCTGGCTGCTCTAGTCCCGAGCAGAGGGAGGAGTGGTGGGCATGATGTGAGTGTGCATGAATTTTTTGGCCAGCCATCTCACGCTGGCCAAGCAGTTATGCACATTTTGCATAATCTCCACCCATCCTGCATTATAACTTGGCTGGAGGAGAACATACCGAGGCTCCCAGTCTCTGGCTGAGTGTCGAACCATGGCACTAAGACAATCACAATGCTGCATTGCATGGTTGTGATTGGATCTGGGGAGCCTGGGTGCTTCCTGGTCCAGCCGGGAGAGACCTGGAGAGTTGAAGAAGGAGAGACGCAGCTAGAAGGTGAGTTAAGTTTGTTAAGTTTCTTTCTTTACGCCCTCCTTCCCACCCTCTGCCTCACCACCCCCAATCTGTGCCAGCTGCCACTGCACTACACGTGTGTTTAAGCTCAAAAGGAGACGTTATCATAGGAGGAATGAACTAGAAATACCTTTTTGATGGGGGCCCAGTCTTTCTTTAAGGGAGGCATATTTTATTCAGGTTCCCTCTAGTCTCCTGTATTCACAAAAGCTCCTTGATGGTGAACTAGGTTAACAAAACCTTTGTGAAAACAATGCCCGCAGATTCTGGAATTACTTTGCAATGAATCTTGCACCGTCAACATCTCTTATTAGATTACATTTTAAGCTTGGTGAGGCTACAAAATGCTCAGACAGAACTGCTTTAAGAAGGTGAGCTTCATATTTGTTTGTGAAGAGATGCCTCAAGGTTTAATGAATGTCCTGGTTGAGCACATTAAGTCTTTATCTTCTGTCCTCCTCTACCCAGACAGTAAATCCTGTGATGACTATCTAGGTGTTTTCAATTCTACTCTTTATAGTCTTTTTCCGTAACTTACGGGAAAGGGGAATTCTTCATTTGTGCCTTTCTTTGAGACTTATCAATCAAATATTTAGATAATCAGTTCAAGGGCATTGAATTGAACCTACTCTGGCTTGCTTTACAGAGAGATCAGTTGTGCACAGCTGGATGTTGTAGTGTAATTCCTGCCTCTCTTTTCCCTGCTTGCCCTAGCTGTCAGATGTCTGTGAATGGGTGTGGTCAGTGTGCATGTTTGTATGAGTGTGGGTTTGTTTGTGTGTGTGTGTAGAAGAGAGAAAGACTATAATTTGGAGAAAAGACAGTTGGAATGAGCACCACAGATAGATGCTGCTATTCATATTTCTAACATGTCAGCAATGATGCCTGAATGGCAAACTACTTTTTTGTAATTTACGGGTCCTACTTGCATTTTACAGGAGGGTCTTTACTTTAACACCGAGGCTAGACATGTCTACTAAATACGGCTCTTGGCACTATAACAAAAGAATATGATATGATATGCAATTTATATTGTGCACAGTTACTCCAAAAAGTGTCCCGGCACAATAGCAGCAAAGTCAGAAATAAAAAGACTTATTCCTGCACAAAAACCAGGCTTTAAGTTTCTTCTTAAACATTGCTATATCACGTATGATCCACAGCTCCACAGGTAACTTATTCCATGCTGTTGACCCCAGGTACCCTGAAGATCTTCCTCCTACTCTTTCTTGCGGAATCCTTGGTATCTCTGTCAGAGATTTATTGTTCGATCTCAGCTGTCTTGTAGGGTTATGAAAGCTGAATCTGGTTTTGGTTCTGAGGTAGGAGGGCCAGTTTGATATAAAGCATCATGTACCAATACAAGAACCTTAATTTTGATTCTTTTCCTAATGGGCAGCCAATAAAATGCACTCAGATGTGGCTTAACATGTGTTCGCATAGGTACATATAGCAAGAGCCAAGCAACTGCATTCTGAATGGCTTGGAGTTCGTCCCTTAGGTACCCTAGTAAGCCCAAGTAAAATGCACTACCTTAATTGATTGTGGATGTTGTCAGTGCCTGGATGACCATTTTCTTTGCTGAAAAGGATAGAAGAGGCAGAACTCTATTTAGGGTACTCATAATCACATAACAGGTGCCTGCCAAATGTTTTACTTGAGACCTAAAGGACCGCCTGTAATAAAATTTAACACCGGGGTTTTGAATTGTATCTTTTTGGGGTCCTCAAGGGGATGCGTAGTCTGACCAAAAGGTTAGCCAGATATCTGGTGGAATCTTCTTCAAAAAGAGGATTTTTGTTTTCTCCTCATTGCATTTGAGTTAAGCCGTTGCTACCAATGAAAAACTGCAGGTAGGCAAGATTTCATCTTTGTGCCTTTCAGCTCAGCTCCCTTGTCCCAAGAGAAAAGCAATTCGGTCTCATCCGCATATGAGATCAATTTCGCTCCCATTTCTTCTGCTAGTTGAACCAGAGGGATAAGATATACATTGAAAGGTGTAGGGCTTAGGGCAGAGCCCTGAGGGACTCCCATAAATACCTCATGTGGAGTGGCGGAGGATGGAGGAATCCAAACTTGTCTGCTTCTGCTTGCTAAGAATGACGTTAGCCAGTCCAGAGCCTGACCTGATACTCCAATAGTCTGAAGACTATCCAACAACATTGTGTGGGGTACTGTATCGAATGCTGCCGATAGGTCAAGCATAATCAATACAGCCACTTCCCTGCACCCTGGGTTACCCTAATATATTCTGATGCCTCCACCAGCTCTGTTTCTGTATTATATCGGGCTCTAAAGCCTAACTGACTAGGGTGAAGCAAGTTATTTGCTTAAAAAAGCAGGACAGCTGTATATTCACTTGTTTCTCTAAGATTTTAGATAGGACAGGTAACATGGAAATAGGCCCGTTATTAGTCGTAAGGGCAAGATCTGCTCCGGGCTTTTTTATAAGTAGAAGAATCAATGCCTGCTTCCACACGCTAGGGACTGAAGCTGTCCTTATTTATGTATTTAAGATTAAATTAGCCACCGGATGCATAATGTCAGCCCTTGATGCCAGTAATTTAGGGGGGCCCAGATCTGTAAGAGAGCCAGATTTAGTGGCCTTCAGAGCCCGCAGAGAGTAATCCAACAAAATAGTCTCAAAAGTGCGCAGCTTTATCTTAGAAAAGGAGTACATACTGGTTTGTTGTTTTATAAAGAAATCTACAACAGGTATTTGACCTAATGAGAAACTGGCTTGAATGCTTAAAATGTTAGCATTAAAAAAACCTAGCAAGCTTTTCACACCACTCGGAGGAGACCAAATGGGAATTGACACATACTGATGGGGCCATAAGATTTTTAACCATTGAAAACATTTCTTTTGACCTATTTCCTGCTTTTTAAATCCGCTCTTCATAGTAGGCTTGTGTAGATGTGGTTATTGAGGCATAATAGTCGATTAGTGCTAGTTTATATGTCACGTTATCCACTAGATTGTATTCCTTTCTCCATTTTCTTTTTAGCACCTTACAAATTTTTTTTCTGTTTTAAGGGAGGCTGAGAACCATAGGCTTGAAGGCATTCTTCTATTTACTCTGCTCGGGAGAATTTGGTGCTAGCTCTGCTGTAGCATTTCCAATCCAGTTATCATATTAAGGGGCATATTATCAAGGTCTGCGTTAAAATTATCGCCGGTTTAGCGGCAGAAAACTGCAGCTAAAGCAGCGATAAAGGGCTTGATATTATGCCCTGGAAACTTCCAATAGAAGCCCATGTTCACATCAGAACATGGATTTCTATTGGAATTATCAAGGGCATATTATCAAGCCCATAATCGCTGCTTTAGCTGCACTTTTCTGGCGCTAAACCGGCGATAATTTTTTACACCGTCCTTGATTACATGCCCCCTAGTGACATCTTCTTCAACAATACCTGACAAGGCCGGAATATGTTTTTTTAGAATATTCACAAATGTCAATGGATCTATTTTATTAAAAGCTTTCCTGATATGGGTAACCTGCCTGGTTTAATTGTATTAGAAGCTGCCAGGCAAATCTAATTCAATAGTGATCCGACCAAATCAGGGACTGCGCATGCTCTATTTGTATAACATTGGAGCAGACTTGATCCAGTCTATGACCACCTTGATGAGCCAGTTTCACAACATATTGATTTAAGGCATGCAAGTTCATTTTTTCTTTTTTCTGCCCGGTAACAGTGCGCTTAATAAATGGTAAAAATAAATAAAATAAATAAACATCTAAAGCCTTGGTGTCAGTTAAATTGTCCAGGTGTAAGTTAAAATCACCTAAAAGCAGAACATGTGAGTATCTTAGAGTAACATGGGTAATAGCTTTATTCAACAACTAGCAGCCCGTCCCAACGTTGTCCGGGAGCAATTAGACACACCACATATATATATACACACACATACACACACAGGTATGCCATACTTAGCTCTGTCGTATCACACTGAAAGTTTTGTATGCTTTGGTTTTTGAGCCATCAATAGTCGAATTAGTTTATTTTTATTACTAGCAGCCCGTCCCGACGTCCGGGAGCGATTAGGCTTCAGGGCCCCCGCCCGCCCCGATGTTGTCCGTGGGTCCCCGGAGCCTTCCTCCATATACTGCAGTATTATACCTCTATGTTTACTTTGTACGCTTTTGTAACCTGCACACGTAACTTTTTCCTCCTGTAATGCACCGTTTGGCTCACTTTTTTAATGCTCTGTTTGCTTCCTCTTGCTACCAGCACACGTCACTTTTCCTCCTATGCCTCTATGTTTACTTTCTACGCTTTTGTAACCTGCTCACGTAACTTTTTCCTCCTGTAATGCACCGTTTGCTCACTTTTTAATGCTCCGTTTGCTTCCTCTTGCTACCTGCACACATAACTTTTTCCTCATATACCTTTATGTTTACTTTCTACTCTTTTGTAACCTGCACACGTAACATTTTCCTCCTGTAATGCACCGTTTGGCTCACTTTTGTAATGCTCCGTTTGCTTCCTCTTGCTCACGATGTACGCTTTTGTAACCTGCACACGTAACTTTTTCCCACTGTAATGCACTGTTTGGCTCACTTTTGTAATGCTCCATTTGCTTCCTCTTGCTCACGATTTTCATTTTTGCTTCATTTTTCCGCCGCTCACCGCACCTAAATAAATAAATAAATAACCTACCTCATCCGCCGCTCACCGCTCCTCCCCGCCTGTCCGCCGCTCCTCACCGCCTGTCCGCAGCTCCTCACCGCTCCTCCCTGCGCCATGCCCGCCGTTCCTCCTCGCGCTCCTGGACGCCGCTCCTCCCCGCGCTCCTCACGTCGGGCACACACGTCGCGGCCGGCGCTTCTTCCAAGGGACTACTTTTTTTCGGTAAATTTTTTAAATAATGTATATTTATTACGTTTATATAGCCTATGTCCATCTGCACACCCTGACAATTACAACGATTTATCAGGTGTGTGGATTGGCACTGTGGTTCCCAAGTTTACCCGCCTCAAAGGTTCAAAGTTCTTCCTTTATAATAGTAGTATAGATTTCAGAAAAGAGCCAGCCGGTCAAGGCAGCCTGTAATTTAAAACTCCAGCTACTGAGTGCTGGTGCGATTAAGAAATGCAGACGCCCATGGCTTCTGCACCCAACAGATCCTTCACCTCTAAGCTTTGGCAGCACCACTCCTCTCTAAGGATAACTGCCAGACCGAAAACCCTCTCTTCCAGGCGGTAAATTTTAAAGCCCTTCGGAATGGAATTAGCAATAGTGGGATTAGAACCATCAGATAGCCAAGTTTCAGTTATACATAAAAAATCAAGACTACCTTCCTCTAGAAGATCATAAATATTGTTAGTCTGTTTTTGCATCAAACGTGCGTTAATCAATATAGCACGAACTAGAGTAGCACCTTTCCTAGTTTACCCCTCGAGGAACAAGTTTGCTCTCCACTCAAAAAAGTGAGGTGGAAGCCGCAATCTATGCAGCTAACATTTAACCTAGACGAGGGAACCCATGGCTACATTTGGCATTTAGTAGCCAGTGACGGGAGCAGTGAGCATGCTGGCAGCATGCCACTGCGTGCATCTGTGCAGCATATCTGTTTTTAAACATGAGCCCCGGAAGCCACTACAGGATGAACTAATTAAAAAATGGCTTTTCTAGCTGTCTGAACCACAAGGCTCCTTTTGCTCCCCTCCCAGGTAACAACACTGCTTCCATGTCGCAAGTGCCCTTACATAATGAGCAGCAGTACAACTTTATCTTACAACAGTAAAAACACTCTAAAAGTGATTAATCCTAAAAACCAGCCTGCTTTAAAAAATATGTAATGTGCAATGTGCAAAAAAACATGCTATTCACAGACCGACCGCCTACTGACGTTTTTGAAATCTTTTTTGACGGATTAACGATGGCCATGTGCAACCTCATTGAACATTCTATGGTGTTTATCCTCTGCTGTGGCCAAAAGCATGATAACAGTCCCATGCCATGTGTGCTTGACATAGATGGTGTGGCCACTTTCGCAGTTTAGCCGTTGTTAATACAGGACTGGCATGAAGGCCTGGCAGGGACACAAGCAGCCTTGAAACTGTCCTGACCGATAAAAGTCATGATGCGGCAAACATGCTTCAAGAGATGAATACAGTGTATCTCAAAAAAAGGTAGCAGCAATAATAATCAAAAAGAAATGTAAATTGTAATTTGTCCAAAAAAGGTCAAATCTGCAATGAGAATAGTGTAACCTCTTTTTGAATGGACACTTATGACTCATGAATCATTGTGTGCCTGAGCCAGTTTAAGTGAAATAATGAGGCATTTAAACTTGTGCTGAGGACTGATCCTTTTTCACACTGATCCATATAAGACAATGGCTAGTACAGAGCTTTATATGAAGCGCTCAAATTAGCAAAAAATAGTGGGTTGTGATATACGCTTGCTGTCTAAACCATGATAGAAGCCTTTCTACAATTTAGCTTCATTGAAGAAGGGATCCACTAGAGGCCCTATTTTTCTACTGAACCTAGACCTATCCTGGAGTACAGCCAGCAAAAGGATGGCTGGAATGCTTCTGAAGAAAACTGAACTAGGCTACTTATTGATGTGCAGGACTGGAGGAAGTCAAGAACTCTTTAGACTTGTCTGAATTAAGCCACAGGAAACATTTAGGGCACTAGCTACTTTATGAATCATTTACTGGGTAGTATGCAGTATGCCCTGAAGACCGTAGTGCACGCCCTCATTACCTCTCACATCAACTACTCCAATAGTCTATACATGGGTTCTCCGGAATATCTTCTTCAACGGTTGCAGATTGTTCAGAATGCTGCAGCCAGGTTGATCTGCAAAATCCCCTACCGCCACTCCATTTCCCCCCACCTAAGAAATTTGCACTGGCTCCCGATATCCTTTCGCATCCAGTTCAAGGCCCTGGTCCTGGCCTTCAGGGCTCTGAATGGCAGGGGTCCAGGGTACCTCAGACGTAGACTGAGGTTAGTCCACTCGGCTCGCGATCTTAGATCAAACCACCTCCGGCTTCTACTCCCCCCTCGATTTCGGAGGGTTAGAAAAGGAGGTAGCGCCTTTGCAGTGGTCACGTTAAAACTGTGGAACTCTCTTCCACTCAATCTCTGCTTACTTAAATCCGAATCTCTGTTCAGAGGCAAACTGAAGACATGGTTTTTCTCATGCTACTAGTCTGGAGGTTCTTGCTGCTGTGGTCCACAGCGCCGGGACGACCCCATTGGGGGTAGCCGTGCGCTCAATAAATGTTATTATAAATATAAATAAATGTAATATATAAATATGCAGGCCAGGAAAAGCAGGGAAGGCATCTGCCATAAACAGCAGCTGCTCCTTCTGCCACACTGCAGTACCACACCCGATTTTGAGGTGGGGGAATTGGTAGATTTCTACTAGTGGAATTTTATCCTTCCTCAGAAGAATACATTATTCCACAGATGACCCTAGGCCAAGCACTATTTTTAGTATGCCAGAGCCAGCATTTTGCTATGGGTGCTCTTACTTTATGCCACAAATTATCTCTAATATGCCACATGTTGGGTGCTGCCATAAGCCCAGGATTATATTGAGTATGCCAAGGCTGGTGACAGACTCACAATCATATATATATATATATTCAATGAAAAAACCATAGGTTATAGGCCATATATAGTTAGGAATTAGCATTTACAAAACCTTATTTTACTCGCATAAAACCATTGAAATTCCATATATAGTTAGCTAACTATAAGCGCTAACTATATATCGCGCACCCGCAATCCACTGCTGATGATGTCACATATTACATCATTCATGACATGGTCAGTGACATCACTGATGACATCACTGATTACAACATCCAGTGACTGTATGTTTCTGTAAAGTTAAAATATGTTTCACATATTGAAGAATGAGTGGATGTATAAGTGTCTGGATGAAGAATTTAGTAGGTGCATGACTGACTGTATGAGTGAGTGATTAAATGTGTCTCACTGAGTGCATGGGTTAGTGACTAAACTGTCTTAATTCGTGCATCAGTATGTTTGTTGTTGTGTAAACTGCTGCTTGTGTTGATCAGTAGCTATAAGAGTAGCCATATGGGTTATTGATTGGTTGCCCAAATATTTGAATGGGAGGCTGAGTGTGTGTGTGGGTGGCTGGGAGGTGCGTGACTCTGTGCATAGATGTGTAAGCAGTTGATTCACTAGGAGTATGAGTTCAAGAGTGCATGTGGAAACAGCTATATGAGCGGTTGACTGTGCATGGGTGTGTTGGTGAGTGAATGGATTTCTCATTGCTACATGTGCAAGTAAGTACGTATGTAAAACACAATACATGTGAGAGTTGAGATATATAAATAACTGAACATAAGAGCCAGTGAATGTGTGAGTGGCTGTATCGATCACTGTGAGCTTGTATCAGGGATTATATAAGAGAGTAAATATGTGTTATTATATGTTTGAATAAGTAAGATGTGTATAACTGTATAGTTGAGGAAATGGAGGTGTGATTGATTCTTTGCATGACTGACTAGGTGTGTGAGTAAGTCCATGGATGAGTGACAGTCTGTGAGTGTCTGTTTATACTGAGTGTATGTAAGGTTATATTAGAGTCTGAAGAGGTTCATTGTATTATCACATGAGTGATGTGATCAGTGATGACAAATGAGATGTCATCAGTGATGTCATTTGAGTTGTCATCAGTGATGTCATTTGAGATGTCATCATTGATATCATTTGAGTTGTCATCAGTGATGTCATTTGAGATGTCATCAGTGATGTCATCAGTGATGTCACTGACCATGTCATGAATGATGTAATATGTGACATCATCAGCAGTGGATTGCGGGTGCGCGATATATAGTTAGCGCTTATAGTTAGCTAACTATATATGGAATTTCAATGGTTTTATGCGAGTAAAATAAGGTTTTGTAAATGCTAATTCCTAACTATATATGGCCTATAACCTATGGTTTTTTCATTGAATTTTCAAGGTTTTGTAAATGCAAATTCCTAACTATATATCCACTATAACCTATGGTTTTTTCTGTGAATTTCATTGGTTTTTTAATAGCAAATATGAAAAGCTTTAAAATGTCAAGTACGTGATAGATAAAAACATTTTCATATTTATGCACGCTGATGTGCTTTGAACGCTGCCCCCCCCTCCCCTCTTTTGCCTTTGTTAGTACTCTCTCTTTGCAGATACAGAAGGGTAGTTAACGCAGGCCTTTACCCCCGTTGTAATCCGTCGTACCTCCTTGTCTCTCCATTTGATTGTTTGTTGTCCAAGCATTTACTGTTTTAGAATTGGTTCTCTTTGGATCATTCTCTATTTACAAACAAGCACAAAGTCGCAATACTCTGTTTAGTCTTTGCAGATAGTGAAAAATCGTGTAAAAAAATAAAAGTAATCGAGCAAAATCAGTAGGCCACTAATTGGATCTCTTTTTGACCTCGCTAAAATAAAAATATTAGGAACAACCCTTCTTGAGAAATACGAAAATAGTGAGATGAACTGAGCTCCACACCATGAGGGCTGCAAGACAGCTCGGCTCCATCACCCATCCCGCACAAAATAATGACAAACCCTATGCAAATATTAAAAATATAGACAACACACCAGCAAAGAAATAGGGTAAAACATTTTATTAAAAAACTATTTACATAACGTTGGTTTATAAGATGATGTCAGTAGTGGACCGATGTGTGAATAGATCGAAAACAGCACAAGGCTCCAAGATCCGGATAGCAAGCTCCTGGATGTTGGGTGCCATAGTTTAGAGTTCTGAATTTCAGCCTTTTTCGATGCCTGTGCTTTGTTGAATCAAAATGGCGGCTTGACACAAAGCTGACTCAAGCGTTGTTACTGATGCTATGCAGACCAAAACTGGTTTTCAGTTTGTACATTTTTCTAGATTTTTCATTCCAAGTTTGGTTGACTTTGTAGAACGATGGCTTCAGATTTTCAACATACGGTGTGGTGGCGCTCACTGGGAGGGGGCGCTTCGCTCCTGCCCCCTCCCCAAGTAAGATTTTCATACGTGAAAGTACGTTAATGGTTTTGGTCCCCGAGATGCTTCGATGTCACTACCATTCTCAAATAGCATAAGTTCTGGATGTTGGGTGCCATAGTTAAGAGTTCTGAGCAGCGCTTGTAACACTGTCTGAAGCTTATTTCCTCCTACTGCAGCTTCACTATTCTCAAAGTAAGTGAGTGTCGTTTGTGGACCTGACTGCATTAGAAAACAATATGATATGTTACCTTCCTAAACAGCTTGACGGAGGCCCCTGAGGGGCGCTGTGATGGCCATGGACTCGGAGAAGACGCTTGGCTCCGACACCCTCCCCAAGTCTTATAGCACTGGTGTAGCCTGAGATCGCCCCCGACATAGGCGGCCGGCTCCCGGGGTCCGGCGGTACTTTTTGCCTTTTGATGACTCTTCAATTCTGGACCTTGTCCCACAATCCGTTTGACCTGAAGACAAGCTGTAGTGAGGCGCCCCTTTATCGTTTTAGTTGCCATTCCGCCCGCTTTTGCTACACTGTGCCTCTTCCGCCATTCAGCTGTTTTCCGCCCGCTCTTGCGACTACAGCGTCTCGCTCACCATGTAGTTGAGATGCGCCCGCTCTAGCGGTGCAGCGATAGGCGGCTGCCACAGGACTCTCAAAATGGCGGCCGGCTCTTCGGTTTTGGGCCTGGTCCACTAAAATGGCCCTGGGACACCTTGGAACTCGGACGCTTGTCTGCTAGGGCTTGGATCCCATTCTCGAAAAGCGTCCCCTCAGCCGTGAAGATTCTACAAAAGTCATGGGGGCCTCCGACTCCCGCAGGCTTCTGGTGGGGAGCGGCTGCCATGATTGCTCGTGGAATGGCCACGACGGAGCTACGAGATGGTAGTGGTCTCATGCTGACGCCAGCTTTAGTCTGAAACATCCAGAAACACTGTAGACTACCAATTCGATCAGTTCCGGTAGCGCCCCAACATGACCCGGAAGAGAAGAACTTGCCCTCCCCTCTTTGACTGATGGTTCTTGTTGCCTGTCCCCTCTGTTGTCATTTAACAGAACTTTTTGGACTGCTGAAAGGGGTTGTGTTCTGAACGCTGGTTGGTGGAGACATTTAGACTATATTCTTGACCTACGTTGTCGCGTAATGCGTTTTATGACACGCCGCGTTAGCGCACCCAGAAGTGATCCGAGGCGCGGCGCGCAGCGCGTAACGTAAGCATAACAGGTCATGTGACTTGTTAATAAAACTTTTCATTGGTTCATTTTACTTTTGTTAATTTAATGATGAAAAGCTTGGTCATATGACCTAAAAATTACGCTTTTTATTATTTTCGAACAATATTTTTTTTTCAAACATATGTTATAATATTCCAGGCTAATGTACTTTCCCGGAAAATTTACAACTGTCTGGCAAGTAAAATATATTCCTTTTTCGAGAAAAAGGGCGTTTCTTCCTTCCATGACGGAGCCGTTGAGTAAAAGAGATTCGGCCTGCTGTCTTAGTCGCCGATGCGCCTGATTATCAGATTCTTATCGATCACTTTATGTTGCAGACATGAAAAACACAACTGCCCTTGACCATTTATCTTTACTGCGTTCCTACATATTATACCTTTTATCCGTCATGTAATTGGACTGCTTTATTTCACTTGCCTTTTACTGATTCGAAAACAGTCACTAAAAGTAAAAACTTTACAAATGAAAATACTACTACCGTGTTTTGTTTTAAAAACCTTTATTGTGAAAATGTCAGTATACAAATACGGGCCTATAACCACGTGGGCCGG
Organism: Lissotriton vulgaris; assembly: GCF_964263255.1. NCBI lineage: Eukaryota > Metazoa > Chordata > Amphibia > Caudata > Salamandridae > Lissotriton > Lissotriton vulgaris. The sequence goes on from NW_028248529.1 coordinate 839,301, forward strand.
CCACGGAGCAAACTCAAATCGTATATGATGAGGAGACATTTACACTGTAGAAGAACGTAACGAGCGGGCCATTAGGTGACAAGAACAAAGGTGTCTAACAGTTGCGGTATCGGTGGACGTACATTTTGTAATTAAAATACGACAGGGCCACTTACAATAACATTTTCTAGATATACATTTGCGGGCAAAGAGTTACGAGTCCCATTTATACCGGCGCCATTTTGGGCGAGGCCGGGCAGGTCCAAGATATAGTCAAAATGTCTCCACCAACCATCGGCCAGACCAGAACCCCTTTCGGCCCTTTATGTTACAAGATGATGTCTTCCATTCAGAAAATATTGGTGGCAGCATTTTGAAAGGAAACAAAAACAGCCGTTCTCCTAGTGAGTTTCACATTGTTACATTTAGGAAGAATGTTGAAGAGTAGTATGTGGAAAATCTGAAGCCATTTTTCTACAAACTCTCAATCAGACTTGGATGGAAAAAAAAACCTGAAGAATGTACAAACTGAAAACCAATTTTTGTCTGTATAGCACCAACAGTAACGCTTGAGTCAGCTTTGTGTCAAGCCGCCATTTTCATTCAATCAATAGCGTCCCCCTGCACACATTCAGGGACCTGGTCGTGTCTTTAGATGAAACGCATTGTAGGAAAAGAAGCAGAAAGGAAAAGGAAAAAAGTTCCGCCGGACCTAGTGAAGCTGCAGCAGGTGCAAATAAGCTTCAGACAGTCTTACAAGCACTGCTCAGAACTCTCAACTGAGGCACTCAACATCCAGGACTTGCCATTCGGATCTTAGCGCCTTGTATTTTTGTTTTGTTCTTGATGGAGGGGAAACAACAAAAAACAGGCATTGAAAACGGCTCAACTGGAGCAAAAAAAAAATTACTTCTTGGGTGCATTAGGGCATTTATGATTTTCGAATGCCGTATTCATCAGGTTGATGCTCATGTTGCCATAGGACAGCATAGCACCACAGTGTATACAAGTTAACTTCATATGTTCAGATGAGGCAGGTGGCATATTTAGCATTCACCTTCTTTGATCCAGGAGGGATGGAGAAAAACTGCCAGATGAAACTTGAAACTTGGCCATCCAGATCTCGGCGCGTTCGACTCACTGTACCGCAACAGTGACCGCAACTCAGCTGGACACGCCGTCTTTCGGCGCAGCATTGTAGGATGGCCACACCAGTGCGGCAATTTGCTAGACACCACCTCGGTGCCATCCGGATCTCGGCGCGTTCGAGTCACTGTACCGCAACAGTGACCGCAATTCAGCTGGACACGCCGTCTTTCGGCGCAGCATTGTAGGATGGCCACACCAGTGCGGCAATTTGCTGGACACCACCTCGGTGCCATCCGGATCTCGGTGCGTTCGAGTCACTGTACCGCAACAGTGACCGCAACTCAGCTGGACACGCCGTCTTTCGGCGCAGCATTGTAGGATGGCCACACCAGTGCGGCAATTTGCTGGACACCACCTCGGTGCCATCCGGATCTCGACGCGTTGTGCTGCCTTCGGCCTATTCGCACATCGGTCCGCTACTGACAGTGACCGCAACTCAGCTGGACACGCCGTCTTTCGGCGCAGCATTGTAGGATGGCCACACCAGTGCGGCAATTTGCTGGACACCACATCGGTGCCATCCGCATCTCGACGCGTTGTGCTGCCTTCGGCCTATTCACACATCGGTCCGCTACTGACAGTGACCGCAACTCAGCTGGACACGCCGTCTTTCGGCGCAGCATTGTAGGATGGCCACACCAGTGCGGCAATTTGCTGGACACCACCTCGGTGCCATCCGGATCTCGACGCGTTGTGCTGCCTTCGGCCTATTCGCACATCGGTCCGCTACTGACGCCGCCTCACGTGCCAACGGATTTTCTACGCTTTTTGTAGCCCTATGCCGCAGAACAGGTCATGTGACTTGTTTATAAAACTTTTCATTGGTTCATTTTTCTTTTGGTTTCCTAAAGATGGAAGGCTTGGTCATATGACCTAAAAATAACACTTTTCATTGGTTTAGAACATTTTTTTTCCCAAACGATGAAAGCCCCACCTTGTTTCTGGATCATTCAGACTGAAGCTGGCGTCAGCATGAGAGCACCACCATCTCGTGGCTCCGTCGTGGTCATTCCGCGAGCAATCATGGCAGCCGCTCCCCACCGGAAGCCTGCGGGAGTCGGGGGCCCCCAAGACTTTTATACAATCTTCACGGCTGAGGGGACGCTTTTCGAGAATGGAGCCCAAGCCCTAGCAGGCAAGCGTCCGACTTCCAAGGTGTCCCAGGGCCATTTCAGTGGACCAGGCCCAAAACCGAAGAGCCGTCCGCCATTTTGACAGCCATGTGGCAGCCGCCTATCGCTGCACTGCAAGAGTGGGAGCAACTCCACAACATGGTGAGCGAGACGCTGTGGCCGCAAGAGCGAGCGCAACTCAGCTAGATGGCCGCCACCTGGGGAGGCCCGTTCACGCCGCCTCCCCCCCCCCCCCCCCGGGCCGCCGCACGCCAATTTTCGGAGCAGCATTGTAGGATACCAAAACCAGTGCGGCAGTTTACTGGACATCACCTGGGTGCCTGTCGTACATGTTGTGTCAGCCATGTGACACTGGACACAGACCGCTACTGACGAGGCCTCCCCCCGCACCACCCGGGACGCCCCACGCTGTTTTTCTGTGCTGCATTGTAGGATCCCTAAACCAGTGCGGCACCCAGGCGACATCACCTGGGTGCCGTCCAGAACTCTGCACGTTGTGCTGCCTTGGGACTATTCGCACAACAGACCGCTACTGACGAGGCCTCCCCCCGCCCCACCCGGGACGCCCCACGCCAATTTTCGGAGCAGCATTGTAGGATCCCTAAACCAGTGCGGCACCCAGGCGACATCACCTGGGTGCCGTCCAGAACTCTGCACGTTGTGCTGCCTTGGGACTATTCGCACAAAAGACAGCTTCTAACCATTGTTGCTTTTTGTGTTAATAAATGTTTAAATGTTTTTAGTTTTTGTTCTGTTCATTATCGTTAAAAGTTAATAAAGTTTTATAACCTTACTTTGTTGGAGTGTTATCTATTTTTTGAAAAACGGGTGAATGGGGCCTTGAATCGGGTTATTGTCATGTGTGGGCTTTGGAAGTGTGCTGCTGCAGGATCGGACATTTCAAACTCAAATGCACGTTCTTTTTCTTACCTTTCCGAAGCATGGAGCGCAATAGCAAGCAGAGAAAGGGTGATGCACGTGTTGAACACTACCTGACCTGGCAAGTTGCTGGCAGTGCCCCCCCGCCCGCTCCTGAAAGAGGGCACACACACACCGCCGCCCCGAGTACTTCAGAAATCTTTAAAAGACCATGCGCTTGTTCATGAGGCTTAAATGGTTTATCACCTCTTCTAGAACCCCTACATCGACCCTCTGACGTTTCATGGAAAAATTACCATGTAACACAATACCAAGCCCTATCAGCTGAAACCCCCAAGGAATCGTGGGGCATATTAGCAAGGGGGTTTATCTCCCCTTTTTTGGCTTTAAAAACCATGAAAGCGGAGATAAAATTATTTCCCTATTATCAAGCTGTCGCTAACACCAGTTAGTGACACCTAAAAGGAGATAGCGACCATCTTGGGCCCGGCTTTGCATGTCAGTGATACTTATCACTAATGACATGCAAAGTGGCGTGCCAAGATGTTAGCGACTGGAAACAGTCCCTAACATCGCTACCTTCTATTACCAACTTTTGGAGATATTCGCACTAAGCGCGAATATCTCCAAAAGCTAACACCTGCCCTGAGCAGGTCTTAGCCATGTTATCCAATGGGAGGTGGATAACATGGCTAAGAGCATTAGGTCGATAATACATGAATATCGCTGACTTTTCTGCGATAATAGCAAGGTTTATCTGCGATAAAAATCGCCGATGTGCGGCGATAATTTTTGTCTCTAAACAAGTTATAGACAAAAATTATCGCTAGTTGTTAGTAATATGCCCCCGGGTTTTTGCTTGCAGAAATCGGGAGGCGGGAGACTAGCACTGAAATCAGTACTCACACGCCTGAATCAGGAGGATTGGCATGTCTGAATTCTCTACAGCTGGGGCCATAAACTACATCCGCAGGGGTAGGTGATAGCCTGGGACCAGCCTGGCATCTAAAATGGCTGCCGTGCACGACAAAATTGTGGCATTCGAAAAAAGGCAAGATGGAGCAGCCGCTGGAAGAGATATATCAACATATATCAGCCTCCTCAGCCACCCTCAGGAAACATAGGGGATTAGGATATGTCTCCCGCACCCCCTTATACCTAGTACTTTAATTAACGAAGCACAAAATGGCGAATTCCCGTTTCGCTACCAGTTTGCGGCCCAGTTCGCGGCCCGTGAAGCGCTTCTACCGTGAAAAATCATTTTTTTTTTATTTTCCCCACGGGACCCTTTAATAACCCCAACAACATTCCTAGGGGGTCAAGAGGGGGATACCTTGCCCCCTTTCATTAAATTCCCCCTTAGTTTTTCACCTTTTCTTCTCTCTCGATCCTACCGAGAGACAAGATGGCGGCCGCTCCGGACTGTCACGCAGCAAAAAAAAAAAAAAAGCTCACGCACAGCCGCTGGAAGAGATGTATCAACATATATCAGCCTCCTCACCCACCCTCAGGAAACATAGGGGATTAGGATACGTCTCCCGTACCCACTTATAACTAGTAATTTAATTTACGAAGCACAAAATGGCGAATTCCCGTTTCGCTACCAGTTTGCGGCCCAGTTCGCGGCCCGTGAAGCGCTTCTACCGTGAAAAATCATTTTTTTTTTCTTTTCCCCACGGGTCCCTTTAATAACCCCAACAACATTCCTAGGGGGTCAAGAGGGGGATACCTTGCCCCCTTTCATTAAATTCACCCTCCGTTTTTCACCTCTTCTTCTCTCTCGATCCTACCGAGAGACAAGATGGCGGCCGCTCCGGACTGTTTAGAATGTTGACAGACACCGGAGAGCCAATCAGCTTTCTGCGCGCAAAGTTCCGATAAGCGAAAAGTAAGCGGACCGGATCGCTGCCCAGAGCGCTGTTACAGATATATATCTTGATTTAAACGTTAATTTCTCAAAAACTACTGGAGCACATATATTGAGACCTAGCAAAGGCACATCGGGCTAACAGTCCCTACAATTTTGCCAAGTTTCGTGCAAATCCATTCAGCCGTTCGAGCTAAAAGTGAGTCCAACCGCCCTATGGAAAACTCAATGCAAAAAACGCGTTTTGGGACCCCCCTTTTTTCTCAGCCCCCCCTTGACGAAACCCCACCAAATTTTCAGGAGCTGCTCAGAAACAAAATGTGCCATTTTCCTGAAAATTTCAGCCGATTCCATCCACAAACGCCAAAGTTATTAGACATAGAATTTTCAAAAGTCCCATAGGGAATTTATCCTAACTATATATACCTACTGGCGAACGCCAGTAGGTATATATATATATATATATATATATATATATATATATATATATATATATATATATATATATATATATATATATATATATATATATATATATATATATATATATATATATATATATATATATATATACATATATATATATATATATATATATATATATAGAGAGAGAGAGAGAGAGATAGAGAGAGAGATTCTTATTCAAACTCTCCTACTCATGCTCACTATCTCTTATATTCACTTCCCTCTCTCTCACTCTGACTTACACTCTCATTTACTTGTTCTCACTCATACTCACTCCTCCACATTGTTACTCACACACAACTTACTGATACTCACTGTTTCTGACTCTCACTTCCAAACAGACATACTCACATACACCCTTTGTCCTGGCTTTGCCCCTTGGGGTAAATACACTTTCCTCATTCTTGATAACTACAACCCTGCATACTTCCACTCTCTTCTCCCGTCAATCACACTTTCTAACACACTCGCAATCCTTTGCTCACTCCCTCACACCCACCTTTGCCTATTCATGCACTCTCTCAACACCAGACACCAGATTCTCACTCAATTTCACTCTAAGATCCAGCACACTCACACACAACACTCTTCGATCGCTTTTGTTCACTCTCAATCATTCATAAACACATACACACACATGCATAGAGAAACAACATGTTTTACTTACCTTGCATCCTTTGCTAGCAACTCAGAGGTTCCTTTGAAGCAACAGAGCAGGCATTGGGTGCTTAACATGGGCCTAAAACAGCAGCAATATCAGATTTGAAAAGTGGAAGAAGGGAAGACTCACCTCAATTGCTCTTGTTGGTCTTCCTCATAGGATTGAAAGTACAGCCCTATAAGAAGCTCAGACTGTGCTTGGGATCAATCCCCTGCTAATTAGTGTGGTTTCCTATTGGCATCAGGGATGCACTGATGTGTGCCCTGACACCCATATGTTAGCAGATATACTGTACTGTCTGAGGTATGCAAAGTATGCTTGTTGTGAGGCCATCTTGGGCTCACTTTGGTTCTCTATTTTAGGTTTATATTTTACATGTTTAGCAGACTTCATTTTTACTCTGAGAAGTTGCTTTACAAGTTGCTTGTTATTAGAAAGCTATTCTTGGTATGTAATCAATAGCTGCATTCAATGCTAGGAACATATAGGAAGATATCCTCGTGCTTGTATTGCCCATTCAGAGACATCTTCCAACACCTAGAAATATCATTGCATCAGAGTTGTACCTCTAACACAGTGGTATTGTATTATATAAACACTGGTCTTCAGAGGTCAAAGGAGCACTCTGGTAATGATTGTTCGGGAGCAAAGGGTGTGTTCAACATGCAGTGTTGCTGACGCTGATTTTCAGAGAACAATTGCTTATCCCATTTCTGGTCGATTCCCTGATCAAGTTATCCAGGTTTGGGGTCTCAGGCTAACCTAAGAGATTAGGCAGAGCATACACCCACTATTCGCGCAGAGTATGTACAGCTACATACAGAAATCAGACTGCCATGCTTGGACTGTTCATTGTTTTTACCATTTTCAACATGTTGGTTACATTGCTTTGTTTTATCTGTCTGATACAACGGAATATATGTGCTCATATGCCAACATCATTAGGCTCCTCAGTAATGATCAGACCCACAGAAGCTATGTGAACATACATTTTTTATTCTTTTTCTTTTTCCATTGCCTTTTAGTCCAAAACCAGTTAACGTTTTTCACTGTTATACATCAAGGGTTAGATGTAGGTGGCCAAATACCGGTCGGTATTTGGAGTTTGAGATGTAGGGCCTTTAAATATTACCGATTCGGTAAATTTACCGAATCGGTAAATTTACCGATTCTGTAAAATACCGATTCGGTAAATTTACCGAATCGGCACATCTAGATGTAGGTGGCACTGAAAACAGTGCCACAGGCCCTTAAGAATTCGTTATTTACCACAAAATAATATTTCGTGGTAAATAACGAATTCCAGTGTACATGCACATCTGTGCATGCACACCTGTCCCATGTGGTACACATACATGCCCTAAGAGCATGTATGTGTGTCACATGGCACACAAGCCAGAATCAGGGGTGCAACAGGGTGTCAAAGTGACACCCTGTCCCCCTTGACAATTCGGTAATTTTACCGAATCAGTATTTACCAATTCAGTAATTGCCATGGATTCCTATGGGCCTCAAGACACATAGGAATCAACGGCAATTACCGAATCGGTAAATACTGATTCAGTAATTACCGAATCATACCGATTCGTTAAAAATTACCGAATATTTTCCTACATCTCATTTACCGAATCTAGAATACCGAATCGGTAAAATTCGGTATTCTAGAGCCGGTAAATGAGATTTACCTACATCGGGCCCCAAGTCTTTGTTCAATTTCCTCTGTTTTGACTGTTTTCTTTTCATTTTGTGTACTTAAAATTAATGGAGACGTTAAAATTATTAATGCAGATGATTTAATTCTCATTCGGTTGACTTATTTTCTCTGAAACAGACTTGTGAAGGAAAATCATGGTTTTGCTCACTGAAACTACAGTATCTCAGTGGAAATATTTCTTTAACCATGTCCTGATGCATAAATGAACAATCCGTTTGCCACTCTTCCGAATGAATGTGAATTCTTCCTTTCTAACCTACACTGTTTCAAACTCTGTCAATAACATGTTCTAAATCCCCTTTTAAACAAAGCACTGGGGAGCCTCATGCTTTGTCTAAATATTCATCATTTGCCAATAAAATGCAGAAAATGAAGTTAGCCAGCAGATTCAAAATATGTTGGGCAGAATCACATCCTGCATGGCATTCATTTTGATGTCAGATCCATGTGGGGTACAACATCTTTGCTGCTTGATACCAAAAAACGTCCTCATTGCTCTTAATGAAGACCAATAAGAAGCTTTTATATTCCTTTGCATTTTAGACTGTGATAGCTTAATTGACTACTTGGGGATCTCTGTCTTTGTAAAGGATCATGGCCTCCAGCCTAGTTCATCTATATGTTCACATAACTTCTTAGTGACTTTGTATATTGTTAACTGATAAGCAGTCCTATATCCAATATATTTATTGATGTTCTATATATTTATGTAATTGTTTCACATAGAGCCTTGCATAACTGGTATAAGAGAATTGATTGCATAGAACAAAGCTCGGCCAAAATTGATATCAAACAAAGATAATTGAGCAAGCATAATTATTGGGTAATTATAGAAAAAGGTGTGCTTTTATAATGTTTTTGAGTGCTGTAAGCACTTTAACAAAGGGAATATTTTAAATGTCAGAGGGCAGAGAATTCATGCAGAGGGGTGGTGTGCCTGAGAATATTTTTTCCTGTGAATGAGAACTTCCAAGTTAAGAGATGCAACTTATCAAAGCGCCTGTGCCTCTGTATTGGTGCGGGGTTTGGACTAGTATACAGCTTTAAAGACATTACAGTTTTCATTACTTTTTTGCTGGAGTAGGAAGCCAATGTTGATCTCTTAAAATCAGCATTAGCTGGCTGCATTTCTTGTTTCGGTGACAAGTCTGCCTACTAAATACAAGGCAATGGAGAGAGAGGCTTGTGTGGCACTTGCTAATATTGCATTTCCAAAGTTTAGTCTTCAAAGAAGTAGAGCTTGAACAGCAATTTGTATGTGGTCAGGGAAGATAAGATGCCTAAATATTTTTTGAGAGTGTAGAATACATGTTTTGGATTGATAGAAAAAAAAACACTGAAGAAAAAGTGTAAAGCAAAATCCAAAGTTTTTACTGCTTCTCAAAGTGGTGGTGAAAAGTCTCCTGTTGTCAAGTCATTTACACGTTAGTTATTAATTAGTATTTCACAGTTAGAAAAAATGAGAAATGATGTGATATGAAGTTTGTGGCTTAAAAAGTTTCCAGAATTGACTGTTTTAAGACATGAACAGAGAGTGAAAATCTCACCGAAGTGACAGCTGATGTTTTTTTTAAATATAATTTTCTGTTATCTCTATATTAATGAACGAAGACTCAGCAGCTCCTGTCTCGACCTCAGGACACCCCCACGCCGCACGGCCCACCAGCTGTAGGTGCCCCTTCGCTGCTGCTCGCTCTCCCTTCCGCTGCTGCCCCCATCAGTGCCTCATTGTATTTCATCCTTGTCTCACAGTGGTGTTGGATTCGTAGTGTTTCTCAGCGATTCTGCCGGTATTCTTTCCCTGTTGTGACCCCCCCTCCGCTCCCCGCTTCCCGCCACTGCTCCCTTGCGGCCCACCCCCTTTTATTTCTGTATCCCCGTTGGCCGCCCAGCTCCCGCCTCCCAGCTGCTCCTCCCTCCCACTTGGCCTTATATGGAGACCGCGCGGCGCAGGTGAGTGTGTCTCGACCTCAGGACACCTGCTCTAGGCGCCCCCTCGCTGCTGCTCGCTCTCCCTTCCCCTGCTGCCCCCATCTGTGCCTCATTGTATTTCGTTTGTATTTCCTCCTTCTGTGCCTTCATTTGCACTTCGTTTTTTACCGCCCCATCTGTGCCTTCATTTGTATTTCATCCCTGTCTCACAGTAGTGTTGGATTCGTAGTGTTTCTCAGCGATTTTACCAGTATTGTTCCCCTGTTGTGACCCCCCCTCCGCTCCCCACTTCCTGCCGCTGCTTCCTTGTGGCCCTGCCCCTTTTATTTCTGTGTCCCCGTTGGCCACCCCGCTCCCGCCTCCCAGCTGCTCTTCCCACCCACTTCGCTTTATATGAAGACCGCGCGTACGCGCAGCGGGTGCGCCAAAGGCGCGCCAAAGGCAAGCCCGTCTACGCCCGTCCATGCCTGGACCGCGCCCAGCACCAGGACCCCTGGTCCACGTCAACGCCAACCCTCCCGAGGGACCTACGATGCGGCCCCCTTCACGCACTCAACACTGGCCAGAATGCCGCCTGCTACTGAGCCACCCCGAAACGCACCCACAGACCCTTCACCTGCCAAGCCTGCAAATTCACCTGCCTCCGGACCTGTACCGCACCGACAAGCCGAGAACCAGCAGCAACCACCTCAAGTGCATCTTGCTCAACACCCGCGCTGTCCACAGGCACGCCGTCAAACTCTGGAACCTGCCCGACACTACATCACCGGACGTTGCCTTCCTCACAGAAACCTGGATGAACGCTTCCTCAGCGCCTGACATCGCCATAGCCATCCTGGATGGATACAAGATCACCCGGAAGGACCGTGTAAAACATAATGGAGGAGGCATCGCCATCGTACACAAGAACACCATCCACATCATGACCAACCCAGACGACACCTTCACCGCCGCCAAACAACTCCACTTCCAGATACACACCGATCCCAAGACCACCCTAAGAGTCAACCTCATCTACAGACCTCCGGGACCACGGACACAATTCAGCGAAGACATCGCAGACTTCATCAGCCCGCACGCCCTCCCCTCCGCTGACTACATCCTCCTAGGGGACCTCAACTTCCACCTGGACAACAACAAGGACAGCAACAGCAACACCCTACTGGACAACCTCGTCAACCTCGGACTCAAGCAACTGGTGGACACCACCACCTACTACGCCGGCCACACGCTTGACCCCGTCTTCTCCTCCAGCAAGCACATCTCCTTCAGCCACTCCACCAGACTCCATTGGACTGACCACAGCTGCATCCACTTCAGCTTCAGAAGAACAACGACCCACTACCACCCACAACAGATTCCTCGCAGGAGCTGGAGCAAGATCACCACCGAGCAGCTCACCACCTCCCTCCGCCAGAACCCTCCTGCCAGCACTACGGACCCTAACAAAGCAGCCAGCAAACTCACACAGTGGCTCACCAACTGCGCAAACGACCTCGCACCACTGAAGAACCCTCCCAGCAGACCCGGCAGCAAGAAAACCTCCTGGTTCACCGACAAACTCAAGGACTCCAAGAAGAAATGCCGCACCCTCGGGAAAGCCTGGCGTCACGACCAGACCACAGACAACATGACTGCCCTCAAGCACGCCACCCGCAAACACCACCAGCTGATCCGCACCACCAAGAAGACAGCATTCACAGAACGACTGGACAACAACACCCACAACAGCAAGGAACTCTTCAGCATTGTCAAAGAGCTCTCCAACCCCAGCGCCGGAAACAATGACATCACCCCCTCGCAAGACCTCTGCGACTCACTCGCCTCGTTCTTCCACCGCAAGATCGCCAATATACACAACAGCTTCGGCGCACCTACCACGCACCCAACCACCAAACCAATGCCCCCTACCACCACCCTCTGCGCCTGGACCCCGATCAGCACCGAAGACACCACCTGCACGATGAACACCATCCACTCCGGATCACCAACCGAACTCTGCCCCCACCGCGTCTTCAACAGGGCCGACTCCATCATCGCACCCCAACTCCGGGACATCATCAACACCTACTTCAACACCATCGCCTTCCCGGAGATCTGGAAGCACGTCGAGCTCAGCGCCCTCCTGAAGAAACCAACAGCGGACCCCACCGACCTCAAGAACTACCGCCCCATCTCGCTCCTTCCGTTTCCCGCCAAAGTCATCGAGAAGACCGTCAACAGACAGCTTGCCGCCTTCCTCGAGACGAACGGATCCCTTGACCCCCCGCAGTCTGGTCTATATAATGTGATCCATGACTTGTGCAGTTTTATTACCTGTTCACCTGACTGTATATTGATTTGTTTATGTATGTTGTTTTCTTATTATCCTTCATGTTGTGACTACTACATTGCTCCCATTACCACTGTTCTTTCCTACTGCCACTACCCTGCCATTGTGAAGCGCTCTGATATCTGTAAGGATCTTGTTCGCGCTATATAAAACTTTGAATAAATAAAATAAATAAACCACAGCACCGAGACCGCCCTCATTGTAGCCACCGACGACATCAGATCCCTGCTCGACAACGGGGAAACAGCGTCTCTCATCCTGCTGGACCTCTCGGCAGCATTCGACACTGTCTGCCACCGCACCCTAGTGCAGTGCCTCAGCAACATCGGAGTCCAAGAGAAGGCACTGGAGTGGATCATTTCGTTCCTCGCCGGAAGAACCCAGAGAGTCCGCCTCCCCCGTTCAGATCAGAGGCCACCAAAGTAATCTGCGGGGTACCACACGGATCATCACTCAGCCCAACCCTCTTCAATGTCTACATGAGCCCTCTTGCAGCCATTGCACACAAACACAACCTCAACATCATCTCCTACGCCGACGACACCCAGCTGATCCTTTCCCTCACCAATGACCCCGCCACCGCCAGAACCAGCCTACCATGCTCGTATGGCTACCACACTAGTGGGTGAAGGGAAGAACAATATTATATTACGCTTCTTCAGGTTGTGATTGTCAATACCTAAAGTTAAAAACAATCAGACAACAACAGTGTCCAGCGGGTAAAGCTTCAGGGAGATCTTCCACCACAATGTTGGTGATTCCTGAGCTGCGCTGTAAGCACCTACCCTTCGCCGCTGGAACGGCCCCCCACCGCGTTTTTTCGCGGAATTTCACCGGTTTTGTAGTTTCTTCGTGGCGCTTGGCCGCCATCTTGGGGTGGTCTCTGCCTCCTGTGCCACTTGCTGCAGCGCTCTAGCGCTTCCTGTAGCCCAGGTGAGCTGGTATTTAAGGCGAGCTCTCCCACTGTCCTTCCTTGGGAAAGGTGCCTGCATTCGCGCTATACTGGTCGCATTTAAGCGTGCTGCGCTTATTATTGATTTTAAAGCTCGTTTCTGTCATTTGCACTATTTCTGTTTGGAGCCTCGTTTTATTTGTATAACTGTTTCTGGCCTCATACCTGCATTTTAAATTGTGCCCCCACCGCGTTTTTTCGCGGAATTTCACCGGTTTTGTAGTTTCTTCGTGGCGCTTGGCCGCCATCTTGGGGTGGTCTCTGCCTCCTGTGCCACTTGCTGCAGCGCTCTAGCGCTTCCTGTAGCCCAGGTGAGCTGGTATTTAAAGCTCACTCTGCTAGTGCAGCGGTGACGCGCAGCGGTAGCGCCTGACTCGCGCCGGAGTCGAGCCAGAGTCTGCCCGTCTGCGCCCGTCCGCGCTAAGTACGCGCGGTACGCCGGGGATTTTATCTTTTATCACTACTTTGTGTATATTTGTGTGCCCGTATCTGTCGGCCTGTCAGGATGATTATGTATTCCGGTGCCTCGCTTCTTGCCATCAGAGATACTCTCCCACGCTGCTCTGCCACACCCCACCATCCGCTGTGTGGCCCGTTTCAGTGTGCTTGCAACAGATGGTCATTGGACCAGCCTGTAGGTATTCGCGAGCTCGCCACTTCTCCCGCTCCACGAGCTCCTCCCGGTCTCCCTCCGTTGCCTGGTAGCCTGGGATCTGGTCTACGATTTTTAAATCTGAACACCAGATCTCTAGTGAAACACCATCTGTCTGTGGCTGATCTCATTTTGGATAAGACACCAGATCTGTTGGCTGTAACTGAAACCTGGCTACAAGATACTGATGACGCTATAGTCAATCTTGCCTGTCCTCCGGGCTATTTATGCTTCAGATCTAACCGTCATTCTAGAGGTGGAGGGATTGCCCTATTTATCAAATCCGCCTTTACATGTACCTGGACGGTCTTGCAGATTGCTGGATGTGAGAGTGCGCTGTTTAAGGTTTCTATCAGCCCTCAGTTCTCGCTGTCAGGGATGGTTGTTTATCGCCCTCCAGGCAGCGAGGTAGCTTTTAGAGGTGCCTTTCCGGAGGCTGTGAGCCTATTGGCTAGTGGCTGTGCAAACTTTTCTATCTTGGGCGACCTAAATCTCCACTTTGATAGGTTAGAGTCTCTGGCCATCAGTGGTTTTTTGGCCGACTTAGAGGCTTTGCAGTTGACCCAGCTTATTTCTCAGCCTACACACGTGGCCGGCCACACTCTTGATCCGTTTTTTTACGACTCTCTCTGATGTTCGGATTGTGGCGGTTGATCCTGTGATATGGTCTGACCACTATCTGGTGTCTGCTTGGCTTCCCCTCCCTGCCAATCCCACTATACCACCTCCTTTGCGGATACCCCGGCGCCACTGGAACAAACTCAGGTTAGAGGACCTTCACCGCATTATGGGTGCTGAGCCATTAGGTCCCCTGCTGAATGCCACCTCGGGCTATGACCGGTTCTGTAACTGGATTACCAGGGCGCTGGACGTCCTGGTACCTATCATCTCCAGCAAGTCCAGTCCCCGGCAGGCTAGCCCCTGGTATGACAGCGCGCTGCGTGCAATGAAGTCCTCTTGCAGCGGGCGGAAAGGGTGTGGCGTAAGTCGTACGATGCCGACAAGAAATCCATCTACCTGGCCTTAGTTAAGCTTTACCATCCAGCTATATGCAGGGCCCGGGCGGCGTTTTACGCAGCCGAATTCCGAAATAGCCTTAACCCGACTAAAACCATCTTTAAAACCATAAAAGATTTGATGGCAAAGAGAGTTCCCCCACAGTTGGACAGTTCCACCGCCCACTGTGAAGCCCTAGCCACCTTCTTTCTGGACAAAGTCAGGAAAATCTATCTGGCGTTTCCAAGCACACTGTCTCCTGTGATTCCCTGGAGCGGCTCTAGCAGCTGTCCATCGCTGCACTCCCTTCCTACCATCTCCAATGAGGAGTTCGCAAAGTGGGCCCTGCGAGTCAAGTCTGGATCGCCTGCAGACCCGGTAAGATCTGCTCTTTTCAGGGACGTTGCTTTTCAGGGACGCACAGCAGTGTGCTCCCTGATTAACCTCTCCCTGACCTCTGGCCTGGTCCCTGCCAAATGGAAGCAAGCGGTGGTTTCCCCGATCCTAAAAAAACCATCACTACCGCCCAATATCTTTGCTCCCTTGGCCGGCCAAGGTTATGGAGGCCCATGTAAATCTGGCCCTCACGGAGCATATGACCCTTGTGAATGTCCTGGATCCCACGCAGAATGGGTTTCGTGCTGGCCACAGCACTGAGACGGCCCTTCTGGCAATGGTTGAGCATTTGCGAAGTGTGCTCGATGCAGGTCAAACGGCAGCGCTTATTTTACTAGACCTGAGCGCTGCCTTTGACACTGTTTCCCATCGCATCTTGCTACACCGCCTGCAGGACATTGGCATTTGTGGTTCAGCTCTGCAGTGGTTCCGCTCCTTCCTCAGTGATCGCTCCTTCTGCGTTGCCACCCCTCCTTTTCAGTCCAAGTACCATCCTTTGGACCTGGGGGTCCCTCAGGGCTCCTCGCTGAGTCCCACGCTTTTTAATCTGTACGTGCAGCCGCTGGCTGAGGTCGTCAGGCAATGGGGCCTAACCATGGTCTCCTATGCTGATGACACTCAGCTGGCGGTTACGATCAGCGGGGATGCCAAGCAGGATGCCCTCAGGTTCCGAAGTGGACTGAGAGAGGTGGCCAGCTGGATGAATAACAACTGTCTCCAGCTGAACGCGACAAAAACAGAGGTGATGATCGTTGGAAGGGAAGCGGACCACTGGGGGGACGAATGGTGGCCTCCAGAGCTGGGATCAGCGCCGGCCCCTGTCCTGGAACTCAGGAATCTGGGAGTATGGCTTGACCACACGCTAAGCTTTGTGACTCACACAAAGAGAGTGGCGGCCTGCTGTTTTGGAGTATTACGCGGGCTAAGACCCCTGCTGCGATTCTTCGATGCTCCTACAAGACAGCTGGTCATTCAAGCAATGATCATCTCGCGGCTGGATTACGCCAGTTCACTCCTTTTAGGAGCGAACCAAGCCGAGATTCTTCGTTTACAGCGAGTCCAGAACGCGGCGGCTAGGGCGGTGGTTGGTCTGCCTCGAACCTGCCCTACCTCTAACACCCTGCGGTCCTTGCACTGGCTCCCGATATGCAAGCGTATCCAATTCAAGGCTCTCTGCCTGGTTTTTAAAATTCTGAGAGAGTTGGCACCCGGGATACTCAATACACTGATCTCTCCCTATGTCCCTACCCGCTCACTACGATCCCTTGGACAGTCCTTGGTGGTCGTCCCCCGTTTTAGACTTAGTCGGATGGGGGGTCGCTCCTTCCGCGTGAAAGCCGCAACCCTCTGGAATGCGCTCCCCTTGGAAATCCGCCTTTCGAATGACCTAATGTCTTTCCGTAGGGCCCTGAAAACCTTCCTGTTTTAAATGTTCCTTGCTTTTAATGTTTGCTTTTTGTTACTGGACCTAGTGTTGTGTTGTGTTTACCTTTCCCTGCGCCAGGACGCTCCTTCGCTGGAGCAGCTGTGCGCATTAAAATGCAAATAACAAATAACAATAACCGGTTCCAGCGGCGAAGGGTAGGTGCTTACAGCGCAGCTCAGGAATATATATTGTTCTTCCCTTCACCCACTAGTGTGGTAGCCATATGAGCATACATACATCACACTACAGGGTTACAGTATAGACAGTTGCTTACATTCTTAGATACTTGCTAGTCACCTTGGTCCTGAAGAATCGCTCAACAAACTCCACAGTAGCGAGAAACATGTTGACCGGACTACAATAAATTCCAGATGAGAGCGGGAAACATTATTTTCCAGGGTGTGTGAGGGCATTAAATCCAACAAAATGGATTCCCAGGGTTACCCTCTGGCTACCCTGTTCTAATCCACCTGCATCACATACTGTAGTAATCTCTTTCTTCCATGAGGAACAGCACGACTACTTTTGTATAGACGTCTCAGTTGGGCACGTCGTGCTTGGACCTTCTGCTCAGTCAAGAGCAGTAATAGCCCGTCACTCCTTCCCTTTGATACCAATGCAAAGGTATTTGGCCATACTAAACTAACAAAATATCCAGTTTGAAGTGGGCACTACCCAAAAAAAGCAGGGACAGAAGTCTGGTAGGAAAAAAGCAGGGTCCTTCAGCAAGCAGAAAGGCGCTACTCAAGAATTAGCCCGGTATCCTGTAGGTGCCCTTTGAAGGGCACAACAATTTTCATTGGGCTTCAAACAGACCTGTCATGAAGAATTTTGCACTGGAGTGAGAAAAGGAGGGGCACAGCCCCCACTCTGCTTGGTCTATTGAGCTGAGAGGAGTCATCGTTGTACCTTCAAGTCAGCCTCTTATGTTCTCCAGGGAGGAATTTCACATTTCAATCACACCCCATTGAAGGCTGAGCAGTGACTGGGAGTAGCTGGAGAGCTAATGGAAATTAGCCTGCTAAAAGCTCATGCATATAAAGGGTAACTTTTTAAAAGTTACTTTTCCTGCATTTGTATTAAAACTCAGACTTAACCGTTGAACTACTAAAATTGTGGTTTCATTATTTTCTACCAGAACCCATAGCATTGGGGGCGGTTTTGCAGCAGTGCTGCATTATCGCCCATAGTAACAAAAATGGCAGTGCTTCACACCTGCAACAGCCCCCCTCCTGCCCTCAGCCCCTCCCCGTAGGGCTGGTTGGGGAGGCGGGTCTGAAAAATTTGCCAGGGCTGCTTTGGGTTTTCAGTCTCGCCCTGGCAGCACCTAATGACCTTGGCAAGAGTGATCAACTTACTCCAAAGCCTACTTACCAATGTGAAGATATAGCTCCTATTGTCACCCAAACTATACACGTGTGATGCTTGTTGAATAATGAAGAACAGTCCCAGAAAATTACATGTAATTTCACCAATGAGATACATTATTGTATTGTTATTGTCACTGGCCTTAGACAACAACTGCATCCTAAGATACTAAGAAAGAGCTCCTGATTCTTAATTACCCACTCCATCGATTTCCCACAAGGCTTAAGTCTCAAAGATACACAAAGACACCATTAGAATACATTGACCCTTTATTAAGTCAAATATGTTTTAAATGGTCAATATTCTTGAGGATGCTGTATCCATCATCATCCCTTGCATGGGTAGACTTTTTGAAAAAGGTATGGAGTCAATAGGCACCCTCCATGTGGACAGTCTGTGTTCTAATTTACTATGAACAGTAACTATTAAGGGGTTTCTGAGTTTTGTTCACGGCTACCCTTTCTATCTCCTCCAAAGATTAATTCAGAAAAGAGGTTAGGACTTTGGAGCAAGGCACGATGTTCGAATGTTGTCCTTGCCTCAACATCTGTTGATTTGAGACAAACTATTTAACCTCCCCGTGTCTAACAATATAAAGGAAAAGGTGTTATATAGTCTTGTGCACTAATTCCCTCTGTTCTCTCTATATAAAACATATGAAAGACATTGCACATTTTTGCTGTGAAGAAAACAATGATCTTAGGCTGTTTATACGTCAGCAGTATTTGAATCAGGTCTTCCTAAACTACCTGCTATAACTAATTGCAATCAAACTTTTATTCTTTCTCAATTATAAAAAAAAAATCCGCCTTAAAAGACACTCCTCACTCTTCCATTCACATTGGAGAATGTGCTGTCCTACTGTGTAGATTTAATTGTTTCAGTAACAGCAGTTTAACTCTTTACTACAATTTAAGACTAGCATATCCCAACTGGATATAAGTAGCGTGACAATAAAAGTATTTTTCAATAACAAACATAACTGAAATATAATTACAATTTGGCATCTAGAGCAGAACACCAATCTCTTTATGTAAACTATATCTATGGAGAAGATTGAGGTGGAAAGAATTATGCATTCGAGTTCATAGGTCCACTTTACAAAACATGTTTCTCTACCACAAAATAATTAATGTTCTATGGTTAACTGCAGGATTATTCTTTGTGGGGAGTTTCTGTGCAGGCTAATTTTTGGAAATGTGAAATCCCAGAATTATTCCATCGTGTTAGTTCTTGACTCAAGACAATTTCTTTCTTTAACTGACCGAAATTTCGAGGGCAAGTTATAGCTGTGTGCCTCTCTTCAATTTTAGAGACGGCGCAAGAAACCCCATTTCACAGGTTTCAGGGCAACTAGAAGATATTGTGACCCAGTTGTATCAACTGCATCTCTGCCTGACATTTTGACATACAGCTCTTTGTCGACAGAAACAAAAATAAGCAATACCACAATACAGGAAATAAATCAAGTTCCCAGAGAATCCACTGCCCTGACCAAGAGAAATAGTATTGATCTATCATCTAGATTTGTAATGCTTTTACATTTTTTTTAATTTAAATCAGTGTCCTTAGGCAATCACAACTTCCAGGAAAAAGGAAAATGATTTACATAAATTTATCTTTTTCATAATCAAAACTCAGTTCAAACATTAAAAATCATCCTAAATATTTCTGCAACCACTATAGGACACAATATGTTAAATAATGTCATCATTATATTGAGCCAATATTTTAATTATTATCACAGAAAAAGGCCCTAGTATAACTGTGCTCAAATATTAACCAGCAATATTTCACCACAATATCCTCTTATATAGCAACGGTCTCTATAATAGATGGTCCAGTCATTACATCAGTTGATTTTCCATGTAGAAGCTAGGGTTGATGTTTCAAAGCCCAACAAATCATATGCTTCCTTTATCACAACAAACGCTTTCCCAGTCATGAAGCTGAATGAATATGTATTAATCATGGGGTTATTATCATATCTATTTAAATCTCCAGAGAGACTAACTTAATTTAGTTTTTGAATGCACACATCTTTAAAGTACCTTGTACACTGCAAAGAAATCAAACATTTTATCTTTCCTGACCAACTAAAACTTCTATTCAAGCTCTAATTACCTCAAGATTAGACTTTGGAAATGCCATTTTAGCAAGTGCCACACAAACCCCTCGCTCCTATTTAATCATGTGGCAGACTTGTCACTGAAACTTGAAATTCAGCCCCCTAATGCCAATTTTAAGAGTTGTTTGACATTGGCTTCCTAGTCCAGAAAAAATAAATCTAAATTGTTCTGCTTGGTTTATAAAGCTTTATATCTTAGAAATCCCAGTTATTCAGTTAAACCCCCTCACCAATTTGAAGGATTGTATTTTCTTGTTTGCATCTTCCACAGTAAAATGTGAGTTTATGTTTAAGTAATAAGAGAGTTAAATTTGGACCTGAAATCTCCATGTGCAACTCTCTTTCACCAAACACTTCAAATAATTTGGATACTTTCTTTCCCATGATCAATGGAGAACTCTATGTCATTTTAAAAAATGTACCCCAATAAACGACTACCTAGACTGCTCAGCTTCACACAATACTAAAGATATTTTCCATATATTTGAATTCTTTTTGGTTGTGATAATGAATCTATCTTTGTCTCAAGGATGTTTTTCCTGACTCAGTAAATAACCTAAGCTTGACTTGAACATCTAATTTTGTAACTTTAAGATAGCATAGAATCTCACTTGGTTTCAAAATGAGAAAAGCAGAAACTCAATTGAATGGTTTCAATGATAAGGAACAGATTCTCACTGGTTACCAATCTGTGTTTTGTCACAGCTGTAGTACAAAATAGCAAATATTATTCTTGTGAGAAAATGTGCCTTTCTGCATGGTCACCCCCATGTTTTTGCTGAATATTATAGCTAGGGTTTAACATCTGCATACTTGGGCACTGTTGGCCTGTGCTCAGTGTGGCTGCTCTCACCCTAAAACATGTCAACTTTGACTAATCCCTTTGTGCCTTATTTATCACTCCTATAAAGCTATAGTATGTGGTGTAGAACCCATGACATGGTAAGTTAATCTCCCCTGTGGCCTGCAGCACTTATTGGGCCATCTATTAGTGTGACTCGAAAACCCTGGTTTCAGGTCTAGCATTTTAGGATGACTGCTGCAGTAAAACAACTCTTTTATATGGCTAGAAATCTGACTTTTAACCACTAGTAAGTCTCCCTTATGGAGGCCCTGCATCCCACAATGTAGGGTGTGTCACATTTAAAAGTGGGACATGTAGACAATTAATGTTAACATGTCCCTACAGAAGCCTTTCCTCACCCTTCTAGCCTCCAAGGAAAGTACCCGAGGCCCGCTTCGGCCATTCAAGCCCTTGGCGCCACCTATTCCACAATGGAAAGATTATTCCTGACTTGATTAGACTCTTTAGAGATCTGCTTGTGACCTTCGGCAATTATACTTTCAAAAGTTATTACCTTGCGTCCTATGGAGGCCAATGGAGGATTAACTCAGACCAATAGTAATCACATGTTTGTTGCCAGTTATGACTTGAAAATCGCATTCGAACTTGATCTTCTTAAAAGGAACAGCAGCAGTGGCAGTAGGGCAGGCAAGCACAGCTTCGGCTGAGCACTCTCCAGGTCGCGGGATGCCGGCTCCACACCCTGAATACAGTTGTGCAGCAAGGGATTCATGCAGATAGAAGTCCAGAACATGATCCATGAGGTGATGGGCACCTTTAGTTTATGGTGTTAAAACCAGGCTATTTAGGAACTCTAGTGTGTTCCACAGTTTCAAAGGTCCATCTAATAAGACAGGATCAGAGTGCCCTCCTTAAAGAGGAAGGAGCCTGAGATGGCAGGGGCCTCTGCCTGTGTGAAAGGGCTCCAGTGCTTCTCTGGTGGGATACTGTGTGAATTCCATTTAACAAAGAAGCAGAGGGTGGGATTCACCTCTGTGTTTAGCAGGCCTTTTCAGCCTTTTAAACACCATTCACACTGTTTGATGAACGTTTGTACTAAAAGCAGGTGTACCAATAATGACTGTGAACTGCAATATCATAAGTCATATACCCTAATATTAGTGAAAAGTTACTTGTGTAATAGCAATGCATAATGTTTGTGAACCATGGACCCAATTGACAAAGATTTGCTATGAGTTACCCTTGTACTACTGCTGACATTCATGGGTAAGCTAAGAGTATTACAAGAGTCAGTCATTCCTACAGCAACATTAGTTTCCGTGCACTGGGTCTATTATGTAGAATTAAATAAGCAGCAATATGCCTTACATTCCCAAACACATTCATTTAATTTAGCATGGGGATGACATTGGCCAACTGCCTGGGGCACACACTGAGCCTCCACAAAACAATATTCTGCTGCCACCAATCAGGATTTGCATTGGGGGGGCCAGAGCTATCCCGGAGGTTACTTGTTTTGGGAAACAATGTTGATTATTCGAAATCTATGGGAACACTAAGAGTATCTATTGAAAGCGTCAGATATAGGGAAGGTCCCTAGGTATTGGTGAACACAAAATCTCACCCCAAAAAAACAAAAAAGAGGCAAATACCAAGGCAAAAAGGGAACAAGCAATTGCAATGAAAATTGGTCTTGCAATTGTGAGTTAGAGCTATTGGCATTATAAATTACAATGTCTTTTACATATACGTTTTATTTTTTAAGTGAATGTATGTGTTGTGGAGTGTTAATATGTGGGTTAGATTGGAATAGTTAGTTGTGGAATTGTGTATAGTTGAATTGTGTCATGTGGAGTGTCTTTGTGCAGTGGAATATTATGGCAAAGTGTGAAGTGGAATTATGTGGATAGTAATGATGTGGTATTAAGTGTACTGGAATGTTGTGTAGTGGCATTGTGTATCACGGAATGTAATTTGGAATGGAATTGTGTGTTGTGGCATGTTATGCAGTAAAGTTTAGTTATTGGGTGTGCCATTGAATTTTGTAGCATGATGTGGAATGTTGTGGTGTCGATTTGAAGTATGTGGTGTGTTGTGTTGTGTAAAAGACTAAAATGAACAACATTTTCATGTGGCTTCCATCTGCCACCCATGCTCTTGATTAACAAAGAGTTAAAATCAAAGCATTAACATTTGAGGGACAAGCGAGAGACAAATAGATACCCATTTAGTGACTGATTTGTACAAAGTGAAAGCAGAAAACCAGGAATTAACCCTGGCTTCCCGCTTAAACTAATTTTGTGATCCTAGGAAAATATTTTATTCACTGATCTTCCTTTTACTTCATTAACACACATGAAATCACTTTCAAATACACGAGTTCAGAATATGAGCTGTGCAAAAACCTATTGTGTGTCTTATGTAAATTACTTGCAATGTTGCTCTATCTAAAAGAATGTGAGCCACATGACTACTAACTTCTCTCTTAGTTCCCTAGTGGCACTGTCAACGAGTGGGGTGGGAGCAGGGAGAGGTATGGTTTTAAGTTCATGTTTAAAAACTATCACTTTTTATAGTGATAGAGTCCACTTTGGACCTTGCCTTACCTTCCAAACTCAGTACTGATGGTCTTTTATTTGCCTGCTGAAAGTTATTGAGGGGAGTAAACATGTCAAGATTATACTTACAATGTAGTCATATTTAAAGACCACAGACTCCGAATTCTAGTTTATGGACTTGTATTGTAAGGCCAAAAATAGTTGAATGTATACACACCGCAAAATCAGTGAATATAAGTACAGGAAAATTAATACAGAGCCAAATCTGCGCATATAATTGAGACACAAGGTAATAAACTCCAAGATTAGTACACAACCCAAGATGGAGGCGGAATCCAAATCCTTTTTAATTAGGAGGGAAAGCATGAAATATCTTTCCCTACACTACTCTCCTCAATTATGTTTCTGGCTGGTTTCCCAGTCTCATTTCTTAAAGGTGTCAGCAGGTTAAGACTTCCTTATAAGTACTCACGCCAAATGGGTCAAAATAGTTTAAAGCTATGGAGCTTGCTCTTAAGATGCTCCTTCTCCTCCGAAACCCTAGAAGTCTGATTTTCTGTCCCTGCGCAGAATACAAAACGGATAAATTCAGCACCCTTCTAAATGTATCACATAAGAAAATTATTTCCTTTCTCCAGGACTGCAGTGGTTTTCCATGACTTCTTTAATTAAATCTATCTTGCTTCTTTTGACCTTGGAGTGTAGATAGACCAGGCACATAAGATATCCTCCCCTCTCGCTTCTCAGACTGTTCAAAGAGCTTTCAGTTATCTACTTAAACTAAAATAATGATGGTAAATTCCTTATACCTACAGTGGGATAAGAGCATACTGTTCTGGCACATACAAAGATACATTTTTATTTCTTCAGTAGCTGATGCTTTTTGAAACCATAAACAACTACTAACTTTGGGCCTACAGTGCAGGCAACTTTAACATACATGATTACATTAATATGAATATAATGTCTCTTTGAACCTGTGTATACAAAAATAATGGTGTCTTCTAATATATGCAAATGCTATTTAAAGTGCAAAATACATTTCTTGTTTAACGTGTAGAATAAATGAATTTTATGAACATAATACATTGAGATACTGAAAACATTTGCGGGTGCGTTTGAACCATAAGCATAATGCACCCCTACATTTTAGAGTGTGATATGCGCTCTATCAGTTCCCCCCTTTTATGACTAGTGTCATAATACCAACATCTTACTTTCTAACAGATCTTTCTGCGCAGAAGAGATCGGCCTAAACAGAAGTTGTATCCTGCCGTCCCTGTCTGAATTCCTCTACCCCTTAAGATGCAGATAATGACTGTCCTGCAGTCGTTCTAACTGCTGCTCTCGTTTCCCTAAGGAGTTTTCATCATGATGTGCCTTTTGCCATTTGTAAGCCTTAATGGCTCCCAATAGCACAATGATACAAATGACTACTATTATGATGGGTTTCAAGATGTATCCCACTATCCCTTGTCCCACGCTTCCAAACCAGCTTCCAATCTTCCCAAAGCCCTTGAATTTTTTTTGCCATAGGCCATCTGCAGCCAAGTCACGCAAATCTTGATGTATATCTGAAATGTTGCTGATATATTTGTTTATATCCCGAATATTGTCTGGAATATGTGTGCAACATTGTTGGGCTTTCAATAATTTACAGACTCCTCCAACTTTTGCTAGGGAGACGTCTAAAGCAAGTTGATTTTGAAGAACCATAGCCCTTATCGAGACCATCTCCCAATCAACAAGTAATAAGATTTGGGCCATATTCACAGGGAGTTTAT
Organism: Lissotriton vulgaris; assembly: GCF_964263255.1. Taxonomy (NCBI): domain Eukaryota; kingdom Metazoa; phylum Chordata; class Amphibia; order Caudata; family Salamandridae; genus Lissotriton; species Lissotriton vulgaris. Next base: position 864,477 of record NW_028248529.1, read on the forward strand.
CAACTATTGTTGCCAATTTTCTAATTTTTGCTTCATTCAAAATTTCACCCACACTCGGTATCATGGCTCCAAATATATCACCAACAACTTCTCCAGTGCTTACACCACTGTTGGACTTGGCCATTTTTTGCAGGGTCATCCCTGAACTTTTTGCCTTCCTCCTGTATTTTGTCTGACCAGTTTTTGTTGGTGTTATGACTCTGGGCACTTTACCACTGCTGATCAGTGCTAAAGTGCATATGCTCTCCCTATTATAAATTGATGTATGGATTAGTGACTCCATGATTGGCAGATTTGGTTTACTTGTCAGACCCTTGTACAGTGCACTGAGTGTGCCCAGGGCTTGTAAACCATATGCTGCTAGTGGGCTTGCAGCACTGATTGTGCCACCCACAGTAGCAGCCTGTAAAAGTGTGTCTCAGGTTTGTCATTGCAGAGCATGTGTGCAGTCTGGTACTGCCATGTTGACTTGGTAAGTGTACCCACTTGCCAGTACCTGAACCTTCCCTTTTCTTCATATCAGACACACTAATGGTAGGCCCAAGGGCAGGGTGCGTTGTAAGTATAAGGTAGGACATGCCCTGGTGCGTGTGGCATGTCCTAATAGTGAATTACAGCCATTTTTGTTTTTCACTATTGCAAGGCTACCTGTTCTCCATAGGTCAGAATGGGCATTAAGATGATTACATCTTATAATCATAACTGACTCAGATAACATGGTAGAAATTCGAGTTTAGTACGCCTGAACTCAGAATGATAAAATACATCTTTTAGTAAAGTTGATTTTAACATTCTGTGTTTGAAAATACCACTTTTAGAAAGTAGGTATTTTCTTGTCTAACTATCCAAGCCTGCCTCTGCTAGGTTGTGTATTCCATGTCTAGTGTTTGAGTGACAGAGCTGGGGGATTCCAGGAGACAGGGTGAGTCAGCCCAGTGGTGAATAGAGAAATCTGGATGGGTGGGAGGAGTTGCACCTGGGACCTGAATAGGGCTGTACCTGCCTTTCACAATGCCGGCTCCACCCCCTGTGGTATGTCTGATGTCTCTGTCCTGCACTGTGAAAGGAGAAAAGAAGTCATGTCAACAACATGCTCCAAGGCTGTGCCTTCACTCCACAATGCTGGCTCCACCTACTGTGGTGTGTCTGATGTCTCTGCCCTGCACTGTGAAAGGAGAGAAGGAGTCATGTCAACAGAGTGCTCCAGGGCTGTGCCTTTCCTCCACAATGCTGGCTCCACCTCCTGTGGGGCATCTGATGTTTCTGCCCTGCACTGTGAAAGGAAAGAAGGAGTCATGTAAACAGAGTGCTCCATAACTGGTTTGGACTGGGCAAAGGCCCCTCTACCCTCAGAGGACAAAGGATTTTGGGGTATAAGTATTGGGACCCTGATCCCAAGAATTTAGATCACTTTTGGACAAATAAGAAGAAACCTTTGCTGAGGAGAGGAACCTCAAGAAACTGAGGAGAGACTATCCCTAAGCTGGAGTGCTGCTTGGGGGATTGGTCTGCAGTGGTTGCCTGACTACCAAAGAAAGGAGAAAGGGACTTTGTATACTTTCATTATCTTGTAAGGATCTCCAAGGGTTCGGAAAAGAGCTTGCCTCCTGCTGAAGTCTCAGGGACAACAGACTTTAACCCCCAGCTCCCCAGAGTTCCTTGGGAAGTGCCTGCTGCTGCTTTGGGCCTTCTGAGGGACTATGAGTCACAAGGAGCCGGAAGCATGACTCAAGAGGAAGAAGCGTGTCGCTGTCGCTGCTGCTGCCGTCGCATCTTGGATGTCGCCGCTGTAGCAGTCGTGCTGCACCGCATCAAGAAAAGTGCCTCACATCCACAGAGAAGCATGCTGCCTTAGGAGCTGCTGTTGTCGCATCATGGAATAAGGGTGTTTCCACTGCAGTTGTTGCATTGTGCGGAAGCGTCTCGCAACGCCGGCGAAGAGTGTCGCCGCCAAAGCTGTTGTCGTCGCATCGCGGAACAAGGGTGTCGCCGCTGCAGCTGACACATCAAATCGAGACTTCTCGTATCATCGGAGAATCGTGCCGCATCTGAAAGATTTTCACGTCTTTATTTCTTTGCACTGGAACTTTGCAGTATTTCCATCGCTGCAACACTTTTGTTGTGGAAGCATAACGCATCGTAAGGTACATTGACTTAAAGTGTCGCATTTTAAGGACTGAACAGAACTAAGCTAAAACTACCATTTTAAGTACAGTATTGTGGATTTTTGTTGTTTGTGGTCTTGTGATAAGTCTATATAAAGAATACTTCTTTTTGATATAAAACCTGTGTGGTGTCCATCTGTAGTGTTGTCACTTGATTACTGTATGTGGTCACAAATGATTTACACACTGCCTCTGAGATAAGCCTGTCTGCTCATGCCAATCTACCAAGGGGGTGAGCAGGGGTTATTTTAGGAGTGTACCCCCTTATCCTGATTAGAGGCAAGGCTCCCTATTTGTCACACGTACCTACTGTGCCAACTAGAGATCTCAAATCTAACAACCACGTTTTCCTCTGTGAATGCCTTTTCCTTCTAAGGGCCGGTGATTCTCTACATGGAAGATTTTGGGAAATACCACTGCTGATTATCAGGTGCCATACCAATTTTCGGGTAATTTCACAGAAGCACTTTTCCCACATGCAAAATATAAGTTTGGGACTATGGTCAGATTATCCAGTAATGCTTACCTTATTGCTTCCTCAATTAAGAAAATATGACCACACTCACTCTCACCTACAAATATTTTGTCATAATAAGTTGACGGGTGTCTAATGCATAACTTTCCCTTTTGCTGAAAATCGAGAGCTTCCCTTTGTCTTATGATCTATTTCTTCCGGTGTCCAAGGGATAACAGTATGCTTTGGGTCTGGTCTAAATAAGGTCTGCCTATGTCGATCTTCTATCTGATCCACAAATTTCTTTTCAACATCAGTTAGCATGCAGGTTAAGTTGTGTCTGTGAGCAAATAAAGTATCTAATGTAATGGTAGGCATGAAATACATGGACATCCTCTCTACCTCCTTATAATAATCATACTTAGTCATGTACTTTAGAAGTAGAACTTCCAAGAGTTCCACATCATAATTGGAGAAGTAGTACTCAAAGTGGGCCTTACTGTAAAATATGCTTAGCAACACACTACATGTGATTCCATAGGTCAAAGGTAAGTGATGATATTGGATACCCTCTTCTACTGAGGGTAATTGCATGCACACATAACAATCTATCACTTCCATCGTGTCTACATACGCATACAATAAACAAGCATATGCATTCATGGTAAAATCTCCTTTTGACAAATCTACGTGTAGCATCCGCCTAGTTTCCCTAATCATATCCCTATCTTTGGAAGATGCACCCTGACCTACGTCTGCAGTAGATGGGGTAGGTGTCATGTCATTCTTCTCAGTATTGTGAGACCCCACCAGCGATGTAACAATCATCGCAGTTATGACAATAAGGACCACTACTATAAGGGCACCAATTCTGCACTTGCGTTTACGTCCTGATGTCTCAGACTCCATCTTGACTCTCGTCTTGATTAAACTTAATTGTTTTTAATAAAGTCTCTGGTTAATTTACTTTGTTCAATCCGATTGTTTACAGTGTCCTTTCTCCATACGATTCTTTACTTAATGCTTGATTCAACAGTACTAAACCTATTGAAGAGAAGTAGTCAGCCCTTACTCTCAATTTTTCTCTCCATAGAACAATCGCAAATTTTAAATCTTCATCCTCTTGGGGCTAGGTTATCTTCTTTCTAAGGCTAAGAAAAGTTATGTTTACAGTTCAGTCTTCGTCATTTACGATGTTTGATTCAAGCATAGCAAGAACAAGTTGCAATATTTCAACACAAATTGCTCCCATTTCTTGTGCAGTTGGCTGTCGACCAAAAGTTGGAAAATTAACGTGGTTGAGGATCAAAAAACGCAACCCACTCAGCCTTGGTGGATCAGGAACTGTCAGGGTCAGGATTCCAAATGCATTGATTCCAGGGACTATTAATTGAAGATCATTTGTCAGGGTGTTCTCTCCATGACTCACCATGCCTGTCCCCAGTCGCCCAGATCCTCCCGGTCTCTACATCTGCAGCCAGGTACGTTCACTCAGGAGATGCATACTTTCGGGATGGTACACTCTCCCTTCTGGATTGTCTCAGGTCATCTGGTCTTTCTTCAGTTTCACTTTGATCGGATTCAGACGTTTCCAGAATCTGAGCCAGATCTTTTTCAGATGTAAGCCTTAGGCTCAACCTTTCTTTCTTTGTTGGCTACTTTGATGTTGCCACATCTGCTCTCTGTTCTACCTCTTGATCTGTTCCTTCTGCACCAGACGGTTCACCCTGCTCTGGTTCAAATTTCACTTTTACAATATCATCCATCTCTGAGTCTGTGTTTACTTTGGAAGTCGTCTCATTTATTTTTTCTTGCTCTGCTAGTTGTTCCGCTTCATCAAGAATTCTCAATATTGAGCTTGTTCTTTCTGTTTCCATTGCACTCTCGATTGCACTTCTCGGAACAAGAGGAGTTGTTTCATTTTATTTATTTACTTATAACAACATTTGTAAAGCGCGAACGAAGGCCCTCGGGCATCTCGGCGCTAGACAGGTTCTAGGACTCTGCGGGTATGGGAAACGTGGATCCAATTTGGCAATCCTCCACACTTTACCCCGCTGTACTTGTGACTAGAGTCACCTGATATAGTCCTCGCCAACAGACATCAAGACAGCTTTTTCTCACATGCTTTCAAAAAACGACCCAGTCACCAGGGCTTAGATCATGTAGCATGTCACTCGAGGTGGATGCAATCGCAGCCTCAACCTGGTGTGACACAGAATTAAGCACATCAGCCAGTCCTTTACAATAATCCATAACTAAATCATCTGTGATGTTTATCAATGCTGTAGCTGGCACCATAGAGAACACGGCAGAGAGTGTACAAGCGGTAGATTACAACTCACAACCAAATGACTGGACCAACTATGAATTAATGCCAATTTATAATTTGTCTAAACATCCACTAACCATATTGGAAACAAAGATTTTACGAAAAGGCCTGTCATTTGTTCCTTTGGTTGTTCAGGACCTGGTGGACACCAAAACTGAAGTCCTTCGATTTTTAAGTAAGATCAGGTTGAAAACCTTCTTTGCAAATCAGAGTGTGAGACAAGAAAGAAACATTAGTGGTCTTAAGAAGAAATCATCTTTCTGTCCAGATAGCACCTCCATGCCTGATGAGATCCTATTGTTTGAAAATCAAATTTTGGAGAGAAATAGATAAATTGAATGTGACACATCTGTCCTTTGAGCCCAACTTTGCCAAAAACGAACTTAGAGCATTAAAACATTTAGCGAGTAATCCCTTGATGGTAATTAAACCTCCTGGCAAGGGAGGAGAAATTGTACTGTGGGACAGTGAAGAGTATTACAAAGAGATTATGAAACCGTTGAATAATCCTGCACATTATCGTGCTATCACTGATAACCCCACACCACAGCTGAAGGCAAAGATATTGCATCTGACCACAGAGGCTTTGGAGTCCGGCTACCTGTGTAAAAAGGAATATGATTATTCGAACCTCACTATACAAAAAGTGCCCACTATATACGTACTGCCTAAGGTACATCAAAATGGCCAGAACCTGCCAGGCAGACCAATTATTTCTAAATGTGGGTCTATACTTGAACCCAATGCGACATATATCGACATCTTTCTAAAACCATTTGTAAGTGAGACCCAGGCGTACGTAAGAGACACAATGGATTTGATTTTCAAAATAAACATTCGGTATTCGATGGGGACTGACAATTGTTGGTCTCCTTCGACATCGGAAGTTTATATACTAATATGGCGCAAGATGAGGCATTGATGGTCATGGCTATGGTACTGGATCAGAGAGTAAGACCGCATCAGGTACCCACTGAATTTTTACTAGACTTAGCAAAGATCCGTCTTAAGAATAACTTTTTTCCTTTAAAAATTAGTTATTCTTACAAGTGAAGGGAATTTTTTTCGCCCCAGACACAGCCAACCTTGTCATGGATTATTTCGAAAGACAATATATTTTTCACGAAGTGTCACCTTTTACATCAAACATGAATAAATGGGCCTGCTTCATCAACAATTATTTTTTTGTATGGAATGGGAACCTTGAAGAGCTGGAAAAGTTCTATATATGGCTGAATGCATGTACCCCTGATTTGAGGTTTACCAAGTCCGCAAGTAACGTCCAAATTAATTTTTGGGATTTATAGATTTTAAATAATGAGGGCAAGTTGGAAGTGAGTTTGTATACGAAACCCACGGACAGAAACACGCTATTAGAGTATACTTCAGGTCATCCTAGAAGTCTCAAGGAAAATTTGCCCTATGGGCAATTTTTAAGAATACGTCGTAATTGCTCCAATACAGTTAATTACTTTAAAAATGCAGAAATCTTGCACCATAAACTGTGCAACAGAGGGTACCCCAGGAAATTGGTGAGGGCAGCCCTGAAAAGAGCTTGGTATACACCAAGGGAAAATTGTTAAGTCCTAAGATAAAAGAAGAAATGGAACTAATGGCATGTGGCCTCATTTTAAACCCCCAAGCTAACAAAGTGAAACGAATCATCTCTAGAAATTGGAGACTAATCGAACATTTGAATATGCCTAAACCGCTTTTTTCATTTAGGAAAGGAAAAAACCTTAGGCAACACCTAGTGAGAGTAGCCAGTGAACCACTGGTTAAAAAAGATGTAAGGGGTCTATTGGGCCTACCGGCACTGGTAGGACATTATCGTTGCAATAACTGTATTTCTTGCCAACACACGACTGACTCTAAATTTGTGATGATTAACAACAAGAAACGCACACTACAGACATTGTCAAATTGTAACACCCAAAATGTGGTATTTGAAGTGATTTGTCCATGTGGGAAGGCATATATTGGCCAAATGACCGAGGCGGTCAAAATGCAGGGTTTGCAATACAAATCCTGCATAAGATGCAGGAGGCAAGGAGCCCCACTACTACAGCATTATATAGAGTGTGGGCACAGTGAGAATGATCTGAATTGGTCAGTACTCACAGTGGTGAAAGCATGCAACAAGGTACAACTGGAGATGATGTTGAACCATACAGAAGCATGGTTGATAGAGAACTATCACATAGCCCCTGAGGGTCTAAATGATTGTGATGAGATATGGGCATTGATTTAAGGGTGACCGATTGTGACTGGTAGACATGAGCTAGGTTAGTAATTTGAAGATATATAGAGGAATAGGGTGCGTTCCCCTACCATGTAATGTAAATAGTGTATGTTTAGCTATCTCTATATGAAGGAGCTGGTTGACATGGATTCGTTGCTCATTTAATATGTGTGACTGTACATTATATATTGTGTATATAGATGTGACTAGAATGGAAGCCTTTACTTGACACACAGTGTGCCAGAACAAAGAGGCGGAGGAGCAACCGCCTGTAGATTTAGGCCATCCGTGCAGATACACGGTGTTCCAGTGAGTATATCAACTGATTGGTGCAATAACAGTATGGGATGAGAGTCCATATGCCCAACCTAAGCAGGATGTTGCAGCGCACTGGGTCTAGAGTGATCAGTACACAGAGTTTGCAGTATATTGCTAGCAGTATTGATGCGCAGAGTGGAAGGTTCCACCTTTTCCGTAAATGCAGTGGTCTTTAGGGAGTCCAGGTATGTATAACACGTTTATGTAATTGAGTTTTCATAACCTCTCTGGACCACGACTGGCATTGAGTATTTTAAATCTATAGATTCTTTTTATATACAGTTTTAAGTGTAACTGCACTTTTTTGCATGATGATCACACCGTGATCGCGTAGTCTGTCTTCCGCCAATGGTTGTTTGGCTCACCCGAGCGCAGTCAGTGAGAATGCCGAGTTAGTCTTTCTTCCATTTCTGGGCTTATGTCGAAGCGCACAAGAAGCGTAAGACCAACCGGACTTTGAAAGAGGGGCCAGTGTGGATAGTTTCGACTTCAGTTGGAATACCCAAGAGCAGATTAAGTCACGGTGTATATGACGGGAGGTAAGCAAGTATTGTAGAAGGAACATATGGGCAACATTAGTGTAGAGGAAAGCAGAAGTGAGAATAGTCAATAACTGGCCCGGTGTGTGTAATTTTGTTTTTGTAGACTAAGGTGTATGGACAGCGATTGGCAGCTAATGGGAAACAAATGCCTGGAATGAAAAGAAACTAACAAGAGAGAATTGCCAATACTGATAAACAAACAGTTCGTGTATTTTTTAAGTAAAGTACTTGAAGTAAAATTCAAGACCAATAGCTAATTAATAACTTTTATTCTTCTTAAGAGTTTTATCAACACAACAAGTCATATATTTAACGATTGCATATTCCAAAAAACACACAAAAAACCATATTAAACAGGGGGTCGGTATTCAGGAATCATTCAGCATATCACACATATCCCAGACATACACGGTACAACCATTCAAGGGAGGGAAAAGGGTACAATTGCTAAAAGCAATACAAAAAAGTTTTTCAATATTTACAAAATAGCACAAGGCGAAACAAGAAAGGAAATTGAGAAAAGAAGCCAGGGTCTGCGAGGTGCTTCACAACCTAGTTGCTTAATAATTAATCTAATAAACAGTACATTCCTATGAAAAAAAGTTATATGTTATTTGAAACAGGTAATGTACAAGAAAATGAGGACAAGCAAAAAATAATAATTCATAACATCCGTGCTTGTCACTGTTGCAGACAACTGTATGGCTATGGCCTACGCGTTTCGAATCCCATTGGATCGTGGGGATTCTCTTCAGGGCCTGGGTTTTTCTCTAGAAAAAATAGAGAAGAGAGAAAACCAGAAAAGGTAAAGAATTACAACATACTCCAATTTTATTTTTAAATAGAATCACATCAGGCGCTTCACTTAGTGACCACCCCTTGTCCACAGAAACTTACCAAAGGGCAACGGAAAGCAAAACTTAGTGGGGCCTCAACTTTATAATCAGATGGAATATGCCAGAATCTGGAAGGGTTAAAACATAGCTGAAGTCAGGGAATTGAAAACAAGAATGTAGGCTATCAGAGGAACTGGGGGCTGCACATTTACTTACTTTCATAAGAGAGAATATCACGATGGGGTGAACACAGTGGAGACCTGTGAGGAAATGACCGTATAGTGCATCAGTACAATCTCCTTTAGAAGAGTCAAAGAAGTAATAGTTGCAAATGTGTGATTAGTCTCACCTATTAATTATGTAGCTAAAAGTTCATTAGCGCCGAGGGAAGAAGAAAGTCGAGCTTCTAATGTAAATCTTGTGTGGTGAAAAGCAGGGGCAACTTGCACCTTTCGGTCCGTTTAACTTGTTAAGGACTCTAAAAAATAATAATAACCCAAGAGAGAAAGCAATTTAGCATGTTGTCGGGCGACAGAGTTGCAAACAGTAATTGTTTACACCGGGCGGCATCTTACCGCGTGAATCAGCAACACTCGAGGGTTTGAGCCGGGTAGGTAACAGATTGTATTTTTTAGTCCATAAAACGTGTAGGCTAGTCTGAAAGAAACCAATAGTAGATACAATTCAACAAACTGTCGAGCAACTATGTAGCAGACAGCAGTTTCACAAAGGGCGGTGTCTTACCGCGAGAAAAAGCAACAATCAGAGATCTGCTCCGTTAAGGTTGATACAATGTAGCCCAGAACAGCTCCGGGAAGGTTGATACAATGTAGCCCAGAACGGGCGCCTGGAACAAAAATGACAGGATGCGTGTGAGTTGTTTAAAAGTGGTCTTAAACGGAGAAATTACTGCAAGGGCTAAAGGCGCTTACCGGCATATCAATTGCCCATAGTCCGGCAAAACTGGTTGGAAATGTTTAACTACAAAGGAGACAGAAAGGAGGAAAAAACGTGAACTGAACCATTTAAAAAACGGGTCAAATACCGACGAGGTTTTCCACAGAAGGGTACTTACAAAAGAGTTCTAAGTCAGTTCCTAAAACTCGGCGGCAACAAAGCGGTCAGCACCGGTCACTGGCTCCTGCGTGATAGCAAGTCTTGGCTGAACTGTTCTCTCTTTATATATTTTCCTGGTGGGGCGATCCGCCCACAACTTAAACCAGGGAGGGAAGTAAACCGTGGACCGGAGTGGAGGACTCCAGGGTAACAGCCTAGCTGAAAGAATAAAGGCCCAGTAGCATGAATTAAAGCTTAAAAATTTCACTCAATTCATTGAGCCCCGATACTGCAGTATCAAATTTAACTATAAGAAGGGCTTCACGTTTAGACAGAGCTAAATTCTGGGCTACATTGTATCAACCTTCCCGGAGCTGTTCTGGGCTACATTGTATCAACCCTCGAGTGTTGCTGATTCACGCGGTAAGATGCCGCCCGGTGTAAACAATTACTGTTTGCAACTCTGTCGCCCGACAACATGCTAAATTGCTTTCTCTCTTGGGTTATTATTATTTTTTAGAGTCCTTAACAAGTTAAACGGACCGAAAGGTGCAAGTTGCCCCTGCTTTTCACCACACAAGATTTACATTAGAAGCTCGACTTTCTTCTTCCCTCGGCGCTAATGAACTTTTAGCTACATAATTAATAGGTGAGACTAATCACACATTTGCAACTATTACTTCTTTGACTCTTCTAAAGGAGATTGTACTGATGCACTATACGGTCATTTCCTCACAGGTCTCCACTGTGTTCACCCCATCGTGATATTCTCTCTTATGAAAGTAAGTAAATGTGCAGCCCCCAGTTCCTCTGATAGCCTACATTCTTGTTTTCAATTCCCTGACTTCAGCTATGTTTTAACCCTTCCAGATTCTGGCATATTCCATCTGATTATAAAGTTGAGGCCCCACTAAGTTTTGCTTTCCGTTGCCCTTTGGTAAGTTTCTGTGGACAAGGGGTGGTCACTAAGTGAAGCGCCTGATGTGGTTCTATTTAAAAATAAAATTGGAGTATGTTGTAATTCTTTACCTTTTCTGGTTTTCTCTCTTCTCTATTTTTTCTAGAGAAAAACCCAGGCCCTGAAGAGAATCCCCACGATCCAATGGGATTCGAAACGCGTAGGCCATAGCCATACAGTTGTCTGCAACAGTGACAAGCACGGATGTTATGAATTATTATTTTTTGCTTGTCCTCATTTTCTTGTACATTACCTGTTTCAAATAACATATAACTTTTTTTCATAGGAATGTACTGTTTATTAGATTAATTATTAAGCAACTAGGTTGTGAAGCACCTCGCAGACCCTGGCTTCTTTTCTCAATTTCCTTTCTTGTTTCGCCTTGTGCTATTTTGTAAATATTGAAAAACTTTTTTGTATTGCTTTTAGCAATTGTACCCTTTTCCCTCCCTTGAATGGTTGTACCGTGTATGTCTGGGATATGTGTGATATGCTGAATGATTCCTGAATACCGACCCCCTGTTTAATATGGTTTTTTGTGTGTTTTTTGGAATATGCAATCGTTAAATATATGACTTGTTGTGTTGATAAAACTCTTAAGAAGAATAAAAGTTATTAATTAGCTATTGGTCTTGAATTTTACTTCAAGTACTTTACTTAAAAAATACACGAACTGTTTGTTTATCAGTATTGGCAATTCTCTCTTGTTAGTTACTGTCATGGCTCAGCCTTGCTGATCAGAGCCAACCCTTAGTTGTTTTTTGGAATGAAAAGAAGGCGTGTAGCTGTATAAGGTAATTGCTTGTTGTGAGAATTTTTAGAGTTAAGGTTTCGAGCAAGGAAGCGTACCTTTAGTAAATACAGATATTAGAAGACCCCTTTTATAATTCCTGTATAGTTCTGCTTCCATACATATAGGCAACACTACCCACCATGTGTATTTCGGAACGCTGAGGGCATGCATACTCACTGGAGTGGATCCTAATCTAACCCCGAGAGCTGTTGACTGTAACAAGGTATTCAGGCAGAGGAAAGTGGTCCCCTGCCTCATTTCTTCATTTTGGGGAGCATCAATACAGGGATAGGACCATATAACACACAGTCTTTTTTTAGTTTCACTGAGTAACTGTTAAGTCGTAATGTGGAGACCTGGCGCATGTTTTTAACAGGACCTGCACAACTCGTGGTGTTAGCAGGAGTATTTAATGACCCAGTGGTTAAGCCGAGTGGGATTAGTTTATAAGATGTTACCCCTCTCCGTTACTTGCACTGGGTGATGGTATGTCATGTTGGGTGTGGTGTCACTGCCTTGGTGCACGGTGTGGGTGTGGGTAAATATGGGATACAACAAGATATGTCATTTGGTGTGTATATATGTAATTAGAGGCTTCCATTGATATTTTAGATACTGTTGTATCCTTGTCCTGAGGAGGCCGGAAGAAATTGATGGCTGAAATGCATCCGCTTCGACAGCTAGAATTGAGAAGTCCAATTAATATAAACATGGTTAAATGTTGTTTATGCACATAATGTAAAGGTAGAGAGGTGTGATTCCTCATGTGCGGGTAGGACTATCTCTTAGTGTATCCCTCAGATACATGAGCGAACACTAGTACTTTGAATTGTTTGGGTATTAGAGAAGCGTGTATATATATGCATATTTATATGTCTTTTTATGAGTTTATGTATATATCATTGTTTGTGTTTTTTAATAATTTATGTGAAATCAATTGGCAGGCCAGAGACCGGCCCAATGGCATGTGTGTAAAACTGAATCATTGATAATTGTTTGTTTAAAATCTATTGATAACATCAGGGTAATTAATTGTGCTCTGGTCGCAAATAAGTGTGAGATTCATCCCTCCATACTCTCTTGTTCCTCATCATGTAGCTGGCACCATAGGCAGTCACATAGCTCTTCTCATCAATATTTCTTGGGGAGAGAGCCCTGTTCTCCTATTGGGTGTACTACGCAGAGTCATGAGAACTAAGGGGAGCACATCAGGCCATTTCAAGGAAGTTGACGAACACACCTTTGACACCCTCATTTTTATTGTGCCATTTACTTGTTCCACTAGACTAGAAGCCTCTGGCCTGTAGCTGCAATGCAATCTTTGGTCGATTTTTAAGGCTGCACATAATAATTTCATGAGCTTGCTATGGAAGTATGTTCATCTATCTATCTCCACCGAGGTCGAAATTCTAAACCACGGTATTAGGTCCCTTAAGAGCAGTTTGCCACTGTGAGACTGTCACATTGCCTAGTTGGATACGCCTCAACCCAACGTGAAAAGATACAGACCACCAAAAAGACATATCTCAACCGATTGCATCTTGGCATCTCAATGAAGTCCAACTGTATTCTATTGCAAGGACCTCCTGAACTTCCAATGTGACTCATTTCAACTACAGTCTCTTTCCCACATTAATTTGTTGGCACATGATACACCTGTGACAAACTGCTTCAGCATGCATACAAAATCATGGGTTGAACCATGTTTGCCTAAACACTCGCAATGTGGCATCTCTTCCAAGATGAACTGCTCCGTGAATTTGCCTTGCCATTGAGCTCAATAAACAGTTAGGTAACACTGCCCTTTCATCTGTTGATACCCAGATGCCATCATCTCTCTAGCCTGCTCTAACCCATGATGCCCCTTCCTCCTCTGGGACCTCATCCTGTAGCGGCTTCACCTCATCCCATGTATCGGCCACAGTCAATATCATGTGGAGCTCGGTCTCTTCTCCACTTTCTCCTACATATCCTCCATTGAAAAATCAAACATGCTGTGCACAAAAACAAACTACTTCATCAGCATTGTTGTTACCCTTGGTGACAAAATCTCCTCCTTTTCCATGGGCTGTACATTTAACAACTGCTATAGCATTTGGTTTCTGTAAGGCTTCCAATAAATGACGTATATATTCACCGTTATGTATAGGGGATCCTGATGACGTTAAGAATCACCTCTGGGACCATAACTGGCCGAAGTCATAAACCACTCAAAACCCATATTGACTATACATATAAATGGTCTCTCAAACCCCATCTGCAATGGAACAGGCACGTGTCAGGGCAACAATTTCAGACACCTGAGCAGAATATACTCTGGTTAAACGTGGACTACTCTCAAAATGGTACATACAGCAAAATCTGCTCTCAAATACCCTTCATTGTCTCTTAAGCATGAACCATCAACAAAAAGGATAAAATCAGATTCAAGCAGCGGTTCATCAACAATATCAGGTCTGGGTTTGGTAGATAGTTCAGTAACATCCAGACAGTCATGCTCTTCATAATCTTCTCCTTCCTCTTGTGGAACAGGCAACAATGTAGCAGTGTTCAGAGTAGTACAATGCTTTAAGGTAACATTTTCAGCAGCCAATATGACTTGTTCATATTTTGTAAGCCTATTATTTGTGAGGTGCTGCGTCTTTGTCCTTGACAATAGCAATTCTACTGAATGTGGCACATATACCACAAGTGGGTGACCCATTACTATGCTTTAACATCTCTAAATGCTGACACCTGTTGGAGCAACAGATTTGAGATATCCGGGCAACACAGAAGCTACAAGATCTAGTGTAGCTGAAAAGTAAGCCACTGGTCTGCGCTCACCTCAATGTGTCTGTTCGAGGACCGCTAATCCATATCGTTTTTTCTCGTAGCAAAAGAGCGAAAACGCTTTATTGTAATCAGGCATTCCCAGTGCTGGAGCACGACATAAGCTCTCTCTCTCAGCTAATGGAAGGCACTCAAACTATCATCATCCCATGGTACCAGATCACTAATGTTTTTTTGAGTCAATCTCAAAAGTGGCTTTGCTTGCAAGGAAAAGTTTGGGATCCATTGTTGACAATAGCCGACCATTCCCAAAAACATGCAGACTTCTTTTTTTGTTTTCGGAGTTCCCGTTTACAGAATCGTTTTTATGCGATCTGGTGACACCCTTTGTTTTCCCTTCTCAATTCGATGTCCTAGATACTGCACTTCTGTCTGACAATATTGGAGCTTATTTGGGGACACTTTGTGTCCATTCTCTCTAAATGATTAGGCAAAGCCACTGTATCAATCCTGCAAGTATCCTCTGTCTCTGATGTGACCAACAGGTCATCAATGTATTAAACCAGGGTTGAGTTTTGGGGCATTACCAATCCTTCAAGCTTTCTTTTTCAAACATTGGCTAAAGATAGAGGGGATTTCTGTATACCCCTGTGGGATCCTGCACCATGTTGTCTATCCAAAAAGCAAAAATATATTGGCTATCTTTGTGCAATGGTATGGAGAAAAATGCTTGACACAAATCAATGACCGTGAACCATTCAGCTTCACATGGTATCTGAAATAGTATAACAGCTGGATTCGGTACCACAGGACGACATGGGATCACGATTGCATTAACCCTGCGCAAATCCTGCACAATTCTGTACTTGCCGCTAGGCTTTTGTAGTCCCATTATAGGTGAATTACACAGACTTTCTCTTATCTCTTTTTAGAATGCCTTGTGCAATCATAAATCCAATTACGGGTCGTATTACAGCCATAGTTTCTGGAGTCTATTTATATTGCGGAATTCGTGGAAATTCAGCATTGAGTTTGACCTGTATATTAACAGGTTTAACATCTTGAATTAATCCAATCTCCTCACCTGTGAAATCCCACACCTTTAGTGACACTGAATCTCTCAAATCATATGGTAAATCGTCTATTGTGAGAACCACTCACAGTTCTGCACAGAAACTCACATTGGCCATTTTAAAATCAGCGTCATCATCACATGTTTGCAACCCTATGCCTCTCGGAGTGCATGATATAGTACAGTTTAGTTTACATAAAAGGTCTTGTCCCAATAGACAGACTGGGCTGGGATCACATACCACAAATTGATGTTTATCCTGAAAGCACCCTATTTTCACAGGAAATTCATTTGTTAATGGGTTAGTCACTTTCAAATTAGTTACTCCTACCACTTGGATCAATTTTCCGGATGGGGTTAAATCCGGGACAACTTCTGTCCGTATTGTGGAACACGCAGCTCAAGTGTATAGCAAAAAGGTAACAGGATGTCCCTTCACCTTTGCATCTACAAATGGTCTACTTTGATCCACTTCCCAGGGCAGCACCTAAAGTGCATTCTCCCTGCTCCCTCCACTGACACTCATAGAGATCTTGTCTTTGATCTAATCTGTCTTTTATCTCAAAGTAAGGTATCTACCGATATGTCTGATTATCAGGGGTATTCTACGAGGTTGTGTTATTTACATTTGGGACTCACTAGCACCTCCATGCATGGATCTAGGTCTTGTCACAGTATTCACCCCTTCTGACAATTGTTTCTCTCCTTCATATTGCAATAGAATTGCTGGATTTAATCTACACTTGCATTTCCAATGCCTGATTTTGTGACAATAATGACAAGCTGTTACTCTTTTTTGATTTGCCACCAACTCAGCTCCCCTACCGACATCTGCACCCCTTCCTCTACCCTGTCCATGTTGTGGCACAATCTGCTGTTGGTTCATTCCTCTACCACTTCCTCATCCTCAACATATCACTCCTCCAACTCCTTGCCCTCAATCCGGCCGTACGGCATTTCTCAACTGTACTAACATCAACTTTTCCTTTGTCTTCTTTTGTGCTGCTTCTACCTGTTCACTGCAGTATTTTGCATATCGCAAAATTTCGTCAACAGACTAGTTCTGCCAGCATATCAAGTGATGTTGTATCTTTAAATTGATATCAGTTCTCATGCCTATTACAAATTTAGATAAAAACTGTCCCATATCTTTTGGCTCAACAGTATCCTATCCACTGTGTTGTTTAAAGGTGACTAAAAGTCTCTCATAATAATCATGTACTGAATCTTTAAGATCTTGGGTAGTAAGATCAATTTTAAGCCAATCAACCATTTGCGGGGCTACCTTAGACTGCAACCATGTAATCACTTGTTCATATTTCTTCATCACCTCAGCTGAAGGACCATTTGTTAACGCATCTCTAGTTAGTTCTGCAGTAGGCCAATCAGTGTTAACCTTACATGCAGTTAAAAAAACACCCGGGACCACTATATCATACAAGGTATTCAAATCAATCGACAACACCTTCGAGATCTTAACAAACCGATCAATTTGTTAAAGGGAAATTTCCTGCTGCTCCTATCCCTCCACCTGGAGGCGGAGTATCTCCTATCACTTTCTTGGCACTTTTCTTTTTGACACATCTCTCTTCCCATTTATCCAATTCTCTCCATGGTTGCATTGCTATAATCAAGTCTCTAATCTGTGCCTTCAATCCTGTTGTTCGATTTTCCTCTAAATCCTGATCAGTGTAATACAATCTGCAACTTCGCCGGATCAATTGTGTTTTGGTCAAATCCACCTCATACCATCTTGCTAATGGTACCAATGCTTCATGAGCTTGCTTTGCCTTTTTAGTAACATTCTTAGCCACAAATAGCAATTCACTGGGATCATATGTTTCAATCCTTTCCAATGGCAGATTCCCTTCTATCACTTCATCTATTTCAATTTTCAATCTGACCACTTCTAACAATGGTTCTTTTATTGCCACTTGTATCATTCTCTGACTCTGCTCACTTCCGAATTCTTCCATGCCACAACTGTGTGCCCTTCTTCGACTTACACCTTCCTCCATTATCAACACTGGACGACTTTCTCTCTCACAACTTCAACTTCTTCAATGGTTTCCCCCACACAACCCTTGTGGAGGAAACGTTACTCTAGGGTCTTCCTGTCTCATCTCCCGCTCTTCTCTCGGTAGCATTGACTCCCTCACTTGTTGAACCCACATTCTGATATCTGACCTAGAATTGGTCAAAGCTCCTGTCCGTCTTCATTCTGACCCACTGTCCATCCTTGACAGATCGGCAGTAGCTGGTAATGGAGTGCTAGCTTCCCCTTCCCCTGAACCAAATCTGTCCTACTCATGGTAAGACTGCCCCCAGTCATAGTTTCTTCCCTTTCTCTGGTATGTTGAGGTTGTCTTTAGTCTACCCTCTCGTTTGCATTATAATGCGAAACCGCTGGTCCAACTGTTATAGGTACTGTTTGAGAGTCAGGCAATTGCCTAGCACATGCACTTCCATTGTGCTCGGTGTCCACATATCCTGGCCCTTCAGAACCTTCTGGAATTCTGATTCCTACTGCCACCACCCTTGTACTCCTGCTGTCTGCTCTTCTGAACCTGTTTGATCTACTCCTTATTCTTCCCCAGGCTGCTGCATTCTTCCTTGCTCTGACCTGGAGTCACTAGGTGGAGGACAATCTGCTAACAATCTCCCTAGAAAGCGATCATCTGTATCGCTGTCTTCTTCTGTCTTACTCTGTCCTTCAGACCCTCCATTTAGCAACCTGAATGGATATAGGCGTTCTCCCATTATGGTGTCTACTCTCGACCTCTTCAACTGTGCATCCCACCTAGCATCATTTGCCTTCGTTGCCCTTTTTGTCCTTCCCTGTGCAGCTTCTCTTTTCTTTACCATTGCTGCTCTCATCCATGCATCTAAAGCCTCAAATTGCATTGAAACGGGTGGAGGCTTCAGAGAAGACGTCACTCCTCTTAGCTGATACAACACCTCTATCCGAAATGACCCATAATGAGGAAAAGCCAATTCTCCCCTCTTTCTCTGTAACTTTGTGCCAGTTTTGCAACCATAATATAGTATGAAGTCCTACATTGATTGCCATATAATGTGCTGGAGTATATTCTGGTGGAGCTTCTTTTCCCAACCGAGTTACCACTCCTGTGTCACCTCTACAAATATTGCACAATACCTTAAAACACCACATTGCAAAATCAATTAATTGTAATCCAAAATGTAGTATTTAAACTATTGACGAACTTCAACCAATCCCAGCGCTGCGTTACACCAACCGACCAATCCCAGCGCGGCTCGCACTAACATCACAACTCCCTCCTTGCAGCGGCTCATCCTCCTTTACAGTTTCTCTTCATACATTCTCGCTCACACATTCGTACACAATTAACTGTATAACTGTATAACCAAAGTTATTAACCTAGTAACTGCTTCCTACTACAGCCACAATAACTAACAGTCACATAAACAAGCAATTGTCTGTCCGCTAACAAATCGACAGAACACTTTTGGAAGAACATCCGCTGTGACCCCTGACCAGCGTTGGTCACCCAATTGAGGTAGTCTACCCCCCTGTACCTGAGGCTTTCCACAACGACATTACATGTCATTCATACAAAGTTCCCTACAAAATGTGGATCGCCGATAGAGCTTCACGACACCCACAATTCAATCAGACAATTACAAACACAGCTATCCCGGGTCTTGGACTTCTCTTGTGTTCGCTCACCAAAACTTCCTGATATGCACATTGATCATAAGGATTTCAAATGTATCAATACCAGTAGAGGGTAACATAGGATTGAATGTAGATTTTGATTTACAGTTATTAGGACAACTTAAATTAACATTATAACCCAAAGATTGTGCATCAATAGGAGGTAAATCCATATTGACCCGTTCCAGTTCTTTCAAAGCAATGAGAATCTCTACTTCATTAATAGTTCCAACTGCCGGAAACCCAGCATTGTTTTCCCTGGAATGCATAGTAGTTTTTCACTTTGAGTTTGCGCCATTTATGTAATCGTAGTTTTCTCGTAAACTGATATAAATCAATTCTTTCACGGGGATAAGAGAATATGCTAGTGGGGCAGAATGAGAGTCCAAACTGTAACACTTCATTCTCAACAACATTTAAAATGCGATTAGAAAGGTTTCCCACATTTCTGGAGATCATTTTCCTCCTCGTTTTTGTCCCCTTGTCTCTACTCCCACTGGGGTTGTTGCTGATTTTCCATCCGCCCCTCCTGACTTGTTTGCGGATGCTGCTGTATCTCCTGTAGTTTTTCCTCTTCCTCTGCCTCGTCCGGCAAATCCCTTTCCCCTCCCTCTGCCCCTGTCTATTTGCCAGTTGGACAGATTTAGCGTCTGATTTATCATACGAAACTCCTCCCGAACATTTGTCGCCTTTGTGGTCGGTTTCACAGCCTGCAAAGTACCATCCTCAGAGACGTCACTTTCACTGACATCACTGAGAGCTCCTCCTGCACCATGTACATTATCTAGATTTCCTTGCATTCCTTTGCGCCTCATATTGTCGTATTTACGACTGAAAGTAAAGACTCTTCCTGTTTGATAGTCTATTTTGTCTCTCAGAAACTTTCTCTCTTTTTTGGCGATAATTTCCTCTTCATGTTTATCATTTTTTTTCTTGATGTCATCCATTTTAGTTTTAAACATCTCACCATCCTCTTCCTTTTCAATTTCATTCTTCAAATTATTCCTTCCATTCCATGCAAATTTGATTAATATTGATAACATACGACTTGAGCAGTCCATCAAATTTTCTGCCCACTCCTCGGCCAGCTCAGGATCCGGATCTTCATACGAAGGGGCAATCAAAATTCTGATTCCCTGAGGGACTCTTTTTTCTTCCTGATATTTTTCCAATGCGATTGCCTCCCACCATTTTGAGATCTCTTTCCTCATTAATTTTTCCAGTTTCACATACTTTTGGTGCAGGGATGTAAGTTCTGGTGTTTTTTCCTGCAACTGTACATGCTCTGATGTCTTCACAAACATTGTTTTGGCCCTTAGTCTTCTACGTGACTCCGGGTCCTGTTCCATACTTGGCTTCATTTTAATGCAGATAGTATAAGGTGGTATTACTATACTCCACTCGTCTATGTATTGCACAACTAAATTAGATGTGATCACCAGCCGAGGACCCCATCGGCGTAAACTGTGAGCCACGAGGGAACTACTCCATCCCACAATACGGTGGGTGCTCACGTGGATGACTGCGATGCGGGAAACTTCCAATGACAGAACATAATATGCCCAGGCAGTATTATAATCAACTGGATGCAGCGTCGCACTATTGCGGATGTATGCAACCCCAAACACTCACCCTGGAAAAAACTGAACTAAGTTCCTCCTCGACATCAATGGTCATGTGACAGCTTCGTTTGGATCGGGTTTAACATCTGTACCGCGTAGCCAAAATCCAAGATGTTTACACTGCAACCCCTGTTTCTACAGTTTCCCTCAGCGTCGGAGTCAACCGGCTGCATGCAACAAGTGTTCCTCACTCTCTGAAGAAAAGCCGGGAGACCGTATTCCGCGGTGCACCTCCGGGTCAGAGGCAGCCCGGTTACTAATACTTCCCACAGTGCAAAAAAGGACGCCTGCACTCCTTACAGTAAATTACGTCAACAGTCCAAAGAATTGCAAAAAGACGATTCTTTATTGCATAAATCCAATAAAAATGTTAAATGTTAAATGTCGTATACTTGTAAAGCGCACAGCTGTCCCAGCAAAGGGGCGTCCCGGCGCTGTATACCGCTGGAGAACCCATCCTGGCTTTCCCTGTGAGATGGTCCCTCATGGGCATCTCCAATGTGAAGACAAGCATCCCCGGCGCTGATGGGGCCGTTAGTAGAGATTAAGCAAGCTATTGCCCAGAGTTGCTGAGTGGGACCCATGGTTGGAGTAGGCGCTGAGGCGAGAATTATCGAGTCCGCTGACCATGGCCCAAGACTCTGCCGCGTCGGGAATCGAACCCTGGTCCCGGGCCGACCTCTGCTTCTGGGTCTGCCGCCTCTAACCAGTGAGCCACACACACTCCACAAAAGAAAGCACCTTATGCGTTTCGGCGTTTCCGCCTTGCTCACGGGTCAACTCATCATAGAATCAGACAGACAATTAAACGATTTCTTCGGACAATAACATAGAAAGTGGACTACAGTGAAAGTAGCCAGACATCTTGTAGTGCATATGTTAGAATTGTAAATACGGGTGATTGGCCTCTGCAAAACTTAATTACTGGATTCCTCCTGTAAATAAATTCATCATGTACATAATCTCGCAACCTCAAAGTTACTGTACAAAAATCTATGTTGGTAGTGAATATATAATCACAGTCTTCTGACACGCTAATATACTCATCTAGCGTTATAAAGTATATAGCTTCTTGTGATATCATACAAGAAAAGTCTAATACTGCAGTACTGTTAACATATCCATAAAGTTGCATCCTTTTGAATATCATAACTCGTACAGAGCCACTTTATCTTAGGTGAATACGTCTTAGTGGGCAAACGAATAACAATAAAGGAGGTCTGACACATCTTTCTTTACGTGATATCGCATTGCTCCAATCTATATCCCAAGTGGGTTATTAACAGTATGAGCAACACAATGTCATGCAACTAAAGGACTTAATAACAAAAACCATCATTACAATTTACAAGAGGTAAAAAATACAATATACAAAATACAAAAGAGACATTTTCACACCCACTTGGGATTTATTGTCGTGATAATGACAGCGCATCGCAGCTTACTGGAGTTTGGATTGATTAAGCACTACGGGGGCTAGCAGGCAGTGCGCTTGTTAACGCCACAGAGGCGATAGCCAGTAGGTATACATAGTTAGGACCTAGTTACCATAGGAAATTCCGAACATTCTATTGTTAATAACTTTGGCGTCGATTGAGGGATCTACCTGTAATTTACCTTAAATGTGCCTCGCTGCGCTCCGCTCCTTCCCTGAAAGTTTTGTGGGGATTCGTCAAGCGGGGGCCGAGAAAAAAGGGGGGTCCCAAAATGTGTTTTCCCCATGTTAATTTCCATAGGGACATTCTGAAAAAGGCTACAGCTCGAACGGCTGAACGGAATTACACCAGATTTGGCAAAATGGTAGGGACTGGGATGCAGCAGTGCCTTTCGTATGTTTGGTGAAAATCCCTGCAGTAGTTCTTGAGAAAATTGAATTTGAATTTTTTAAAATAGCATTTTCTATGGGACCTTTAGACACGGCTACAGCCCGAACGGCTGAACGGAATTACACCAAACTTGGCAAAATGGTAGCGACAGGTATGCCGTAGTGCCTTTTCTATATTTTGTGAAAATCCCTCCAGTAGTTGTTGAGAAATTGAATTTGAGCAAATTATATATCTATATGCGCTCAACATTCTAATGGGAATAAGTTTGGCGCCGATTGAGGAATCTGTGTGTAATTTTCCAGAATTTTGGCCAGCTCCGCTCCTCTCCTTCCCTGAAAGTTTCAGGGGGATATGTCAAGCGGGGGCCGAAAGGGGGTCCCAAAACGTGTTTTCCCAATGTTAATTTCCATAGGGACCTTTAGACACGGCTACAGCCCGAACGGCTGGATGGAATTACACCAAACTTGGCAAAATGGTAGGGCCTGGTATGCAGATGTGCCTTTGCTATGTTTGGTGAAAATCCCTCTAGTAGTTCATGAGAAAATTGAATTTGAATTTTTTCAAATGCCATTTTCTATGGGACCTTCAGACACGGCTACAGCCCGAACGGCTGAACAGAATTACACAAAACTTGGCAAAATGGTAGGGACAGGTATGCAGTAGTGCCTTTTCTATATTTGGTGAAAATCCCTACAGTAGTTGTTGAGAAAATTGAATTTGAGCAAATTATATATCTATATGCGCTCACCGTACGCGCACCGTACGCGTACGGTACGCATACGTGCGCGTACCCTTACGTGCACGAGCGGGTTTCTGATTGGCTGGCAGTCAACTGTCAATATTCCAAACTTTCCAAACCAGGAAGTGTTGGCCACCATCTTGTTTCTCAGGAGAACTGAGGCACAAGAGAGCCCAAAACAGCAAGAGGAAAACCTACTGGGGTCAGCGGAATGCCCTGCACAGCCACAGGAACCACATCGACACTGGAGAAGAGACCAAGGAGTCAGCCCTCCAACACAGGTAAAGCTCTTAGGTGTCAGAAGGGCAGCTGCTGGAAGGAAAGAAGCCAGCAGTGCCCTACGCTTGAAGGATCGACAACCACCAAGAAGCATGGATTGCAGCCAGTGACATGGCACAAAAGCAAAGTGCAGCTACCGAGAGTCCAGTGGAGAGGACGCGGCACAGCCTCCTGAGACTGCAACCCAGAAGCTGCTGGTCATCAGAAGTGTGCACATCACGCACCGTGCGTACTGTCTAACAGGCTGAAGTGGAGAAACTGAATATCTGATGAGAACCAAGACACCCCAACCTACCTCCACTCTGAGAACTGCCAAGAGCCTACAGATAACACATTACAGAGAGCAACCACATGTCTACTGCACGGAGAGTGAAGAGCAGAACACAGCACCAAGAAAGTCCACTGCAGCACAGGGACAGCTGCCACCATTCTTGGAACTGACAGACTGAAGAGAATGCGCAGCCAGTGCATCTAGTGAAGCAAACGAAGGGTGCAGTCGGATGCGCACCAAAAATGAAGCCGACCGGCCAAACAGTCGCAAAGAAGAAGCCGACCCGCCCAGCGGCCACAAAGAAGAAACACTGCTGAACGCAGGAAGGAGAGCATCCACATCTCCATCGCCTCCGAGAAGCCCCGCAGTGGGCCCAAAGCAACACAGAGGGTCCTCCCTCGCACTGCCTCAAGACAGAGTCAGCAGAGACCCAAGACAGGCAAGAGAGGAGCTGCACACTCCATGTGGCAGGCTGCCACAGTGACAGTTGATCCGACAGCACAGCGAAACGTGATCGGACGTCACAGCGCACGGCAACAAAGGAGCCTGTATGCAGAGTGATCAGTTTGGACGAGTGCACCGGGAGAAAGAAAGAAGCAGGTGCCACAACAGCGCAGCCTCGGGGCACAAGCAAGACGCCCTCGAGCAAAGAGAAGTGAGACACCGCGAGATCCCTGGGGAGGGGATGGTGCCAATGGAAGCCCCAAGAAGCACATGCAAGTCTGACGGACAGGACAAGCCTGCAACAGGCCCGCAAAAGGAAAGGAAAGATCGTCCCAGGAGCGATGCAACCAGTGGCATGTCCATGTGGCGCCACCATGAGACAGGTGGCAGGACGCGACATCCAAAGAAAAACCTGGTTGGAAGAAGTAGAAGAGTGTTGCACGACGCCACTCCGCAAAGGAGGGAGGAACAGTGGTGTGACGCCACACGGCAGACAACCGCAACAGGCCCGCAAGATGGAACAGAGAAGAGTGACGGGACCAAGGACTCGCACCAGCACTGAGGAAGGTGTTCCTCCCCACGAGCCAGCCACCGGGGTGCTGAGACGTCACTGGAGACAGCTCTGTGGGAAGACCTATCATAAGCCGCTAGCAGCGCGATCTGCGTCCCGGCCCCAATGCCAATGGTGCCAATGGAAGTCCCAAGAAGCAAATGCAAGTCCGACGGACAGGACAGGCCTGCAACAGGCCCGCAAAAGGAAA
The DNA here is from genome assembly GCF_964263255.1 of Lissotriton vulgaris. Classification (NCBI taxonomy): domain Eukaryota; kingdom Metazoa; phylum Chordata; class Amphibia; order Caudata; family Salamandridae; genus Lissotriton; species Lissotriton vulgaris. The sequence continues at coordinate 889,656 of NW_028248529.1, forward strand.
GGAAAGACCGTCCCAGGAGCGATGCAACCACTGGCATGTCCATGTGGCGCCACCATGAGACAGGTGGCAGGACGCGACATCCAAAGAAAAACCTGGTCGGAAGAAGTAGAAGAGTGTTGCACGACGCCACTCCGCAAAGGAGGGAGGAACAGTGGTGTGACGCCACATGGCAGACAACCGCAACAGGCGCGCAAGATGGAACAGAGAAGAGTGACAGGACCAAGGACTCGCACCAGCACTGAGGAAGGCGTTCATCCCCACGAGCCAGCCACCGGGGTGCTGAGACGTCACTGGAGACAGCTCGGTGGGAAGACCTACCGTAAGCCGCTAGCAGCGCAATCTGCGTCCTGGCCCCATGTTTTGCAGTTCGACTGTCCTCTCACCTGTCACCGGCTGCTTGGTAACGATAACACTACACCTCGCAGTGCACCTGCCTGCAGACAATGGAGTAGTGCTACGGAGTCCCTCAAGTCCTCCTCACTCCCTAAGGTCACACCGACAGAAGATCACTCACTGTCTGCCCACCAAAGAAAACTAACATCCTGTAACAACCTCCCTGGTGCATCATCACCAAGGAGCATTGCACCACCAAGTGAATCCACACACCCTGAACAATCGGAGCACAAGGAGGCAAATCACTCAGGAACAGTCTGCGCACCCCAGTCAACCTACAGCTTGCCGAAGTCGAGCACACCCGGCCATTGGAAGATCCGCCCTTGGGGACTACACAAGACTTGGCCGTGGACCTGTTGGGAGTTCTGCAGCGAACCCCTAAGCGTGGCCTACGAGATGGCCCACAAAGCCCACGGGGTCATGTGGCAGTCCAGGTGACAAGGGCCTCAATGGAGTTCCTGTGCGAAGGGAGCCCGAGTAGGAGAAATTTGTCAGCCCCAGCTCCACGCCAGGCGTCGGAAACACGAAGGTCACGGCGGAAGACCGGTCACCCACAGGATCGCCAGAGGAAGGCGCAGAACCTGAGTCCAGACGGTGATGACGCCCAGACGACGACTCCACCCTCAGAGGCTAACTGAGCAATTTGGCTGTGAATCCATTAGCAGTTCCTCAGCGACGCCTTTGTGCGGCTCACGCTAAGCCCCGCATGGTCCGCGCGGTCCCATGACAGCCAACAAAGAAAGCCATCCAAGAGGCTCCAGTGGCAGAGGAGTCCATGCGAGAGAGGCAAGTCGAATGTCGCTCAGCAGTCAGGCGTAAGGAAGGTCACCGAGCACATCACCCCCACAGGAAGGTCTCCCTCACAGAGATCGTCTTCGAATCCAACGTGAATTTCACTGCAGCTCCAGATGCATTGTCACTGAACTTTCATACATAGACTTTCTACACCGTGAGACCAGGCCGATCTAAAGAACATCGCCATAGCGACTGAAGGCATCCCGACCATGCGGTCCGAGCTCCAGCACTGCCTTGCTGACAGCCTGTATAGACTCATTTGGTGCTTTGTGTTATTTATGTGTTTTTATTACAGGTTGGAATCTCGTTTGTTTTTCATTAGAGTTTGGGAGGGATGTAGTTTCCTGCTGGATACATTCTAGTGTTCCACTGCTGATGTAAGACACTCTACACCGACCCACCACAGGCGTCGCCAGTCAGGTGACCCTGTTATTGAAAGGGGCCTGGCGCATGTAACCTGGGCTAGTTACTGTACCATACCAGCCTGTGTCTGTGTCAGTATGTTCACACCGTGTGGGCCTGAGGCCCAACACCACAGGAACCAGGGTAAAGTTAGTTAGAGTGATCGAGAGAGACAGGGTGAGAGAAAAAGACAAAGGGCCCTATGGGTAGTTTAAGCTATTGGCAATGCAATTGCTTCAACTCTCACAAATGCGAGGCCCATTGCATTGCAAATATTTGTTTTTTTACTAGTGCCAATATGTAAGAACACCAGTAAAAGGTCCAGTCGTTATGGGATGTAGCAAATGCAGACATGGCTGTACCAAGGAGGGACTAACAAGCCTAATAACAACTCAAAATCCAGCTTTTACGAAGGACAATGACAAAAACCAAATGAAAATATGGGTGGAGTGTGGGCGGGGCTTCAAAGCCATACTCCACTACTGTATGCCTCGCAGAAGCACATGCGCTGCCCAGCCTTTACCTAAAAAGAAAAAAGGAGACCACACCAGTCTCTAAAACTGTCTTTAAAATGAAAATTGTGGAGCGTAGATGAGTGCACACATGGCAGATCAAATGGGCTGCATCATGTTTGTCTCAATCAACACACATAACTTCAATAGTAAGGACAGAGAGAAGTAGAAATAATGTGCGAAAAGGCGGAGCCGTAGTAAATGTTTTGGAACACCGGTAAAGTGACATTTCAACAATATGCTTCCTGGAAAATTCTTGATGCTTCTAGGGTGTACATAGTGCCACCCTGCTTGTAACGTCCTAGGTGGCTAGTATTACCTCTTGCAGCACCAGTTCTGATAAGAAACTTACTTCATACAGAAGCACAACATGAAACTAGCGTTGGGAGGGACAACTAAAGTCACCATCGGTAACAGAAACCTTCAGATCAAGACGTGAAGGTAGAAACCCGTCAGTCCTCCGAAGCTTTATATATATAGCAATGCAATCCTGTGTAAATCTCGCTCAACATAACATGAGTGCGGCCAGGTAACCAACATGTGCATAAGGATGAAGGAATACATGAATTGGCCGACAAGTACATTAACTTGCAGTATGAATTCGTAACACACCTACTGAAACGCGATGGAGTACTTATGTGTGGATAACGTTCTAGAAAGCAATAAACTCTCTTCCACGTATCAACACAAAGCCAAGAAAAGAAAAGATTATCTTATATTAACAATGCTGTCCTCACATTGATGGTTTAGAAAGTCTGCAGTCAGAAAATACGTAAAATGTGACCAAAGCGTAAAATACTGCACAATAAAATGTTGTGTTATAGTTAACACCTTCAGCGCGGCGCGAATTTTCGCGCTGTGCTGAAGGTTCGAAAAACGGGCGTGGTCGTGACGGAACGGTTCCATCATCAGCACAGCCCAACCGACGCTGATGACGGAACCGTTCTGTCATAAGCATTTAAGGGGTTAAAAATTGTACCAATCCTCATTGTGCATTCTGTTAACAACTATAGAAACAGTTCTAATGAGCAAACTAAAACAAATCCATGGCCACAGCAACCCAAAATATCAACTTCCAGAGCTATGTTCCTTACACATCTAAATAACAAGTGGTAAAAGGCGCACACAACCTCAAGCCTATCTTCTGTAAAGGTATCATCAGTGCTTCCAATAGGCCAAAGTGTTGGGTTCGATTGTGAACAACCTGACTCTATCCTTTAGCAGTGCTTAAGCAGAAGGGTTTGTGTGTGAAGCAACCAATATTGTCCTTGGCAACCAGAACCTGTTTAAATCATCTGAACCACCGACGAGGCCATTACTTCACTGTTAAAACTTTATAATAGGACAGACCTGTGTTGCATTTCAAAGTTTCAGCCTCATACACTTTCATTCATTTTATTCTTAGAGATGTGATTGAGAGCTCCCTCTGAAGGAAACTGTTCACTGTAAATGAAAAAAGTGCTGTACTGAATGGGGGTAAAAGGGAGTGACAGACGAGTGGGTGCAATGGATTGCATGGAAACCAGGTGGCACATGCGTTCAAAGTACTAAAAAGTGGACTTTTTTGGCAGATAAATTGATTTTGAAATCTGCTGGCCTCACCAGATTGCAAAATCCCTTGGCAAGGTCCAGCACTTATTAATAAATATATTGAAAGATGCAAAGTGTGCATTGGGTCAACGAGCGCTTGGCATGTACCTCATGGGTAAAGTGTCACCATACATGCACAACATAAGTGCTTTATTAATGCTTGTTGAAGTAGCAATTTATTGAAGGCAACCCATTAAAATGTGGTGGCAACCTGCTGGGTGTAAGCAAATAGAGGGGTAGGGCGAAACGAATTACAACACAGACACGAAAATGGCAAAACTAATATGTTTTGAAAACTGCCCTCACTCACAAATGTGTGTGACATGCTTCATCGTCAGGTCTGCTTACAAAACGCCCTGGCGTAGCCACGTTCAGGACGGAGCATAGGGAGGGGGGAAACAAATCAAGAAGACACATACACAAAATAACACAAATGTGACAAAACAGTGATAACACAGTGAATATCACCCTGTGTCTGGGTATCGTGATAGAACAAAGTGCAGCATAGGAAGTGCTTTAAAACTGGCTCATGGATACCCTAACAACCTTTATTTATGCGGGGGCCACTTTGGCCATGCGGCTGCTGGGTTGAAGGAAGTAGGATGGGGGCCTGCCCTTCAGGGGAACATGTAATTCAGTTGCACTTTTGTGACATCACTTCGTGGGATATTGGATTGTGTCAGATGTTGCCTTCGGTTGATCTAACTGCAACTATTCCCACCTCAGTGCATGGCAGTATATTTCCGAAAATTCCCAAGGGTTGGCATAAGGAATAAAATACAAACTATAATGCCCCAGCCCCAATTACAGCATAGGAAGTGAGACTGTACTACCTCTGGCTCTGATAACATCACATCAATTGCTGCCATGGGACATTTGACCAGAATGCGATGATAGAATTAACACCACAGGAGAAAAAAACTGGAATAAATTAAGATTAACATAATAAAAAAACAACTATAAGGTGTTGAGATAATACTCCCAGGGGGAATCATGGAATACCAACAGCAACTGCTTGTCTTTAGCACAGCATGGCTATATTAGGAACAAAACCACAATAGGTCAAAATTATAGCCATCATGTGCCAAAATACAACAGCAAATGCCCAAATGTAACTAATAAAAGGCAGCACAGCCACAAATGCCTACATGCAACCATTAAAAGACCAGTTTCTTAAGTATAGCTTTACATGCCCTGCCCAGGCTGGACCTTAAATGCCCAGGCACAGGGCAGTAGTGAATTCATGTTTGCTGTAACCTCTCAGCAGGAGGTGAATATTAATCTGGTTGATATCAATGGCTTAACAATCCTCACACTGCTCCTTCTCAGTGTTTTGCCCATGTGCATCTCTCTTTGTCTACACCATCGGTGTTCAGACCACTCTGTGCTCAGTTGCGCTGGGAGGAGACTAAGCGGTGAGAACTAAGGAGCCTCCTCTCGGGTGCACGCATGCGTCTCACCTCTATTATCGTAGCTGAGATGATAAGGTCTGCATATTAGGACCAGGCGGAAACCGGCATCTGTTTTTCTGCCCAACTGGATTGCCTGATAAAAATAATTTTTTTTTAAAGTTGTGGATCGCCTAACTTAATTTTTTTAATATTTTATTAATTTGTAAGCCCAGCAGTATGCCAACTGTGCCCTGCTGCTAATTGAAAGCATAACATATAAAAACAAATATAATTTGGCAAACAGTGCCTTTCACTGGAGTGGGGTGCTGTTTACAGAGACAAAAACAAAAGTGAAAGGCACGCTTTTGCTTCCTTATAAAAACAAACAAAATAAGCAAGGATAGAAGCAATGTAGACGGTGGAGGAGGGGGCTTTTGGTTTGGTTGGGGGTGAGAAACATACATGAGAGCGACTAAGCAATTATGTAACGGTGGGTGGGTGGATTGAGATAATGCCGGGTGCCCACGTTAAAGTGAAAGCGGGGGTCCATGTTGTTATTGAACATGGGCACCCATGTGCTGCCTGCAGTAAGAGAAACTCATTAATAAAAGTAGTGCTTACAGACTAAAAAAGGTGTACTGTGTATCTACCAAAGTAAAGGGGCCAGTAGCCATGGGAGGTTACAAATGAAGACAAGGCCGTACTAAGGTGGGGCTAACAAGCCAATTACTGATTCAGAAGTCAGCATTTACGAACAACAAAGACACAAGCCATTGAAAAATATGGGCAGAGAGAGGGTGAGGCTTCTGTTCCATACTCCACTGCAACAAGACTCGCAGAGCAGCATATGAGCGCTGACTCAACCTCGACCTAAAAGTGACATGATTTGGCTGGTTCTAAAAGGTATTTCCTACAGGGTACAACTATGCCATTTTTTAAATACATTATGCTTTTATAAAGTGTTAACAAATCAGTGAAGCAAAGCGTTAATTTCCGACAAAATGCTAACATGTAAAAGTGTAATGTGAGAATATGCGCTTTATGTAAGGACATGTTTCCAAAAGTTCTTAAAGAGGATGTCAAAGAACCAAGTAGTAAGTATCCAAATCCTTACTGACATGATGGGTGATGATCGTAAGTGAATACCTTACAGAGGTTACAGATGTGGAAGCTATACTGGATGAACTGGATGGCATACATCTTTATAGTAGTTTGATCGAGCCCTGGGCCTCGATCAAAGAACGTTTTATTGATAATGTATCACTTGATGCACTTTTTGTGGCGCTTCGACGCCGTCTCCATGAATTAAACTTTGCCTACAATTACTTGACCGTAGGCCTCCCCCAAGCCCTATGCATAACTATATGGCAGTCTAATGGGACGATGTCACATGGTTTGCAAAGTGACTGTTCTGTCACGTAGGCGCATCTTAGATGTATTCTGTTATTTTTCTATTCCTGAATTTTGAAAGTGACGTTTTTCTGTGATCCCAGTGGAAACAGTAGAGATTGAAACCTGCTATAAGCAGTAACATGTTTTTTTTGCGTTTTTCATTTTCATTTTGAGGGAACAATTTTGTTCATGAGACTCTGATATTTACATGTTGTTAAATGCAACGTGGTTGAATTAAATTCGCAGCTTTACCTTGTTTCAACCTGGCCGAGAGCAAAGAATGTGCTGTCTTTTCACATTTTGGAACACACTGTAGGGAGTGGTATGAGTTGCTGCGTGAAGAAGGAATTTAACAGCTCCCTAGAGGCTAATCAGATGCTTGCAGAGTCCTGCATTTCGCATTCAGGTAGCGCCAAGCTTTCCGATGCTAAACCTAAAGCTGACTGGTGTCAGAAACAGCACGACCAAAAGGACGAGTTTGATATTGCAATTTTGGAAAAATCTGAAATGAGTCCCAACAATATGATTATACTTTAGCAAAATACAATTAATGAAATCGAAGCTAAATGTGACATAGTGTCATTCTGTCATGAAGCGTACTGTTTTCCTAAGCTGCTTTGGCTTTGAAAGTGCACACACTGGTATCCATTTAACATACAACATTATGTAAAAAAAATCAAACAGAGAAATAAAAAGTCCCCAGAGTGCACCAATACAGGACCACGCATTCAACAATAGGGTCCCAATTTAGTACTTGGCGAGCAGTTTTACATCACGTCATATTTAGAGTTCTCAGCCTTCCTGGGGGATATTTTGACTCCTCTGAAGGCATGAGGTTTTGGCTTCTGGGTGGTATGTTTAGCACGCCCGCACTGAAATGTGTTTTTGTTTTTCAAAAATGAAACTCCCAAAGAAGGTGTTTTTTTTTAATTTTTCTCCCAGCATGTTATTTGTTTTCCTTCTCTGGACCGCCAGGCTTTTCTAACAATAGTGCAAGCAACGGCCGGTCCATTGTGGCTGGAGTCCACGCCCCCCTAACTCATTCCCGTCACAAACAATGTCTGTCAGGCTGAACAACGATCAGCCTACAGACACTGTTTATTTTCAGGTCAGGCAACCAGAAGCCAGACATGGCTAAATGCGCAGGCTCCTGGCTGCCTGAGCTGAGCTTTGATGGGCTGAGGAAGTCACAGCTCCTGTGGGCGTGACCACCTCAGCGTAGTGTCACTGATTGCCTCGCACCTGGGCGCTTCAGTTTCTAAGCCTTGAAGTCCCCAGGGTCAAGTGTCAATCCGTGACACTTCATCACAGAGTAGGGTGGGGTCAGTAGTCTCACTGACCCCATCACACTCTGTGATGACATTGGGACTGTTGCCTTCCTTCATTGGCTGACCTTAGATCAACCAATGAGGAAAGGCAGCAGTCCCAAGCCTCCTGGGACGTCCGAGGAAGAGCTGCAGGTAAGTGTGTGTGCATTTTTAAAATTATTATTTGGTGTGTCCATACTTGTATTAATGTTTGGCAATGAGTGTTGTGAATGGATGTGTTTGTGTGTGTGTGTGCAGGTGTGTGGATGCATGGCTGTGAGGGTGTATGAGTAGGTGTGCATGAGCATGTGTATCCCGTCTGCCCCCCTCCCTCCTAAACTTATCCGCCACCACTAAAAAGTGCATCGGAATATCTGCCCTAAATAGCAAAGGCGGTCTGAGGTACTTTCACTGATGGTGTTATGTCAGTTACCCTGCTTATAACATGTTTAGCTAATAAACCCCACAAAGGCACAATTGTCAGAAACATGACAGTTTACCTGATTTAAAATTAGATCTTGCAAACTGGGAGTTTTATGGCAGACAAGGTACACCCCTCAACACTAATTAAGAGCCTTCGTCATTTAAGTGCAGGACCATTTAACTGTTGTACTCAAACTAGATTGTTCACAACTAATCTGGCTAATGTAAACCCAACATTGAGACCGTTTGATTTGCAGCTTATAGGACACTGTACCACTACTTAATATTATCTCTCAAGGTGTATACATATGAATCGCATTCATGCTAGCATGCTCACCCACTTTCTTGTATCACTGAGCAATAACTCCATGTGACTGGGACTCTAGGTCTGCCTTTAAGCCCTCGTGGTACCTAAGCAAATACAGGCGAACCACAGACCATTCCTGACCAATAACATATAAAATATGGTAATATATATTTATAGGCCAATCTAAAACGGCCTCTAGTGATCTTTACAAACATTAATACTGAGTCACACTCATGGAAACCGTCATCAGATGAGAAGAGTTACCTCTTCTTGTCCATGAAGTAAAACCTTTTTTCAGCCAGTGCTTTGGTTTAAAAACACACAAAAGCTAATTTTGACAATAAATGTATGCAACTCATAGATATATATTCTAATTGTATTTGGAGACTATTACAATAGCTACAAAAAACAAAATAATTACATAATTGGCTATTGAAATACCTTTTCCACAAATTTCAAATAATTCATGTAATTCAAATAATCTCAAAGGTTTCTTTTTAGAATATAGGTATATAGAATATAAATAAAATAGTATGCCATTTTGATTTGCCTTCTTAAACAGACCTCCCTGCATTCTTAAATGTACTTAATGTGTGACATTACCGTACATTGATCAGGCAGTGAAATGACGTTGTTCAGAAATCGCTCAGAAATCTCTACAACACTGATGATCCCTCTCATGCAAAGAGATGCAGGGATGCAAAGAGATGCAGGGATGCCAATTAATGCCTCATAAATGAGGAATATAACAATATCCATTCAGAGTGGCTAATACTTTTTACTATCATTAGATTTTTAAGGGCGATTGTGTTACTTATTAGTTGCTACATTTTCACAGACTGTAGTATAATAAATGTGAGTCTTTTTCATACCGAGTACGCAGGAATCAGTTTGCCACAACATTATCTTGACTGCCACACTTACCACTTACTTGATTGAATCCCTACTGACCCATTTATCATATTAAGAGATCATGATTGAGGTCAGGGAAAGAAACTGCTGTACCCGAATGCCAGGGTTTACTACACTTCCTTTCTCGTCCTATCTGGTTATATTTGTGCTTTCCTGACCTGTGCCAGTATTGTACATCGAGGAGAAAGGTGATCTTAGCTGAACTATTTAGAAATCAATTGAAGTCAATATGAAAGAACTATTAAGACAAACATATGTTACGCAAATAAATTAAGTGTTGACCATGTAATAACAATTGTCTGAAGCAAACAAAGGATAAGAAAGAAAGAGAACTCAGACAAGTAAACCTCATGAGTCAATTATTAGGCAAACCAAACATTGTGTATTAAATCATGTTGTGCTAATGCCAAGACAATTTGACAGAGACCAATCATAATATGTACTCAAACTAGGTGAACATAAAGTGTGGCGGATATACATAATTGAAGGCTAGAAATGCTCAATGCTAAGGTTTGTTTAACAGTCACTGTTAGACCTGGCATCATTGGCGTGGGTTTTCCCTTTTTTCCATTTTTTTTCCTTTGCCTCCTGTGTTTTTGCTGTGTGTTGGACTTCAATTTACTGGTCTAGATGCTCAGTGCACTTTGCCACTGCTGTTCAGTGCCAAAGTGCGTGTGCTCCCTTTGTAAATTATTGTCCTGGATTGGTGCTTCTTTCATTGGCTTATTTGATTAACCAATCAGTCCCGAGTACAGTGTGTGTGTGTGCCCAGGGCCTGTAAATCAAATGCTGCTAGTGGGCCTGCAGCACTGATTGTTCCACCCACCTGAAAAGCCTGTAAATGTAACTCAGATCTGCCACTGCAGTATCTGTGCACAGTTTGGTACTGCCATGTCGACTTGGCAAGTGCACCCACTTGTCAGGCCCTCCCCTTCCCTTTCCTTGCATGTTAGTCACCCCTGGGTGCAGTGTATATGAAAGGTAGGACATGCCCTGGTGTGTTTAGCATGTTCTGATAGTGAAATACTGTCAATTTCTTTTTTCACATTGTAAGGCTTTCTGTCCCCATGGGATAGAATGGTGAGTTTGCTCATAACATCTTATGAGTATTACTGCCCAAGGGAACGAGATAGATAGGAAAATAAAGTTTGATATGCCTGAACTCAGAATTTTAAGATGCTCTTCAATTGTGGGTGATTTTTACATTCTGAGTTTGAAAAAAACACTTTTAGAAAGTATTTATTTTCTTGCCTTACCATCCAGTGTGCCATTGCTAAGGTTGTGTATTGCCCGTCTCCCTTTGGAGTAACAGGGTCTGGGGATGTGCATTCTGTTCAGATCGCCACGTGGGGGGTTGAGGTGTGTCCTGCCTTTCCAGAGTGAGTCAGGGCTGGGATGAATAGATCTGGGCTTCATTCAGAGTAGGGGAGGAGATTTCTTTAACTCTCAAATGGCCCTTTTCTGCCTTGTATAAACAAGTAGGAGGACCCCACTCTAACTTTGTAGAGGACGGTGGGGAAACATTCAAGTAAAAAGAGAACACACGTCCAGGTTCGTTGGACAGTTCTGGTAGTGTCTAGTTTTAGTGTGGGACTGACAGGTATCTCACTTATCCTCCCTCTTAGGTTATATACTCTATATTAGAGGGGCATGTTTCTCCTGAGAAAGGCAAAAAGTACTAACCATCTAATCATCAAGTCATTAAACCTTATAAAGAACAAGAGGATATTTTTTGGTACTATCAAGACAAAAGTGTTGAATTGGAGGACGTGAAAAAACAGGGAGTCAGTTTGGTTATCTATACCCAGGTTTTTGCAACAAACAATAGTCAACAAATGGACAAAATCATTAACACAATAGTTAGGTAAGTGAACATTTGGTTAAGAACATATCACTACTTAGGTCTGGTAACAAAATATAAGTCTTATTCCATAATACAGTTATATTAAAAACAATTCATTAAAATCATTATACAATGTACATTTTCATCAGAATAATTCTTAAAATACAAATAAAAAGGTCACAGAATCAAAAGGTCGACGCGGCGTTTCGGCTTTTTTTCTAGTATGCCTTCATCAGGACTGATTCTAGACAATTAAAATAATAAAACACATAGTTACCAGACACATCAATATCATCTTTTCACATCATTTGTCTGTCTATTGTTGCATTCTAAATCCTTTGTTGGTGATTTCTTTTATCGAACTCCAGTTTTATTCCACATTCTTGCCCTGTTCTATGTATTCAATTACATTTTTCAATTACATTTTCTTAAAAAAACTTTTATGAGTCTACCCCACTGTTTGGCTTTCCCAAGGATGTATGTACTCCATATGTTACAGAGACCCCCATTAGTTCCGACACTAAAAAGGAAAGAAAGTACTTCCTATAATAAGGTGCGTACCTTGTTGTTCCAGTTGAGATTGTTATCTCCCTGGATAGAACTGCTTGGTTCCAAGAAGAAATCCTTTTTTAGAATTAGGACTCTTACAGCCTTGTTAATTCAATATATACAAGGGTGTTGTGTCTCCTAGATAGAGATCCAATAATTAATGATCATTTCTAATATATACAAAGATTTGATTTTTAGGATTGAGTATCATGACCTTACTTTACATACCATATGATTAATTTACTGGATATTCAAGTCGGATATGTCCAGGTGTATACGATACGAAGTTCAATTCTTTTCTGTACTGCCTGTAGGTATTAAATTACTTATGATGAATATTATCATAAATTGATATTATACTAACTGAATCAAGACAGTTTTCCTTGTTGCTATGTCACACATACCTTAATAGGGCTCTATATTCACTGTGTCTTGTTGCTGCCAGGAGGAGCCACCGTTCTATCTATTGAGGATTTCTTCTTGGAACCAAGCAGTTCTATCCAGGGAGATAACAATCTCAACTGGAACAACAAGGTACGCACCTTATTATAGGAAGTACTTTCTTTCCTTTTTAGTGTCGGAACTAATGGGGGTCTCTGTAACATATGGAGTACATACATCCTTGGGAAAGGCAAACAGTGGGGTAGACTCATAAAAGTTTTTTTAAGAAAATGTAATTGAAAAATGTAATTGAATACATAGAACAGGGCAAGAATGTGGAATAAAACTGGAGTTCGATAAAAGAAATCACCAACAAAGGATTTAGAATGCAACAATAGACAGACAAATGATGTGAAAAGATGATATTGATGTGTCTGGTAACTATGTGTTTTATTATTTTAATTGTCTAGAATCAGTCCTGATGAAGGCATACTAGAAAAAAAGCCGAAACGCCGCGTCGACCTTTTGATTCTGTGACCTTTTTATTTGTATTTTAAGAATTATTCTGATGAAAATGTACATTGTATAATGATTTTAATGAATTGTTTTTAATATAACTGTATTATGGAATAAAACTTATATTTTGTTACCAGACCTAAGTAGTGATATGTTCTTAACCAAATGTTCACTTACCTAACTATTGTGTTAATGATTTTGTCCATTTGTTGACTATTGTTTGTTGCAAAAACCTGGGTATAGATAACCAAACTGACTCCCTGTTTTTTCACGTCCTCCAATTCAACACTTTTGTCTTGATAGTACCAAAAAATATCCTCTTGTTCTTTATAAGGTTTAATGACTTGATGATTAGATGGTTAGTACTTTTTGCCTTTCTCAGGAGAAACATGCCCCTCTAATATAGAGTATATAACCTAAGAGGGAGGATAAGTGAGATACCTGTCAGTCCCACACTAAAACTAGACACTACCAGAACTGTCCAACGAACCTGGACGTGTGTTCTCCTTTTCTGCCTTGGACATTAGTGTCTCCACCTTCTGCCAGGAAGCTGCACCAGAGAGGACAGAACTGGGTTTGGATGGGCACCGGGCTTCTCTGCCACCAGAGAACAAAGGATTTTGCTGTATAAATATCGGGGCCCAGACCCCAGAACTTTAGACTACTTTTGACTCAAGAGGAACCTCTGCCAAGGAGAAGAGCTGGAAGAAACTGGAGGAGGAGTACTGCTCCTTGCTGTGTACTGTCTGGGGTTGGCCTGCAGTAGCTGTTTCTGTCAAGGAGAGGAACTGTGTATGTATCCTGCTTGAGAAGTGTCTCCAAGGGCTTGGAAGTGGAGCTTGCCCCCTGTTCAAGAGGGCTCAGGAACAGCAAAGACCTCACCGTCCTTCAGGGTACCGTCTCTGGAACCGCTGGTTTCAGACACCACAGAAGACAAGGGAAACCGACTCTGGCACTGAGTCCTTTGCAGGATTCCTTGTCTCGAAGGAACCACACTTCCCACCACATCCTTGGCCTCACCAACACCATATTGACGACCGTCACTGAGCCATTGCTCGCACTGCATCCTGTGGGCACTGCATTCTGCACTGCCTCACCCTGCCTGGACATCACTGGCACCGTCGCTGCCCAGCTGGTACATTGACCGGCTCCGTCACCTGCATCGCTACCTGCGAGCACCGCATCCAGCACCGCCTCACCCTGCATCGTAGGCCTTGGGCTCAACAACAATATCTGGACGATTGTCACTGAGCTGCTACCTGCACCGCATCATGAGGGCACCACACCCAGTACGACTTCTATTGGTTTGCAAGGCAACCGCAATGAGTAAAGGTACTGTTTTCGAGTCTGTCTTCACTTTAGCTGACCCCACAACGATGCGGTCAGTGGGAATTGTGAGACTCTGTTGTTTTCAGCATCGAAGTTGCCCCGGACAGGGATACCGACTCGGAAAAACTGAGTTTTTCAGCTATTTTTGCAATTAAAAGGTTATCTTGCAAAGTAACTATGTTTACAGTACTGTATTGTGGACTTTTGTCATTTTTGGTTTAGATAAAGGTTTACTTATTTTTCTAAACTGGTGTGGTGTCCATTTGTAGTGTTTTCACTGTGTTACTGTATGCATGCACAAATACTTTACACACTTCCTCTGAGATAAGCCTGCCTGCTCGTGCCAAGCTACCAAGGGAGTGAGCAGGGGTTATTTTAGAAGTGTATACCCTTTACCCTGACAAAGAAGAAGGGCTGACTTGGGCAAAGGTGAAAACCATTGCCAATTAGAGACCCTAATTTCTAATAGTCACCATTTGCACAGTATGCTATTTTTGCCAGGAAGCAACTCACTTAGAACCAAATGGGTTAGTGTCCATATGAAAATGTTAATGTTTCAATCTCTCAATGGTGTCCATGTGTGGAGCCATCATCAGGGATACATATTCACTTTCAACTTCCCCTTATATCTGATGATGTTGGAAGGAGGACAAACATCTGGAAGCATACTCAGATTTGGCAGCCACCAGAAAGGAACCACTAGAAAGGAATTCAACACCACAAAACCTGATAGTCGAGCATTGACTTGCGGTCTAAGGCAACCTGTTAAATAGATCAAGTAAAGTCAAAAGAGGAACAGTAGTTTTCTCGTAGATTTACTGCTTGAAATCCAAGAGAGTTCTGGAACAACTAAATTCAGAAGCACAGTGGTGCTTCAATTAATTAGGAACCAAGCTATAAAAACAAAAACAAATTATGAACATTCACACATCAGCACTCAGCTGGGTGAATTTGGTTTGCTTATCATGATTAGAGAACTAATAAATCTAGGAACTTGATGTTGCTCCTCAAAAAGGATTCAGATCTGTTTTGGAAAATATACACTGAACAAACGCAGCATAAGAATAACTCAGAACAGTTGTACCAAAAAGACTTTTCAAGCTTCCTCAGTTGAAATAGGACCAAACGAGAAAATGTAAAACACCCTTTGTGTTATTGCTGGCTCTTCCAAAAACCACTAAAATAAACTATTCTGAAAGGTTATTAAAATTACCAAAAACAAGGTCAACAGGTTTGAGACATAACTTTTACTAATGTGAACACCTGTATTTTTTAAAAATCAGATTAAAAGTCAGATAGCCTTCCAGGTAAATCTCAGACATCAAAGTCACCCTTTACGCTCACCCTTTTTATTTCACAAATCAGACTGTTGTTTGCGTAGTCTACTTTTCAACTTTTCTGCGTTGTGGGGAGGGCTGACAGACATAAGGGAGACTCAAAAGTCATGAATGTAAATTGGAAATGAATGGACATCACAGTTCTACAGCATTGTTTACAGACATATGACATTTTCCATATAGAGTCTGTTTCCCTTTCAACCTTACCTTGGTCAAATTGATTGAAAATGTTGACCAAAAAGACTGGGCACCCCACTGCAAAAACAGTTTTCCTTAAATGTGAATTTTCTATATTTTCAAAGGCCTTAGAATTTAGCACGCTTTCAGATAATGCCTTGTCAGCCATGATAGCTAATGGCATCGCATTTTTCATCTGAACAATGATATGTTTAAAGGGAGTGTAGGATGACTGTCTTTGAAGTCTTTCCGATGTCCATTAGGGACTCCAGTAAACGTCTTTACATGCAGCAGTAACATTGCCACTATTCAGTAGCCTTTCTGGGCCATTCTAAGCCTTTTTTATGTCTCGCTTACTAGACAGTATATGCACTGTCTGTTGTGAGACATACTGTTGGCCAAACAAGAACATACATTAGCTTGGTGTCAATGCTTACCATTGATTGGTTTTTCTATCATTCTCATTTGGCTGCTTCTTATTTGTGTCCTAACTTGTCAATATGGTATTCATCCCTCCCATGGAGCATAGCCTCTTTACCATCTCTTTTAATTGTTTGATTTCAAAGCTTCCACTGATTGCTTTTCAAGCACTACTACTATTGAGAGTGCATTTTATTTTCGAGCTATCTCCCTCATGTACTTCTCTACCCCTGCACTCTCTGTTGCTCCCAATCATATGTATGTTTCTTCCGGCTCCATCCATATTGCACTTCCACTTGTGTCCTTCACCCATTGCTTTCTCCATAGTGTGCATTTTATCTGCCCACTCCATCTTGCTGTCTTACCTTACTTACCTTATTACATTTAGTAAGAGCTAACTTCAGATAAGGAGCAGCTTTAGAAATTATGTTTACACTCAATGAAATGTAATTGAAAATCCTCTTTAATGGTAAAGTCATATTTTTGATTAAAATTTTGAGAATGCCACTTTTAGAAAGTTGGCTTTTTCTTTCCCAAAGCTCTGGAGGTCTTTCTAGTAGTTTTTACCTGCCTGGGCCTGTTTATGGTTCCCTCATCAAGAATGTGTATTTGGCGCAGTCAGTGAACAATGGGGCCTGGGTGTAGCTGGAAGAGGGCCTTCCTGGCAGGGTGGCTCCACCCCACCCTGATTACATTTCAAAGGATCTTATATGCAGCACACAGAAAGAAACCTGCCTCCAAGCCTACCCTTTCCTATGTCCCCCTTGAAAGTTTGGAGCCAGGATCAGAGAAAGAGGAAAACTGACTAGAAACAATTTTGGGGGTAGGCCAGGGAATTTCCACACACAAGGGCTGGCACCAGTTTTAAAAACCTTCAGAACCACTCATCAGTACCCTCCTGGACCTGTGTAAGATCCACAAAAAGAACTGCCCTGCTTGTAAAAGGACTGCCTTCCTGGTTAAAGGACTGCCTTGCAGTCTGAAGAAGGAAGATTGGACCTCCTTGCTTTGATCCCAGTCTACTCAGAGTAACTTCAAGAATCAGTTGGCTCATCTGAATGAGCTACAGGGACATAATAAGCTTCCAAATGCCTTCCTGCCACTGCCCAACAGAAAAATCTGCAACTGGACCTGCCAGGACATGCCTACGACCTGCTGCTGGCCTCTGCTAGAGTAAGTCTTGATCCCCAAGAGTTACCCCACAAGTTCTGGACCCTGGGTGGCATCTGTGAGAGCTACTCCTGAAGAAGAAAGTGAAATCCTGATGCTTGGGCTCCTCACAACTGCGAACATGCCCATTCCCACCAAAGCTCTGCCATCCATCGTGACAGCCAGCCCAAAGCAACAGTGAGGCACGCTCTTCACGATGAGAGTAACCATCCAAGATGACCAGCATCACAAGACATGCACTTCACGCTACAGCACCGGCAGCCTGCAGCAGCCAATAACACAAAACTCCAGGGAGGAATTGCTCTGCCCACTACAACAACAACCATCCTTGATTCACAACCTTCTCTTCACAAGGAAAGTCTCCTCCTCCTGGTCACCTCAGTCGTAAATGGAACACTTCACAACAGGAGTTGAGAAGATAACATTTCAGCTGCACTAACCTGACCCCAGTATCCGGCCTGCACCTATTCATGGTGACCCTAAAATTGTGTCTTTCCTCTGGTCCAGTACAAACAAATACCAGTGAGCAGTGCTTTCTGCTTTTTTGTGTTATTTTCAATAAAAAGCTTGAAATTCGATATCTCCAGTTCTACTGATTGGGTTTTAGTCATTCTGGAGTCATTTTCTTTTTTCAAATGTACTCTATTTTTTAAAATTATTGTGGGATTTTTCTTGTGTTGTGTTTACACTTTACTACTGTTTGTGTGCTGCATAAATATTTTTCACATTACAGCCTGGCTGCTTTTGTGCCCGGCTACCAGGGGGTAAGCACAATTTAAATTTAATGACTTTTGTGATTCATCCTGACAAGGATTGTGGTTGTTGCTTGAGTGGGGCTTCTACAACCCTCCATCGAACAACCCAATTTCTCACAACATGTAACCTATATGTGGTCAACCAACACATTTTCTGACAGCTTGTCCCACCTCAAAGTACATGCAGAGAGGGAATAAAAATGTGCATGAGCAAGATATTTGGATATAAATAAATAGCAACCACTCGATCAATTTTATTGTTGTTTTCAACAACTTTCCCTGTTTTACACTAACAGGGCGCAGCCCAATGACTGCCTTACATCTGCACAGCATACTAGGACATTTTCATGACGTCATCATTCCAACATCAGTCTGCTGTGCTGGTGGCTCAGTCCTTTTCTTTACCTTTCATACTTTAAAGGTAGACTTCTTATTAGTATTAAGGATATCAGTCTGGCCTTCTCTATTCTTCAGACTGGAAACATACAGCCAGATTCATCAAAGACCCGTTTTGCGAGTCTTTAATAGCGATTCATAAGGAATCGCTATTACAGACTCGCAAAACGGGATTCATGTAGGAATCGCAAAATAAAATGCGATTCCTACACATTCCTTATTTGCGATTAGCAAATTGCTAATCACAAATAAGGAATAACTCCCCATTCATTCCTATGGGCCAAAAGGCCCATAGGAATGAATGGTGAGTTTTCCTTATTTGCGATTAGCAATTTGCTAATCGCAAATAAGATAGCGATTTAAAGGGTGCCAGGGGTGTCCAAAGGACACCCTGTAGCACCCCTTAAATGCAAATTTAAAAAGGTGTTGCGCACACACATGTCCAAAGGACATGTGTGTGTGTAACATGCAAAAGAAAAAAATGCACTAAAGTGCTTTTTACTCTTTTTTCGCAATTTACCACGAAGTCAGACCTCGTGGTAAATTGCGACCAAATATTGCGAATTCGCAATTTCAAATTGGTTGATGAATTGCATTTAAGGAATCTCTATTAGAGATTCCTTAAATCCAATTCCTCGCAAATATGCGATTTCGCTAATAACGATTTTTGCATTTGGGATGATGAATCCCAAATGCAAAAAATTGCACTCGCAAAGGGCCAGATTCTCAGAATCTGGCCCTTTGCGAGCGCAATTTCGCTTGATGAATCGGGCTGATAA